>NC_133617.1:747194327-747301248 GCF_048593235.1 Sminthopsis crassicaudata | reverse complement strand
GTTTTCCCTTTAACTACATTCCTGAGTTCATCCTTAACCCAAATTTTTTCGGTCTGCGTGTCCCGGCCGCCACACTGGGGAGCCAGGCAGAGCCCCGTGGGTCTGGCCGAGAGCTGGGTGTGGGTGGCCAAGCTTGGCTATTTCCTTGACTGTGAAACTTTGGGTATGCGGATGGAAATTGGATCTTTTTGTCTTTGAATCATTCGTTTGTTCCTCATTAAGGAATTATTCCACATAAGCCATTCGTTGTTCCTTGGTGTCTGCGTTTTAAGGCTCTTCAGACAAAGGATGAATTTTAGCATTGGTATTTGGGGATGCCAGTTTGAGATGCTACAGTGAATCAGCAGCAGTGGAGCTTCTGTGACCCAAACTGGGCTGATCAAATGATGGCGTCAAAGTCTGCAGTGTCTGGAAAGTACTCAGAGATCATAATAGCATGTGGTGGACAGTCTGCCGGAATTAGTTGGAAAGGAATGACTTTGAATCTTGCCTCAAGTGCTTAGTTATGTGACTTTAGTCAAGCCTCTTAATCTTGGTGAGCCTTAGTTTCCTAATTTGTGAAATGAAGAGTTGGACTAAATTATCTCACAGATTCCATCTACCTTCAAAATTTTGGTCCTGTGATTACATCTAAATTAAAAGTTAATACAATATATATATATATATATATATATATATATATATATATATATACATATATATATATGTATATATATATATATATGTATATATATATATGATAATATATTACATATATAATATAATTATGTATTATATATAATATAATTATATATTATATAAAAAGTTAGTAGCAAAAATGGCAAACAAAATAAGCCTACAATAAAATTAAATAATGCTACCCAGTTTGCCACCAATTTGTTTAATATTATGCATAGAAACCAAATTCATGTCCCTGTTGTATGATGCTTTTGCTTAGACTCACTCTTGACTTTATCCCAGTGTAGTGGGAGAAGAATTAGGTAATGATCCCTTCTTTGTTTCCTGGTTTTCACTGAAAACCTTTGGTCTCTATTGCACTATTCCATGTGAAAGCCAAGCCACCCACATATCCCTTTAGCATCCCATTGTAAGGGTCTTTGATAGTGATTATGAGATTCTAGGTAGACTTTGTTGTTATCCCTCTTTCTCGACCCAAGTGAGATCACTATGTTAGAGTAGAGTTCCAGTGTGTCCGACTGTAGCTGATCAGACCAGTTAGAGCTTGGCGTGCTCTGCCACAGGTCAGACACAAATTGTTCCTATGAACATTTGGGGTGGCCTCTCTAACTTTACTCATTCCTCATTTCTTCTGAGCTAATTCAATTCTGCTTTGCTCATAGAACACAGAACCTTTTGTGATGAGGGCACTTGCTGAGTGGTACTGTGCCATTATTTCCCATGTCATACACTCACAAAGTGGTCTGAAAAAGTGATGCAAAGACACTTTCGAGGTCTCTCTTCAGAACTTTAAATTTGATTGTCATTAATGGAGTGAAATAAGGCTGTGTGTTTGCTCCCATGTTTTTTTAGGTGGACTGAGGACTTTGGGATATCCAGCTCATAGATTGGAAGTTGCCAAGAGACAGTAAATCTGGCTTGGTTTCAGGAAAATGTTCTAATCATTTAAAAAAAATGGATTCTGGAATAAAATGGGTTGCCAGGGGGAAGGATGAATTTACCTTCATTGGAGATCTTCAGGCAAAGGCTGTTTGACCACTTGTTGGCTATATTGGAGTAGTGATTACTTTTAGGTAAGGGAGAAGTTCAGGCCTCATTTTAATTTCTGTGGTTCTTTGAGCTGTTCTTCTCCTCTAGAACTGACCTTAATCTTTCTGAATTCCTATTGCTTCTGACATATCGATTGGCCTCATGCTTTGTGAGGTTTGAATTAGATACTGTATGAAAGTATCTCGTCTTAAAACAGCAAATAAATAATAACAAGTGACAATGTAATTAAAATAATGATGAATAATAGCTACAATAACCTAACAGCAGTAGCCTCAGTGGTCTTTATTATATGCGGTAAGGGATCACCTGTCAGACACTCTATCACCCCCTTGGACTCTGCTGACTTTTCTCTCCATTCCTTCTTCTATTTACCTTCATATCCCCAGTCTAGTAATAAAAAGACAATGCCATTTTCAAGCTTTCACATTCCCATCACCAAAAAGTCCTTTCCTATTAGCTGACCAATGTCTTCACGGATCTCTCTTTTTAGACCTTGTTCTTTCCCATTAGGACTATCTCCATTCACTGTACCTCTCCCACTTCTTGGTGCATTCAGCATCCCTCTAATTGGATTTGATCCCCTTCATCACTGTCTACAATCCATGGTAATCCCAGTCTGACTCTCCTGATGTCAACCTAGAGAAAATTGATAGAAAGGGGGAATCTTGAAAATCTGGCACATTTTGACTTCCTGTCCTCTCTTTAACTGGACCCTGCTGTTCATCTGTAATTTTTTGATTCATTCCCCATACAGGAAGCTACAGACCTTTTCATCTCTTCTAAAGTCATCAGCATCTACTTCCTTCATTTAAGCAGATGGCCACACTTTTTCCTTTGCAAAGAAAATCAAGACAATTCATCATGAGCTCTTCTATTTGCCCTTCCCTCCTTCCCTACTAAAATAGCTTTTCCTTTTTATATGCCTTCTATCCTTTCCTCCAGGTCAGCCAAGACTATCATTATCTCTTTTTTCTGGGATTGGGTTTTCTCCTGTGCCATTGATCTTATCTCTCCTTGCACATCTTGATCATCTGCATGAATACTTGGACTCCTCACCCCTACTGGTTTTACCTCCTGCTCTTGGTCTTGTAACAACAAACATCAATCCAGCATTATCAAAATTAAGAGGCTGCCTAAAATCATGACTAAAGACCTGGTCTGGGATTCACTCTGTCATATACTTGCTGAGCAAAGTATTAAACCTCTCAGTATCCCTCATAAACAATTCTTTAAATGTTAGAGAAGGTACCAATTCACATGAGTAGAGGAAGTTTTTCTCATTTGAGAGTCCCCAACACAAATGAAATCACAGGCTCTAACCATCTTGGGATGAAATGGAGGTGACAGTCTCCTTTCTATATTTCTGTACCTATCTAAAACAGAACTGTATCCCTTGTTCCCCTTTATGTGTCATTTTTTTTCTCATTAGGATGTATAGTCCTTAATGGAAGGAACTGCTTCACTCTAGTATTTCCTTGCTTGCCACATTGCCTCACATTTAAGAGGCACCTATTAGTTGATTGACTTATTGATGATTCCACCATTTTGTCCATGATGCTCCAGCTGTTTTCCATTCTAGCCTCCTAGAATAGGCCCATGGCTCTTCTTAATCCAATTTCTCTATTTTTGCCAGATTAGCCTTCTTAATCCAGGGCTTTGACCTAACTCACAAATAATATTTAATGACTTCTACTTATTAAGAAAACCAATCTCAAGTTTTCAAAATCCTCTCCAAGGATTTCCAAGCTTATTCAAAGGTCATTTTCCTCTCTTCCAATCATAAGTCTTTTTCTTCAACTAAGATGGCCTATTGTCAATCACTATGAGTGTCTGAATATCCCTATCACTGTCCCTTTGATGACATAATCTCTCCTGTCGGGAATATCTTCCTCTTCTTAGATAAGAAACCCTACCTGATCTTCCAGCCTAAGTTCACCTCCCAGAAGGGCTTTCCTATTTTCATGTATCTTATTCATCTCAAGACTCACCAAACACTTAGCCCAATCCTGATATTGTTTGCTCCTTTGGGCATTTATACTCCTTCCAGGGTCTTACCTTGAACCCTACACTATAGAAAGTTTTTTGAGCTGCTGAAAGAAAGCTCTGCTGATTTAATTATCATCATTATTAAGGAACTTATGCAATCTGAGTAGCAGGCATTCTATACTCTGGGCACTGTTTCCTGTGAGAGGTTCAGGGCTCACTATGGAGGTTTGATATACTACTGTGGGTACAGCAAGTTAGACAAAACTTTATCCAAGATGGGGGTGATGTAAAACTGTGTTCCCTTTAATCTGTAAAATTATCATTCTAAAACTGTGTCCCCTTTTGATATGTAAAAGAAGGGAGATTCCTGGTCTCCCAGTCTCCATAGAGTCTATGAGAAAGCATATTTTTTAAGGCAAATTGCAACCCCCCCCAATTGCTCTTTTGGATAGCTGGATCCCCATTCAAATTCTGGGGAAAATCCTTCAAAGTGATTTTCATTCAGTTGGAGATCTGGGCCTGATACTGAGTGACTGAAACTCCGAGAATAGTATCTAGGCCTGGGAAGGGCATTGGCTTTCTTTTCATCCTGAAACCTGAGCCTCAGATTTCCTATTAAAGGGCAATTTTAAACTCATTTCTTTGCAGAAAGTAGGGCTTAGCTGCCTACCAGCACTCCTGCCTGCTGTGAAGAGACATTCTCTTCTCAGTGCCAGACTCCATTTCCCTAACAGGACTTTGCCACTCAGAAGTCAGTCTTCCTAGCAAAGCTGACCTCTCAGTGCCAATAAAACTTCTTTTTTTGCCATTCAGACTTTTTGGGTTCTTGAATCTCAAAGAACCTGTGATGATCAGAAAGGGGATTCCCATACCTCAACTCTCTGCACTGCCACTCACCTCATCAGAAGTAGACAACATGGATAGAGATGTGTTCTCTGATACCAAGAAAAGATTGTTATTGCAGAAAAAGGACCAAATATGAAAGCCCCAGTAGCTGGATTCTAATTCTGGTTCCATCCCAGAAAAAGCTACCTAAGCTTTGGATTGTCATTTGAAGGTGCTTTCTGGTGTCTTTTCTCCCCTAAGTCCAAGACAGGTCTCAGTCCTGAGGTAGAGATGAACAAATCATTCTATGTGCTCAGAGCAGGTGTGAGTACAGGAGCCTGGTACCAGACCTTGAGGACAAGGTCAAGTTGTTTTCCCATATGCTTTGATTCTTTCCATTTTTAGCCCCCTGGCTTGAAATTAGCATAATTCTTTGAGGAAGGCAATTAATTATTTATGACTATAGCTTTTAACCAAACTATGCATTTTAAAGTAATCACTTGGGGTAATTTAAATACAATCTTTTCTGTAAACAGTTTACTCTCATTAGAATGAGGAAACTGTTAGTTTATTCAATTAAATGGACATTATTGCCAGTTTAGATTCCTCTCTCCTCTTCCCCTCCCTTCCAAATAGAGGACAGTTCCATTTAAACAGATGGGATATAATTAGCTCATCCCCAAAATAATCAGACTCTACTATTCTACTGCTTCTTTTACTTTTCTTTTAAAAAGAAGTAAAAGAAACTTAAAAAACAAACAAACAAACAACAACAACAAAAAAAAAAAACCCTACTATTTTCAAGCAAACAATTCATGTCTTTTTTTTTTTTTCCCCTCAATGGATGGATTGGTACGCAAATAATTTTGCATATCATTGAATGAGGACAATACTTTGAAATGACCATAATATAGTTGCAGCCAATTGTTAACCAACAAGTTTTTAAGAAGCATTTACTGTATGTGAAGCTCAGTGCTAAAAAGCAAAAACATGGCCCCTGCCTTCAAGGAGCTCCTATTCTAATGGGGGAGACAATGTACAATTACATACCCAGTGGAAATGGGAGATCTCTCTGTGGGCAGTGGTTGGCTGGGACAGGAAAGACTGTCATTGGAGTCTAAGCTTTGAAGGCAGTGGGAGAAGCACAGAAGTATAATAGTGGAAGGGAAGTTTTTCTGGCTTTTATGACTTATTCCCTTTCTCCTGGTTAATTGTGAGTTCTACTGGGGAATTTATCTTTTCCCTTGTGAATTGTTAAAACCCCTTTCCTTGCTAACTATATGCTCTCCCGAATCCATTTCATATCTGTCACTTCTGGTGTCCATTTTACCTCTTCATTTTGTCTGTAACTTCTCATAAATAAAGATAGCTTTTGGCAAAGAGCATGCCATTGTGAATTCTTCACATGTGCCTTGCATCTTGAACTTTGTATTAGAATTAGGAGCTGCTGCCGAACACCATCATTGCAAAAGACTTAATGTTAATATTTCTTTAGATCCTTTTTTAGGAAAGAGAGAAAAACCTGAATTTTACTCTTCACAGATCAGAGGAGTATTAAGCGTGACTCCTTCAGGCATCAGTATGACCCAGAAAGACACAGAACTTCCTTAGTTTTTTGCCACAGCAGTTGAGAAAGTACATTTACTCCTACACAGTTTTGTGGAATAAGTCTGAGGGATGGAATATATCCTTAATGATTTTGGAAAGCAGATTCTACTGAGATTAGAGACAGTATGGTTTAGTGGGGAAAAAAAAAAGAAATGGACTTTTGTGGAATTTCTTTTCCAGGAAGACCTAGTTGCAAATCCCAGCTATCACGTACTGTGTGATGTGTCACATCCTCACATTTGGAGAGTCACATAATCTCTATGAGTCTTCAGTTTGTTTAGCTGGGAAATGAAGCAGTGCTAATATTTGCAAGATTTGTCTAGTGGGGTTTGAAGCTATTTCTTTGGAAGATAAAATGTTAACATCTAATAACTTAGGAACTAATAAATAATAATCATTGTCTGTCCTTCTCCCAATGCCTCCTGACTTTTATGGCTTCCTTTAATATTTAGTTCAAATCCTACTGCTTTCCCATTCCTTGCCTTTCCTTATCCCAAAATCTTCAGTCACTTATCCCCAATTGCCTCAGGAAAAAAAAAAAGTTACCAGTTTCTCTCAGCCAGAAGTGTTTCATGGACAGATGGACAGTTTTTTTTTTTTTTTTTTTTTTTTTTTTTTTGTTTTTTTTGTTTTGGTGAGATAATTGGGGTTAAGTGACTCTGGTAACATAGCTAATAAGTGTTTTAAATGCCTATGGATTTGAATTCAGGTTCTCTTGACTTCAAGGCTGATGCTCTATTCACTGCACCATCTAGTTGTGAGCTCCTTGAAGACTGGCACTGTCTTTTGCCTTTCTTTGATGTTTTGTACAATAGATGCTTAATAGATTTTTAAAAAATCAATAGTATTTTATTTTTCCAAATACATGTAAACAGTTTTCAACATTCATTTTTTGGTAAGACTTTGTATTTAATAGATGGTTTTGGATGGCTATTATGATGCAAAAGATGGATCAGTTTACCAAATGTCTTATGTAATCACAACAGTTCTCATTTATAGAGGGCTTTACACACATGAATTCAATCAATACCAATCCCTACCACCACCTTGAAAGATGGACATTATTGTCCTCACCTTAAAGATGAGGAAACAAAGGTCAAAAGGTTCAGTGATTTGCTCAGGATCACACAACTAATATGATTTGGAGGCAGGATTTGAATTATATGTGTTCCTGATTCTGAGATCAGTTTTCTTGCCACAATAGGGTATTATTTCTTTGTCAACCAACTAGCAGTTATGGTCCTATGCTAAGTGCTAGAGAAGTACTATGTTTAGAGTCCTCTGTCAGGAATCAAGTGAGGTACCAAGTTGCAATAAGCCATAGTCCCTTACCCTCACAGACCTTACAGTCTAACATAAAAACAATTGGACTAATAAAATCTTTAGAGCTTCTTTCCCTCCCTCCCTCCCTCCCTCCCTCCTTCCCTCCTTCCCTCCCTCCCTCCCTCCCTCCCTCCCTCCCTCCCTCCCTCCCTCCTCTTCCCTCCCTTCCTTCCTTCCTTCCTTCCTTCTTTCTTTCTTTCTTTCTTTCTTTCTTTCTTTCTTTCTTTCTTTCTTTCTTTCTTTCTTTCTTTCTTCTTTCTTTCTTTCTTTCTTTCTTTCTTTCTTTCTTTCTTTCTTTCTTTCTTTCTTTCTTTCTTTCTTTCTTTCTTTCTTTCTTTCTTTCTTTCTTTCTTTCTTTCTTTCTTTCTTTCTTTCTTTTTCTTTCTTTCTTTTCTTTCTTTCTTTTCTTTCTTTCTTTCTTTCTTTCTTTCTTTTCTTTCTTTCTTTCTTTCTTCTTCTTTCTTTCTTTCTTTCTTCTTTCTTTCTTTCTTTCTTTCTTTCTTTCTTTCTTTCTTTCTTTCTTTCTTTCTTTCTTTCTTTCTTTCTTTCTTCTTATCTTTCTCTTTCTTCCTTTCTTTCTATTTATCTTTCTGTCTGCCTGTTTCTCTCTCCATCTATCTATTTTTCTTTCTTTCTTTCTGTCTGTCTGCTTGTTTCTCTGTCTACCCACCTACCCACCTATCATCCATCTATGTTTTCTTTTCTTTTCTTTTCTTTCTTCCTTCCTTCTTTTCTTCCTTCCTTCCTTCCTTCTTCCTTCCCTTTGTTCTCTTCCTTCCTTTCTTACTTCTCTTTCTTCTCTTCCTGCCTTTCCTTTCTTTATCTATCCATTTATGTATTAATTTTTAGCTCTAGGTCTACAAGAGAAAGAAATAATTCTTTTATTCTCATTCACTAAATTCTATTTTCATAACTTAATAAATTTTTATCCTTTACATAACATCTAAAAATTGCCTTGTACTAAATTGGACAATTATTTCAATGTATCAAGGAGACAGGATTTCATCAATATGGGTAAATTCTCATTCACTGATGAAAAACATAATCTTTCACTCTAAACAGATTTTATAGTCTAGCAAATTCACCACCTAGTGACTGTCTAGAAATGAGCATCTCTGCACTTGGCTGGGCTTGTCTAAGGACAAGAGGCAAGTTTTTTTATCATCAAGCTCAAGGTATGATTCTCTGATTTAGAGATAGAAGGAACCTTTGAAGAGAAGTTGCCCAACTCACACATTCTACAGATATGGTTTAGGTCCCACAATTAGGAAGTCAGGACCTTTCTAATTGAACAGATGCTGCTAGAGCTTCATCTCTTAAGTCTGAGCTTTCAAACAGTCAGTGGTTCCTCCATGGCAGACTGAGGGCAGCAAGGAAGCTCTCAGAAAAGGCTTAATGTTTACCATGAGAAAACGGTATCAATGAGTGTAGTCATGTTTTCGGTGAGATGCTTCAGCTCTGACCTCTGCTGCACACCCAAGCCTCAGCATCTAGAGACTTTTGTAATTTGCCTTGGCCCTGGAATAGATTGCTCTCACTGGCTCACAGTAATCAGTGGTCTGCTAGAAGCACTGCCACTCCCCAAACCCTTCAGAGTTGTTTACAATTCTACCATAGAAATTTAGTGTGGCAATGTTGGAAAACATGACAAAGCAATGTGGTTTGTTGGGACCTGTCTTTGTGTATCCTTGTTCTCTGGAAATTCCCTTTAAGTTTTCAATGGGGTGTTTCACAAGCGTTACTATCGATAAGTACAGCAAATGGTTGAGTTTGGTGGCAGAAAACAGGCCAAAATAAATATCTATTATTAAAAAATTAATCAAGATGTTTGATAATCTCACTCACTCAAGCATAGAGTTTTGTCATTGGGTAGAGGTCACATGACACAAGGGAGGAGCTCTGATATTTGGGTAGAGAACCTGGGTTCAAATCCCAACATATTCATTTACTCCCCAAAGGATCTTAGGCAAGACATCATCTTCCTGAGCTTCCACTTGGGTCTGTAAAAATAAGGGGGCTTGGACTAGTTGACTAATGTCCCACCTAGTTCTAAATCTAATATTCTTTGATTCCTGGTTTCATCAATAATTTCAGATACCCAGAATTTTAGAGTCTGGTACAGAGGTAGAGAATATCTGACCTGCAGTTTGTATAAGGCCCCTGAAATCATTTGTTAAGGCAACCACAAGCAATGATGAGCTGAAAGCTTTGTACAAAAGCTTCCCACTGCTTGCTTTGTATAAATTGATAATTTTATATGGACCACAAATGATGTTATAAATATCCCCGTGGTCCTTGGCAGAAAATAAGTTTACACACTCGTGGCCTAAAGGAACCCAGGAGGGAAAGCACATAGCTCAGCCCACAACTGAACAAAAATGCTGTCTACAATATACCCAAGACATGGGAATCCAGCCTGTGACTGAAAGCTACTAGTGATGGGAAACTCCCTACCCCTAGGGTAGCTTATTATTCTTATAAATACATTAGAAAATGTATGGTATTATTTCCTTTTGAGGGAATGACAATGTTTTTATTTTTGCTTTTGTTTTTTTTCTTTTTTCTTTTTTCTTTTTTTGTTTTTTTTTTTCCCAGAGATAAAGCTTAAATTGACCTTTTTGCATTTCCCAACCATTTTTCCTGTTTCCTGGTGTTAATAGAATAAGACTGACCTCTCCTCCCTGTCATAGCCTTACTTAAAGGCAGTTCTGATAGCCCTATCACTTCTCCCACCCCAATCTTCTTTCTGCCAGGATACATGAAATAATCTACAACATACAGAATGTTTGTATAGAACTTATTAATGACATAATTTTTATTAACATATGTGACCAGGTACAAAGCATCCTATGGATGAATAATCACATTATGATGAGCTCAAGTTAGACAATTTGAAAACTGGTATCAGAAATGGAGAGCTCCAAGGCTTTGTGTTCAGTAAGCTTTCATGACTGCAAGAAAACCACTGGAAATTCCCATGTGCAAGCTTGTTTCAGCAATAACCTCACACGTGAAAGGCCTGATAATTTGATGAACAAAACGTTGATAATGTGTTTTCAGAGGCCACTAAATATCTCAAGAGCAGCATTTAAATACAAGATGTGCTTCATGAAACTCTGCATTGGCAGGTGAAATTTGTTCCTGAAAATTGCAGAATGCCTGAACCTCCAAATGAGGAGACTGTGCAGATCTCTTTGAATCCATGAAGGACCTGGATCGTAATCCATCCAGTATTGTTTTAAAGTGTCTAGAGAGTGGAGGGGACTACCTCGGAGAGCATTTGTTCCACTTCAGGATGAGCTGCCAATTGTTAGGAAGTTTCCCTCTGGCTTTGTCAATGGATTTCTTGTGACGTGCTCTGACTGTCCTCATTCTGCCTTTTGAGACTAGCTGAATGAGTCCTGTCCCTCTTCATGGGTGACTGCCTTTCCACATCGTTGATGACAGTGATCATGTTGCCCTGAATCCTCTGTTTTTCTAGTTAAAAGCATTCCCTCAACTTTTGGTAACTATGATCTTTATTCGTTGGGGACTTTAGATGTTTTATTCTTCTGATAGCCTTCCTCTGGCCTCTCTCTAGATTGCTGATGCCCTTTCTAACCTACTGAGTTCTCCCATGGTTTTAATCTGTAGGCAGATGTCGAAAAGAGATCACATGGTGGGAGGGGGAGGTAGGAGCATCAATGAACTACTTTCTCATTTCCTTTCCATAGACCCAATTCCTGCTATCGGAACCTCTTGATTGGATATAGGGAGGAAAGAAGGCATGGATGGGGAGGAAGAAGGGGAGCAGCTACAATTTTGTTTATTAATTAGCAAAGAGCTAGCAGGACCCTTCTGACTGGCTGCCTTGAGAGCCCAGCGTTTCTAGCCAAGTCATTCTACAGACGTCTTTGTGGTTCAGTGGTCTGATGGATCCCGGCAAATTCCCTCTTAAAGACATCTGGTGGATGAAATATGGCTTCTTGGGCAGAATCCTAGTTAGTCATTAATTTCTCCTGGGTGGCGGCTATGAGCTTGCATGTCTTTTCTTTAGGGGATCCCCTTCATTTCCTTTGAAAATTTTCAAATTCTCTGACTTTTTTTTTGTTTGTTTGTTTTAAGGACTCTCCTGGTTAGTTGCTGATACCATTTGGTTATCACTGACCTGTTGGCCAGATTACTTCTCTATTATCCTGGCAAATCAAACCATCCTCAGTGCAGACAGCTCCAACTCCAGTAGACAGATATCGGTGGCCCTTCCCTTCCACCCTTCATTAGTACTTCCCCTCCCTTCGCTCCGCTAATCTTTTCAAAGAAATGGTGCCTCCCCTGTATGACTGGGGAACAATGCCTTCAGAGTTCAGAGACTCCACGACATGCATAAATTATGAAATATTTTTGCAGATTAAGTTTTAATTAAAACCAGCAGCTCAAATCATTCAACAGGAATCAGCCCCGAGGCTGAAAAGCGACATGGGCAGTATGGGAGTTCAGAGAAAGGGCTGCCCAGATCTGCATTTTGTTTGGACTCTCCCATTTGAACGCTCCCTATAGACCTGCTTTCCATGTCTGAGTTGATGTAGATTTCACCACTCATCTCTACTTGATTCTTTACCCTCCTGTGAGTTTGCTGGGTGAGGACCTGATTAACCGACTTTGCACAAAGAGTACGAGCAGGGGAGATGGTATTTTATTTGGGTGTTGTCACTTTGCATTTAGGACTTCCCCACATCTTCTCTCCCCATTTCTTCAGGAGGACAGTGGAAAGGTAGTTCCTAGCTGCCACGCAATGGCTTCCTCCCACTGCCGGCATCCCAGCATCCCTCTGATCAATTTTCAGCCAAGTGACCACCCTAAATGAGGTTGAAGAATGACCGTTTTAATTAGAAACGTATTCACCAATATAGTGCAGGCTTAGTGACTGATGAGATATTACTCTTTTTCTGTGAGAATTTTCAGGTCCTGCTAGTAAGTGAAGGGCTTGGAGTTTTCCCGTTGGTGATGGAATTTAACAATATGTAATGTGAGAATTGTTCAAGGCTGCCTATTAATAATCCACATTTTCCAGGATCCTGCAAAGGTCTGCCATTGTTGACTACTTTATGCAGGCCCGGCCCTTGACACACATTTCTTTCCTCTGAGTAAAAACAGTACAGTATTCCTGAAGACTAACCTAACAATTCTAAGACATAGAGGAGAGACAGAGCAATTATGTACAAGGTTCTGCCCTTGGTGCCAGGGGATAGAAAAGCAAAATGATAAACTACTCCTGCTGTGCTTGAGGGAGCTTATGTAACTGAGGGGAAAGGAGGGAAACCATTAAAACAGATAAGTATAGACATCATCATTTGAGCAGGTCTAGAACACAGGATCAGATTTAAAGTTGAAAGGGACCTCAGAGGCAATGGAGTCCAATGGCAAATTTTACAACTGAGACTCAGAGAGGCTGTGTTTGCCTAAAGTAACATGGGTAAAAAGGGAGCTAGTGAGATTGTTGGGGTTTAAAGCCAGCCCTTCTGCTCCTCTTTATCTCTTGCATTCAACTACATTGTCTAATACACTAAAATCCTATGTCCTAGATCTGGGGTTCTCAAACAACAGCCAGCGGGCCACATGCGGCCCGCTGAGGACGTTTATGCGGCCCTCTGGGTTATGGCAAATGGGCCGAGGGGCAGAGACAGAGTGTGAGCTTTTGTTTTTACTACAGTCCGGCCCTCCAACAGTCTGGGGGACAGTGAACTGGCCCCCTATTTAAAAAGTTTGAGGACCACTGGTAATCAATGGCTTGGTTTTCATTTGGAGGTATATAAAATTAAGTTTTTTGGAGTTTTGTTTTAGTTTGTTTTTATCTATGGCTTGAATTCTTTAAAAAGTACCAGTCATTTCAAGCTTGGACATCTAACTACTGGATGGCAGGAGAAGGTAGATTTTTTTGAGTTCTAGAATTTGGTAGTGTGCTGTGTGTGGTAGTGTGCCCATGTTAAGTTTGGCATCAATTTGGTAAGCTCTTGGTAGAGGGAAAGTGTACATCAAATTGCCATAGGAGGAGGGAACTGACTCAGGCTGGAAACAGAGCAGATTAAACCCTATGTGAGGCACCCAATAGTGGAATCAATAATAATCTCTGCACTTCCAACTTAAATGCAAATAAGGAAACCTTGCCTTAATAAGTGAATAAGCAAACAAATAAATCTGTATGTAGATAGGATAGATAGCCAAATTAAAAAAAAAAAAAAAAAAACTTTTAAAAAGAGATACTTTCATTTCAAAAAAATGCCTTTGATGAATGTCTTTGATGGCAGGGACTATTTTTATTTTGTCTTTGTATTGCTAGTCCTTGTATTGACTTTGGTACATAGTAGGTACTTAATAACTTTAAGAATTGAATGGAATTTATGTAGTAGATATAGCAAAAATCACTGGGAATAGATCTTTGGCCAAAATCTCAGTCTGATTCCTAAACTAGAGAAAACATGGCTGAATTAATGAAATTAAGATAAGGATGAGGAAATGCAAACTGATGAGTAGAAGAAGATTCAGAGTAGATACAGCTGTTGTTTTTATCAGTGGTTTGTCTTTAGAACAGGATTTTTAGATGAACATAAATGATAAAGTGTGGATTTAAATGGAAACTTGAATAACTTATTATGGAAAGGTCAACTAGATCTTCCATACCCTTTGGACACTGAGATTCCATTCTTACTCCATTCTCAGAATTGATAAATTAAATCCACACACACAAAAAAAAAAAAATTGGGGAAAAAAATGATGCCTGATCACTGGGCTAAGTGTCCATGAGGCCGCTGCTGCTTCCTTCTCCTCTCCTAGAAAAAATAAAAGATAACCTGAAAGGTTGTCACGTGAATGCATGTTGGGAAATACTGTACTGATTTAATTCATCAAAGCTCTAGAGGACTGATGAGTCTATGATTCAGAAACTCAGACTCACTGAGAGAGTTGTTCTCACCAAATTTATATCATTGGTGACAAGATGGGCACTGCCATTTCTATGACATTACAAACCCATAGGCTTTGTTGGTACAAGTCAGACTTATTTTATTTTGTTGCCTCCAAGCAAAAGCTGGAGTGGCTACCATCATGAAGACATAACCTGGTGTCACATCTTATACCAAATCATAACTTCATCAACCCTTTCCACCCCTGTGTCTAGAAGATTCTTTGGAAGTTGAGACTGACTTGTAAAAAAGAACTACAATGGCCTTGCAATTTCTTTGTTTTCTTCCTTATTTCTTTTCTTTTTCTCTCTTCCTTCTTTCCTTCCTTCCTTCCTTCCTTCCTTCCTTCCTTCCTTCCTTCCTTCCTTCCTTCCTTCCTTCCTTCCTTCCTTCCTTCCTTCCTTCCTTCCTTCCTTCCTTCTTTCCTTCCTTCCTTCCTTCCTTGGATCATAGTAAGCATAAAAAGTGTCTGAGGCTAGATTTGAACTCAGGTCCTCCTGACTTCAGAGCCAGTACTCTATCTACTGTTTCATTTACATGCCCTTGGCTTAGCAATTTCTATCAAACCTTGTCCTTCCCAGTTTCCTAACCTTATCTGCAATTTCTAGCTACAAGAGTTTAAGATTATCTTTCAATCCCTGACCCATGATATAAATATATATATATATATATATATATATATATATATATATAAAATCTATGTATATATAATATATATATCCTATTTTAGATAGGAACAAAGAACCAGCTGACTCAGTAATATTAAATTCAAATTATATATATATATATATATAAATATAATGTATATATATATAGATATATCTATCTATCTATATCTATATCTATATCTATATCTATATCTATATCTATCTATATCTATATCTATATCTATATCTATATCTATATATCTCCCTTAGAGCAGCTTGTGATTCATGTCAATCCAATGTAGGGGTTCCCTTCCCTTAGACTTTTCTATACTGTCTTACTTTAACCTTGACATTCTGACCCTATGTTTTTTTCACACTGAATAGCCCTAAAAATAGTTTTATGTCCAGAACTTTTCCAGAAAGAAAAACCACTTATATCTGCATCTGCAATTGTCTGGACAACGGCATGAAGCAGGACATTTAATGTTGTAGTTGTGAATTCTCACTGCTTCTCACATTGAACGGGTCTATTAAATATTGATATATAAAAAAGATCTGGGCTGGTTTGGTGAATTAGGACAAGAAAAAACTACCTAATCCAATTGAATTCAAGTTAAGTTAATAAATATTTGCCATTCATCTATTTTGTATATGTACAGGGGCAACAAACAGACCCCACAACAAATAGAACTTGCCCTTCTGGAGGCTGGATTTTCATTAGTGCCAAAGAAAAGTTCTCCCAAACTTTGGAGAAAATTGAGGAAAGAGAAGAGATTTGCTGGAACTTTGGGGAAAAAAAAATGAATTCATTGCATGTTTTTTAAGTTTGTTCAGTATTATTGACACTTTCTCAAATACTCTGTCTAGACAATCAACAAAACACAAACAAAACAATCCCTGAGTTGAAGCATTTGCCAGTTTCTGAGGTGTGAATTCTTCTGCCAAAATTTTAGCAATCAGCTCTCATGAGTGGGTATGAATACTAGAAATTACTGTGCCTTATTTTGAAATATGATCCAATAAGTTGGATGGAAATGATTTTTAATCATGTATTTTGAAGTTGACAAGCAAATCATATCACTTATTACACAGAAATGGACAGATGTTTGAACCTGCTGGAAGACAGATAGCATCGAGTTACTGATTTTTTTTCCTCTTTATTTCTCTCACTTCAGATTGTTCAAAGAGATGGCAGGAGAGATAATTCACAGCTCATTTGCATTGTGTATACTTACTATTTAATGTACATCATAAACAGGCAAACTGCCCTTAAGGCACATTACAAGGCTTTCAAGGTGATCACAAAGTAGATATAGTCAGAGATATAGCTCCAAAACTGAGAGCCCAAGAATGAAAATGAAGGACTTTGGGCCCAGCCTTCTCTTTTAGATAGGAACAAAGAGCCAGCTGACTCAGTAATATTAAATTCAAATTTTATTATTAATCTATCAAAGGCAGGGTCCAAAAAAGATTAGATAAGTATTTCCAAGAAAGATACATTCTCCTGAATGACTGAATAGCAAATCCAGGATATTTCTGTAGGGGTTAAAATTTTCTCTGTTATTTTTATATAATCAAATGAATGACCTACTGAGCATCCTTGGTTTGAACCCAGTATTGGTTGGGAGATGCCCAAAAGGGCAGTCCCATATAGGCAGTAATTTTTGTTATTCCAGGATTTGCACATGACTTTTTTTTCTCTTAACTATGCATTCATTGCACATAACTGGGTTGGGAGACCTTAGAATTCATCCATCAAATTAAAAACCAACAAAGAAACAAAATAATAATTAAATGACCTCTACATTTTACAAAAGAAGGCCTAGAGTATTCAAGGGCTGGGGCCAGCATGGATGCTCAAGTAACTAACTCTGCACTAGGAGGGATATTAGCTAATTATTTCTCTATTTTCAAAAGAAAACCAAAGTGGCACACCACATGTCTACAAACCTAAGAAAATGCAGGGATTATTTGGACCATGGAGGGAGTGATCACTCAGATGAAAAGCTTGTTGAAAAAGGCCAGTTTGACAAATGGACTCACCACATGCAGGTCAGGATTTTTACTTTAGGCAGTTGACAGCCAAATATATCAGTGCGCATTTGGCTTTTAAATACTCCTTAGGGAATTGTGTTGTTTTGAATATCAGTTCCTTAATTTAATTTCTCATTTTTAGTATTTGAAATAGTTCCTATTTATGCTGTGTTGGCTTTTTACCATTATGAAACTGAGTTTGCCACTGCCTATTGGAAAGGGTCCAGCTCTGAAGAACTGAAAGCAACCTTCAAGATGATCTAGTCAACCTCTCTCCCCATTTTACAGATGAGGAAACTAAGGTCTAGGGAGGTTCAATGACATGACTAAGTCACACTGTTAGCACAGATCAAAAATAGGATTTGATTCCAGGTTGTTATTTTCTCCTGAACCAATTTTCTTTCTTTAAAAAAAAAAAAAGTTTTATTTTTATTTTTTATATTATTTATTTTTATTAATTTTATAATTATAAAATTTTAACAGTATATATGCATGAGTAATTTTTTTATAACATTATCCCTTGTATTCATTTTTCCAAATTTTCCCCTCTCTCCCTCTACTCCCTCCCCTTGATGGCAGGCAATCCCATACATTTTACATGTGTTACAGTATAACCTAAATACAATATATGTGTGTAAATCCAATTTTCTTGTTGCACGTTAAGTATTGGATTCCGAAGGTATAAGTAACCTGGGTAGATAGGCAGTAGTGCTAACAGTTTACATTCACTTCCCAGTGTTCCTTCTCTGGGTGTAGTTGTTTCTGTCCATCATTGATCCACTGGAAGTGAGTTGGATCTTCTTTATGTTGAAGATTTCCACTTCCATCAGAATATATCTCCATACAGCATTGTTGTTGAAGTGTATAGTGCCTCATTTCACTCAGCATAAGCTGAAACAATTTTCTTACATTATGCCAATATACTGATCTATTGGTCTATTCCCATCTCTGTAACTTTCCATATTAAAATGTTCCCTCTTTGGCTGGCACTCACTTGTATGTGTTGTCTGACCTTTACAATGTAAACTTCTCAAGGAGAGGGACTGTCTTTACAGACCGGACTGACTGTCTGTGAAGATCAGCTTAGCAAAATGCAAAGGGAATGGCCATTAGGCCATGCCATTTTCACTCTTGGGAACACATGAAAGAAAATGAATTTGGGCATGTTAAAATCTTTGTTAGTGGAGAAGGCAAAAAAGTTTTGGGGAACCTCAAAAGTATTAACTGTGTAATAAAGGTGACTGGGTAGGTCATGAATTTATAGAGTGTTACGGCTAGCAGAGATTTTAAGGGTGATCTAGTCCAATTGTTTCATTTTATAGGTGAGGAAACTGAGTCCCAGAGGGAATAAATAATTTTATTACAGCTCATAAATAGTAAGTAACAGACATGAATCTATGCCTTGAGATTCCTGACTGTAATGCAAGAAGGATCTTTGTTACTATCTATCTGAGCACTCCCTCTACCAACACCTATAACGTGTCGTATAAAACCATAGAGATGAGTTTTCAAGAGTCACTATGGTCCCTCCCCTTCCAATTCATCATCATATAGTTATTCTTATTTTGAGGATCCATGGAATGAAGTAACCTGCTGCTCAGATGACAGACATAGAGTCCATAACTAAGGCCATGCTTGAAGCCTTTAGAGGACTCACAAAGAGCTTATTTTCTAGTTGCAGAGACTTGATAAACCAAGGGCCACATCTTTGTGATAAATCAGTGTAGGAGAACAGCAGGAGTCATTCACCTTCTAGGATTAAACCATCTGGGAAGCCCTCAAATATTGTAGTCATAAAATCTCAAAGATAGACCCATCAAAGGTCATTTAATCCAAACTGCATCTAAACTACCAGCATCTTGTCTTGATAGCATCCAACAAGTGGTTACACAGTCATGTTTGATGACCTCAAATGCTGCTCTAGCACTTGTCACAATTCTTGATACTTAGTGGGTACCTAATGTTTATTGATTGATTGGTTGAATGTAGGGTAATCCATTGTTGCTGATGAGAACCCATTGTACTTTTGTGCTTATTCCTTCATTGAGTCCAGATTCTCCTCTTTACAATTTCCATCCAACTTCTAATACTTTCCCCATAGGCAAGTAGAAGAAATCCAGTCTCTTCGGAAACATAACATCTTCCTCCTTGAGTCACGCCTTCTCTTCTCAAAATTAAACAGGCCCACTTCCCTCACTTGGTCTTCACACAGCCTGAACTCTGCAAATCTAGATGCCCATCTTTGGATGTTCCTGAATTCATCCATTTCATTCTTCAAAAGTTCAACAATCATGGAATACATAATGGAGTGGGCAAAAGTTACTGGATTTGTAGTCAAAGGACTTGAATTCAGCTCTGTCCTTTATTTCCTATATGACATTGAACAAGTCATTTAACCTCTGACTTTCATCAGTATCATATTGCGATTGGACTAAATAACTTCAAAGGTCAATCAACCAAAAAGCATTTATTAACTATCTGCTATGTTCTAAGTCTCTTCTAGCTCTAAATTTATAATCCTTTAACCTTATTGTAGATGTAGTGTGACTAGAGTCAAATTTATCATAGCTTTCATCCTAATATTTTTGGTTGCTTTGACACTCTTCATTCAACATAAGATTTTGGTGGTTTCTTATTTATCATATTATACTGTTGATTCAAATTTAACTTGCAGTTCATTAATAATACCGATATCTTACCACCCTCTTTAAAAAATTTAATGATTTTTATTTTCAAAACATATAATTTTCAACATTAACCCTTGCAAAACCTTGTTCCATTTTTTTCCTCTCTCCCTTTCCCCTCCCCCCTTCCCTAGAGCAATCCAATATATGTTAAACATGTGCAATTCTTCTACACATATTTCCACAATTATCATGTCACACAAGAAAAATCAGATCAAAAAGGAAAAATGAGAAACAAAAAAAAAAAAAGCAAGCAAACAACAATAAGAAATGTGAGAATACTATGTTGTAATCCACACTCAGTCCCTACAGGCCTTTCTTTGATGGAGAGAGCCATCACAAGACCATTGGAACTGGTCTGAATCACTTCACTATTAAAAGGTGCCATGTCCATCAAAATTGATCGTTGTATGATCTTGCTGTTGCTGCTTCTACTCCTTTTATAAGATAAACTGATATTCAGTGATGGATAAATATGAGTGGCTCTATCCCGTATGAAAATGGTGCCATATGATCTAATTTAAGTTAGTGGCTCAGCATTCTGAAACCTTTCTCAATGTCCCCAACATGATTTTTGCTGGTGTTTCTATAAGTAATATCAATAAATAGCTCTTGTACAAGAATTATATTTTTATCTCCATACATTCTTACATACACGATAAAGAGAGAATCTTGTGATCATTGCATATTGCAGGTAACCCTATGCATGTGGAGTCTTTCATTTTTGTCCCTGTTTTTCCTCCTCCTGTACTTATAGGGTGTGTCAAAATTTGCTCTGCTTCCCCAAGTCTAAATTTCCAGACACAAAGAAGGAACTGATTGCTCAGAGAGGCCCAAGACTGCTCTATTCTGCAGCCCAGCATTTTAGGGAGGCCTTCACTTTGCTATTTACTTTACAGTTCATCAAATACTGGTAATTCCCATGGCAACCTTTGCAATTTATTCTCTATAAGCTACATTTAACACAAACATGTTCTTAAAAAAACATCCATCTATCATCCTGGAATGTTTGGTTCACTAGGTTTCTTTTTCATTGTGTTAAAGGATATTTAATATTTTCCCAAACTGGTTATTTTTGAAGAGGTTTTTTTTTTTTAATTTTATAGCACATTTTAGACCCTCTCCCCTCTGCTCACTCCCTGTGTTTTAAAAAGTGGGAGGGCAGATAGGTCATAGTCTATAGACTATAGGAGAGAAAATCCAAATCTCAAACCAATTGGTCGATGGACTAAGAGAAAAGATAAAGGAAGAACTAGTATATTGCATTTTGGGAAAACTACAAATGAAGAAAAATTCAGAAATGTTTTTGTTCCTCCAAGTCATAGAGATACTATTCCCTATCTAAACTCTTGGGAATTTCCTCAGTCAGGGCATTTGCTTCTCACATTGAGTCTGGCAGAATCAGACTACACAAACCTCTAGAATCTCATAGACCTTATTTGTTTACTATTGTTCAGTCTATCAGATACATAAGCTAAGGCAGTTTCCCCAGTAATAGGGATTCAATCTGCTTAGGCTAACTAGAAGAAGGAATATTCTATAAAGTCAAGGGAAAAGAGCACATAATGAGAACAAAAAACTCCAAACAAAAAGTGCATTGATGAAACATTTATCAACACATGCAAATACTACTTTAAGAATTAAATTTTAATGCTTTATTTATTTTTACATTTCTCGGGTTTCAACCTATATCCCTCCTTTCCTCCTTTCCCAGATAGACATCCTATATAACAATTTTTAAGAGAAAAAAGTAAAAGAGAAAGAAATTTTAAAAATCAATATATTTTATGTGTGTTTGTGTGTGTGTGGTGTATGTATATGAGCATATTTATATGTATATATATATATGAAGTATATATATATGTATGTGTGTGTACGTGTGTGTATAGTGTATCTATATGTATCTATCTATGCTCTGACATTTATATACACTGTTTTAGACTCTAGATCTGGAAACCCTTGCCTCTACAAACAAGGGGAATTGTTTTCTTGCATCTCATCTTTGGATGAGACTACGTTTGATCTTTGTACATTTTGCAACTTTGATTTTCAATTGTTTTGTGGTGGTTGTTTTCTATATACTTTGTTGTAGTCCTGGTGTCTATTGTGTTACTGACTCGACTTCCTTCAGTCTGTATCCATTCACAAAGGTCTTGCCATGTTTCTCTATATCGTCACATTTATTATTCTTTACGACACAATATATTCCATTATATTTATATACTACACTTTGCATAGCCATTTACCAAGTGAGTAATGGCTAATTCTTGCTTTTAAATATATTTTCTTGATCCTCCACTGATTAGTGTCCTATTTTATTTTGTTTAGCTTTCAAAATACTCGAAAATAATAGGCTGAGAGTATAAATACCAGTATGTTTGAGGTCTTGATGCTGCAATGTGATAGCTAGGTATGCAGTAAGCACTTTGATTTTAGAATTCAGAGAGAACTAGGAATCTCATTTCTACTATTTCCTAGTTCTATGACTATAAGAATGTTCCTTAACCTCTATAATGCACACAAAACTTTGGACAGATCATAAATTTAGAGCCAAAAGGGATTTCAGAAACTATCCAGTTCAATCCCTTCATTTTACAAATGAGGAAACTGAATCCCAGAAAGATTCCATGGTTATCGAATAGTGAACAGTATTGAAGAACCTCATAAGAGGTTCTTAGGCTAAAACCAGACTTCTTTCCACTGTACCTGGTACCTTCTGTCTTATTGCCCAATGGAAAAACTAAATTAGAACTGCTTTTGATCTCAAACTAAAGATTTAAATGATATTAGCTCCAAAAATTTTACACTGTATGGTGTTGCTTTCCCCACTCACTTCTACTCCTCATTTTCTATGTGGCTTTGTACAAGTCATACAGTGTCCTTCGGTCTCTATTTCATTTTTAGCAAGAAGAAGTTGAACTGAATGGTCTCTGGGGTCTTTCCAAGTTTAGCTTGCTCATGTTGTGACCTTTAAAACAAATCTATTTTCTCAGTGCATTAAAGATAAAATGAGATCAGGCATGAAAAATATTCTATACTCTTGGAAGAACTATGTAAATGTTGCTATTGTTCATTCATGTCCAACCCTTCCTGACCCCTTTTGGGGTTTTCTTGGCAAAGAAAAGGAAATGGTTTGCCATTTTCTTCTTCAGCTCATTTTACAGAGAAGGAAACTGAGGTATGCAGAAGTTAAGTGAATTTCCCAGAGTCACAAAGCTGCTAAACATCTGAGTTCAGATTTGAACTTAGGTCTTCATGACTCTAGGCCTAATTTTTTTTTTATCCACTGCACCCCTCAGCTAACCTGTTAATTGCAATAATATCCTAAAAGTATTTATTACAGTCAACTAGCAAGTCGACTTCAGAGCCAAGAAAACCTGGATTTATATCCTGCCTCTGATACATCCCCAAAGTATGACCCTGGACAAACCTTTTGTGCCTAGGCAAGTCTCTATGATCATAATTTGGAGAAAAGATGGCAGCCTACATTAGTAGGAGTTTCCTTTTCTAGATGGTCTGTATCCATTTACAACATTTGTTCTTTCTAATGAAAATGATTCATTTCATCCCTCTAAAAGTATCATTAGTAAGTTTTACTGTGCATGGCATGGTACTAAAAATATATCAATAATTTTCCCTTATTAGCACAAAAGTAATATTTATTTCCCCCTAAATTATAAAATGTTTCCCAAGGTACCTCTCAGAAAAGACGCAACCCAAAGTGTTTGATGGTTATCTTTGGCCACCAGGAAATTGGAAGTGAGCAGGGACTGTTTTGTTTTTGTCCTTGTGTCCCCAGTGCTCAAGTCAATGCTTGGTACAGAACAGTTGAATGGAAAATATTTGTTGAATTTAACATAACTAATTATAACATAACATAAATAATTAAATGATTGATATCACTGTAGATGATAGAGATATAATATAGATATCTGTCACTGATGGTTGCTATAAGGAGAAACAAATCTGTGCTTATAAAATGGGACTTATCTTTCTTATTGTCACCTCATTGAATCTTCTTCCTTTCCTCTACTAATTGTAAAGCTTACCTTTTTTTTTTTTTTGTGGTTGGACCAGATGACCAACCCTTTAAAGACTTTCTTCTCAACTCATTATTCCCATTAAATAGTAAGGTTTGGAGAATTTCTGCAGTTCAGGGATAAATGTACTATGTCTGCACTCCTGGTACCATAGACCCTAGGCTAATAGATTAAAATCCAGGAGATAAAATCCAGGTCATCCATACTAGTCCCCTCATTTCATGGTGAGGAAAACAGATTCTTCCTTTAGTCTGTTTCCTCAATTGTAAAATGAGGGAGTTAGATTAGATGGCCTCTGTGATTTTTCCTGGCTTTAGCTCCATAATGTTATGATCTTCCAAACAAAGCTTTCTTCCAAATATATTAAATCTGAATCCAGGAAATGAAACTTCAATGTTGAAACTGGTGCTTGCACTTCACTGTGAAAATGAATCCTTTTCTCCCAATGCAATGGATCACCCAGCTGTTGGGCATATCCTCACCCTTACTTAACACAATTTCCGTCACAATGAAAACAACAATAACAAAAAAAAACCACACACAAAAAAAAAAAAAACAAAAAAAAGAAAACACTTGTCTGTTGTTATGAGTGGGCTTTGGATACAAAGCAGAATTGATCGACATCTTGGTTTTGTTTTCCAATGACTTTGGTTTCATTTTATTATTTTCTGGGATTTTTTTACTTTAATTCTCATTGCACAATCTGGAAATTATAAAGAAATCAGTTTTCACCTTTCCAATGAATCTATTGTGTAATGATGGCTTTCTTCTTTTTTTTTTTTGTTCTTTATTTTTCAGCTTCCCCAGGCACAAAAGGTAAACCATTTTCAATCAAGCCTTAACCATTCTAAGAAACTGCAAGTCGCGCATGTCTTCACAGTGTTGTGACTTTGGCACCATTCATGACCAGTGAAATGGTCCCCTTGGGACAAGCTCAGTCACCTGGAAGTGGGTCCAAATAGTCAAGGCTCAAAGAGCCCTCTGACCTTTAGATACTGCTGATTCAATTGTCCCAAAGTAGAAAGCAGCTTTGGAACCCATTCAGGCCATAGCCAGAGGTCGTGAACATACTCTGATCTAGAACTAAACTCAGAAGCCCCGTTAGCCCAATTTGGCATTCTATGCATTCCCTTGAATCCATTCCTGGACAGACACTTGATATGAATAGTTATCAGCCCCCTGCTTGGAAATTAAATTCTGTGATGATGAGGCAAAGGCCACGCTTGATTTTTTATAATTGCAAAATAATGATTTCCAATTTTTGTCCCCCACTCTCTGGTCTATAATCCCAGCAAGGGCAATCATTTCACCAATGGCCAGACCCTTTCACTGGTTTTCATTATCTGTCTGTCAAAACTCTTTAAAAATACCATCAAATGTGTTCTTTGTTTCAAACTATGTCATGCAATCCAGCTTTAGCCTTGCAATGGTTCTGTAACCAATGTCTCTGTGGCATGTTGTGATATAGTGTTGGTTTTGGCAAAGGAATCATAGCATCTGATGCCTGTTGCAACATCCTTATGTAATTCACAAATCTGATGGAGACTTCCGAGACAGGCACCGATGCTTCAGAGCAGAAGGCAATGATGGAGTGATAAGAGTAGATAAGTAATGGAGTAGATGGAGTCATGGGCTTAGATTCGGAAAGAACTGGGTTCAAGTTCTATTTGAAACATACCAGTTTCATGAAACAATCAGAAGTTCACTTCTGTGATCAAGCAACTCCCCACGACTAGAAATTCAAGATCTCTGCTTGGAACAAAGAAATGTCCACAGGGAGAATCTAGGCCTCAACCAGAATCAAGAAAAATGGAAAATAAAAGGAAGATTCTGTGTCCTTCCAGAGTTAAATGTGGGAGCCATACCAAACCTTCAGCAGCTCTTCCAAACATCCTCATTTGGAGTGAAGAAATGATGAATCTATTCCTCTTAATTGAGAGATCGAGGAGGACTACTCCAACAACAGTCTGTTCATAACATATGGACCACCAGAGGCCTAGAAATCATTACATAGTTACTCAATTCTATTATGGATATTTAAACAAGGCAAAAAATGTATTAGCATGTAACTTGGCTAGTTGTGATATTTGATTATACTCCAATGTCATCACAAAAGTAATGAACATTTGGTGCAGCTTTCCTAAAGTTGGGCTTGCAACTGATTTAATAACGGATAAATAGAATTTTAAGAATTTAGGACCTATGAGAGGGCCAAATTCCCAGTAGAAGTTACCTTGTGTTTATGGCTTAAACTGAAGCATTTTCTTTCATTAGGCTAAAGATTTGATATACAACGGCGATTTGGATAGTCATTTTCTCCCAACAACTCTGTTGAGAATAAATTCTTACTAGAACTTCTTCTTCATTCATATTGAATTGGGTTTCTCAGAAATTTATTTTTCCAACAAAGTTCAGAATAAACTCTTAGTGTTAGTGAAAGAATAGACTTTTCCCACTTATCTACTCCCCAACTCTCCCAAAAAACTTTTGACTCTTATTTTTTCCAAATACACATATAGTTTTAATTTTAGGGGAAAAAAGTCTTTGGCTCATGACCTACACTTTTCTTCTACATTCTGGCATGCTTAGCTAATATAATGTAAGCTACTTGTGTAAATCATGAAATACAAATCACCAGGGTGCCTCAATTTCTCCCTAGTACCAGACAATGACAGGTCAACATCTGAGGATCCATTCATGCACTTGTGTTCCTGCAAGAACTGTTTTGTGCTTCCATAGAACATTACACAATTCCATTCCTTAGCCTTTTTTCAAAATAGACCTTGATGCGATACTATTTGATTATTTTGCTTTTCATATAAGATTCTATGTTAAAAAGATTCTTCACCTCTCCATTTTTAGGGCAATTTTATGTGCTAAGTTGCAAGGTTCACTGTGGATCTCAGTTGATGATGATTTTCCTCACTGAAAGCTACTAAAACCAAAGAAACCATAGATCCAAACCAAACAAATGAATGAATGATTGCACAAATAAATGAATGATTAAACATCTAAATGAATGGGTTTATGGATATTTTGTGTAGATTTTCTGGATAAAATAAAATTATTGGATTTTAGATAGCTTTTAAAAAAAAATAACTCACATTTTTGATGATCACTTCAGTTGTGAATTTGAACTCATAATATCCTAATAGCCATGACCTTGTTAGCAAGAAGAAAAGTCTTTCCTTTTCATCCTATTCTTTGCATCCCAAAAGCTAGACTCCAGGGCTAGTTGTGACTCCTTTGCCATTGAAAGTGTTTCCTGTGCTCTCTCATCAGCTTTGAATGGTATCTTGGTTTAAACTTCAACTCACAAACCATATCTGGAAACTTAGAAATGAAATGGACATGGGACCCTGGGCATGGAAGCTAGTCAGTCACTCTCCTTCCATGTGAAAATTTTAGAGTTCTTGATGAAGTCTGACTTCTTGAATTCACTTGGATTTTACTTATATAATGCCTTCAGATGAAGTTTCAGCTTTCAATAAAGAAAGGCCTTCCAAGGTTCACGGTTTGGAGAGGAGTCTTTGTAATGGTTCTGGCATGAATAAAAGATGCCATTTCCCCATGAACTACTTTGTAGTGAGCAGCATCGAGAAGCTTTGTTGCTCCTTGGGTGAAGGGAAGTGATCCAGGGAAGCTGCATCTTGAGGCTTCACTTAGACATTAGGTCATTAAAGCAGACACTTGGCCATATGGTGTCTGAAATTGTGACTGTGTTTTGGTTGGACGCTCTTTGTGTATCATCTGAAAGGGTTTTCTCTATAAATATTTCTCATCCCTCTGTCTCTGTAAACAGGCTTATTTTAATCTGTTGGCTGATCTACCATTAGATATGTAACATTTAGATCTATCCTTTGTACAAAGCAACCATTTAAAAGCTCTTATTTATGAATTAAGTCTGTGCTCTGAATAACTGGAAGAAGTTCCAAAGGCATGCTTGAGACTTTCCAACTGTTTTAAATAAAGGGCTTTAGTTTTTAGAGGTTTTAAGACTTTCCTACCTCCATCTCTTCAGTTTGAAAATCTTAACTCTTAGTGCCTTCTGGAAGGGGTGCCCAAGGGTCATAAACTAGGTAAAAATTAGATATTTCACTGGTGGCCAGGCTTCCCTTCTAGGAATTTCTTCTGTGGAATTTTGACTGCCTCAAAACATGGATTGAAAACCATTTTCCCCTGTAGGAACACATATAAATGGTCAATTAGCTAGTGCAGTGGTTAGAGTACTGGCCCTGTGGCAGGAAGGATCTAAGGTTAAACCTTGCCTCAATTACTTACTAGCTATGTGACCCTGGCCAACTCACTTAATCCTGTTTACCTCAGTTTCCTCATCTATAAAATGAGCTGGGGAAGGCAATGGCAAACCAATTCAGTGTCTTTGTCAAGAAAACCTCAAAAGGGATCATTGTGACTCAACAACAGCAATACAACTCGCACAAATACACACAACTTTTAGTAAACACCTTTGTGGAATTTGCAGCTTTCTACAATGGATGACATACTCTTGAATTCAAAGATAAAACCAAAAAAGTGTGTATAGATGAGTCATTAAATTTCTCTCCTACATGGCACTGCTCATATCTTCACGCTACCCTCAGAGAGAAGAGTGAATAGCTTCCCTGTTTCCTTGGTTACCACTGGAGTTGTACCAAAGATGCTGCTAGTAACCTGAGGAGAATGGGCTTACATCTCAACTAATTATAAAAAGCACTTGCACAACAGTCCACAGAACATTAAAAAAAATAATAATAATAAAACTAATAAGTTCAGGAGGGTAACTTGTCCTGAAATCATTTCTGTTGAATTCTCATTGAAGAGAATCACATCATTAAAAATAATCCCATACAACATTGCCTTGGCTACAGTGCCCCAAGGTTTGCAAAGCCCTTTACATTTCATAGTGGCACTGTAATAACCTTGTGATGGAGGTGTATTACAGAAGGGATTCTTCTCAGAGAGTTTAAACGTTTTACCTGGGGTTATGGAACTGGGAAATGTCTGAAGCAGGATTTTAACTTTAGGGCTTACTGACTTCCAGTAAAATATCCCATGTACTTTGTCATAAGGAATCTCAGAGTGAGAGTCAGGAAATATTTATTAAGCGCGTACTTTGTGCCAGACACTGTGCTAAGTGCTGGAGGTACAAAATGCTAATAGATAATCCCTCCTCTCAAGGAGCTCACAATCTGATAGAGGAAGACAAAGTAGAAACATTTATAAAAGATCACATTTCTTTAGAACTGTAGGGTGAAATTTCAGAGAAAGATATTATCAAAAGGGATTTGCATGAAGTCATACACAGACAATCCAGCCCATTTTATCACCCGGAGTTATTTGTTCACATAGAATACATCTACACAGCCTAAAGAATAGCAATAGGCTACTAATTCTCTGCTTCACACAATCAGAATAAATTGTTCAATACTTTTCAGTCGTGTCCAACTCTTCATGATTCCATCAATTTTGTGTGTGTGTTTTTTTTTTGGGGGGGGCAGGAGTAAAGATACTGGAGTGATGGGGCATTTTCCCTCTCCAGCTCATTTTCTAGATGATGAAACTTAGCAAAGCTCCAAGGTCACAGAGCCTATAAATGAGGCTAGATTTTACCCATGAAAATTAAGTCTTTCTGATACCAAGCCCAGTGTTTTATTTACTGCACCACCTAGCTGCCTCATCAGAACAGGTAGCCGTACAAAACTTCAAGTTGGTCAGCATCTCTTTTGAGACATTCTAAAGTTTGTGTGTCTGAGATGAACAAATGAGCTTTCTACTAATTTATTTCCTGTGGTATGGAGCTACATCACTGGCCCTAGGAAGATCTGGCTTAGAAGAAACCTCTGACACTTGTGATGTGGGTAAAACATAAAAATTCTCAGCCTCAGTTTCCTTCTCTGTAAAAAGATATATAATCATAAAAGATAAGACCCATTATTGTGACTTATGTACGCACCAAATGTTGGGGTCCAGTCACATGAAGAATTCCCAATGGCCTTTCTTTTTGGCAAAAGGTAGGCTTACTTAAGGGAAGTGGTGGTGAATGAGATAAAAGGAACAGAAATGATTAATGTGAAATAGAGTGGGAAAACATGCAAAAGACAATTTCCCTTGTGGAACATTAACTCAGTGGAAAGGGAGCACCCCATGAGGTTGGGGAAATGCCCTTAGCTGACAGGCTAAATCCTGAAAGAGATTTAATGCCCTAAAAGAGTTAGCTATAAGAAGAAGTGGGCTTGAGAATCATAGTAGAGGTAGGAGAGATATCATGTGGCATGGGAGAGAGGTAAGGGGAAAGACAGAGTGCCATGGCAGACTGTCCCTAAGGAGGTCATTGAGTATGGCATGGGCCAGTAGTAGATTTTATAGACAAAATTTAATGTCAGGGATATGACTGCAGTTTCTGACAGGACATGGCAAGGTGAGGTTGCTTGAGACCGCTACAGCGGGGGCCCTCAGGGGTTTTGACAGAATTTGAAGCTAAACTAATCTCTCTGTGCGCCTTCTCCCTGCCTGCCCCAGGGATCAATTTTCTCAATTATTCAATTTCTCTCTGCCCAACACACCCTCCATTCAGGACCTCATCAGCGTCCCAGAGAATGTTTCTCTCAGAGGTTGTAAGGAATATAGACTCATTGATTAACATCCCAGAAGATCATTGTGTCCAATACCTTCCTTTTATAGATAAAAATATTGAGAATGAGAAAACTGACATGACTTGCCCAGATAGGATGTGAGGTGGTAATTGAGTCTCGTGAGCCTCCTGCCTCCAAGTGCTGTGTCCTCTCCACTTACCTTACTGCCCTTCAAATAGGATAATATGTCCAAAGTGCCTTGTATACTTTAGAGAGCTATCTAAATGTCAGCTACTATTTGCTGAAATTTGCCTTTTCTGTGTTTCCTAGGGGCACTCTATTTATTAATGTCAACTTGGCAAATATGGAGATGGAGGGCACGTTTTTTTCCAGACTGTGGTTAAAGCCACATCTCCCATCATAGCTAGAAGAAATATTAATGCATTCAGGGCTCTCAGTTGTCTGGCCAGGTGTTTTGTTTCCTTGTAGGAATGGTTTCACTCGGTACCCAAACAAACACTTAGGGGTCGAGATTCCCAGTCTCCTTCCTGCTGGGCTAGGCTGTTCTGCTGCCTGGAGGGAGAGCCTGGGCAGTCAGTCAGACTCTCTTTTGGAAAAGAGAAAGCCCCCTCCCCCTTTTTGGTTATTGTTTTTCCTCTAGGATGGCATGTTTTATTCATTTGTCTCTTGTCTCTTTCTGTCTCCACATCAAAAAAGGATCTTGTCTCCTTCCTTGCGGTTGATGTCTTTCTTTTGAAATATTTTGGGAGGTGTTTTCCCCTTCTCCACTTTTTGTCCTCTTCATGTTTTTTTTTTCCTCTTCTTTGTTACTGTCTCAGCTGTGCCAGTCAGAAATGGCCTGGCTTTTATCTTCCCGGGATCAGATTTCAGCAGTCTCAGAGCATCATTTATCACTCTTCGCCTCATTTACCAGCTACACTTTGAAGTGTTGAATTAACTGTCATGGAGGGGAGAAAATAGAAAATTTGCAAAGCTGTGATTTCCCCAGAAGTGCAGGTCTAGTAATCTCAGGGCGTCATTATGATTCTATTACAGTCTCAATGGATGCTAGTGCAAAACAGCCCCCCTGATAAATATTTACATTTGCTCCTAGTTTGGGTCTTGTTTGTCTTCTCCTTTTCTAATTCGGAATGGCTAAATATCCCTTGCTTTGAGGATTTCAGATTTGTGCTGAGCATTTTTCAAGGCCATGCCCCATGGGGGTCTTGGTGCCATTAGATAGATGCCTTTTCAGGATTCACAATGTTCCTTGATCTGTCTTCATTAGGGATTTGGAAATCTCGTTGTGTCATGGACTTCTTTGGTGTCTGGTAAGATCTATGGACCCCAGCTTGGAAAAATATAAAATTCATCAAATAAAAATATATGTAGGCACACAGAGGAAACCAATTATATTGAAATCAAACGGATTAAATATATAAAATTCATGGATTTTCTGATAGCTCTTTGGAGATAGCAGTCCATGAATGTGTAGGCTATATCAAATAGTAATATTTCAAGGAGATAACTGAATAAATCATTGTTTTTCCATGTCAAAGATCCATGAAGGAATGAGATACATTGAGGATGAATGTGCAATAGAGCAGGATTGGTAAAGGAGGAAGTGTGCAACTGTGGCCTGAGAAGGAGTCGTTTTTTCTTTTTTTTGGTTTTTTGTTTTGTTTGTTTTGTTTTGTTTTGTTTTTCAATACAGATGTAGAGGAAATGAGACAGGTACAGGCAGACGACCTTCATGGAAGTGAGGTGCATTGTAGAACAATATAGAATAAACTAAATCAGTATGAAATGTACCATATGGGGAAATTCAGACAAATATTGATTTATAATCATAGAATTTAAAGCTGAAAAAGTCTGAAGAGATCTTCTGATAAACCAGAACCTTCCATTTTACAGATGAAGTAACTATGGCCAGAAAAGGGCAGGTGATTTCCCTGAGGTGACACAAGTGGTCCAGTAGCATTAGGGGAAATCCAACCAACATCTTTTTTTTTTTTTTGCCAAATTAAACGATTCCCATTTTCCCATATTGAGCATTACTGCTTTTCATATATTTTAAAGAAATGATATAACTTTGGTTCTTATTTCTTTGTTTTGTAATGAAAGCTAACACTTCCCTTTTGTCTGTGGGCATTATCTAAGTTTAACAAAGAAGTGAGAATACTTGTTTGGCTGTGAGATGTTTCTCTGACCTTTATGGAAACTAATTCACCTCCATGGCTCTCAGATTCTACTTCCATAAAATCCAAAGGCTGGATTCAGTGGTCTCCCTGGTGCCTTGCAGTGCAAGATTCAAGCTTTCACTTTGACATATTATTGTGTAACAAGCTCATGTAGAGAGTTTCACAACAGAACAGTTGCAGAAACTTAGAACTCAGTGGGCCTAGTGGACCTGGAAGGCACAAATACAGGCTACCATATGACTTGAAACTCTTGAGAACAAGACTCCCCTGGAAAGCTCAGAGTGGAAAGTTGTGTCCTTCTTGCTAATCTTTAAAGGATGACCTTGGAATACAGAAGACCCATGCTTGATCTTCAACTGAAGCTTGACTGGACAGCCTCCTCTTCTCTGAATCTGGCTTTAATTTTATCTGTCCTCCTGGAGAATTTAACTGCTCTCCTCTTTGCCATCTTGCCAATGATGAGCCTGTGGATTCTGAAGGACTTTTACCTCTACAACAGAGGAAACCCTCATTACAGATACAGGTCTGAGAACAACATATTCCAGTGCCAAGTAAGTCAGAGCTGAACAGTTACAACTGGGTCTTCCCAATAGCCCTTGCAACTCTGAGTTTTTATGAGAAAATGCCCAAAATTCCACAAATGGAAAGAACTTCAGTGTTGAATAATCTAATCAATATTAAAAAAAGGAAACCCCATTAATGACAAACTCAAAAGACATCCAACCTTTGAAGATGTCATAGGATGGGAAGCTCGTTTCTTCCTTAAATAGCACATCAGACTTTTATACAGCTCTCTTGGTTAGGAAGGTTTTCTTCACATCAAGCCTTCTTTGCCACTTCTACCAATTGGTTCCTACTTCTCTACTCTAGAGTATGGATTGCCTGGGAAATTTTCACCTCATCTTCAAGACCACGGTGGTCTCATTAATAAGTCAGTATTACTTGTTCAAGGAAGCAACAAAGAAATCCTGACTGAAGTCAAATTGAATTTAAATAGTGAATTTAATGGGTTGTGTTGGAAGGGGTTGTATTTTCAGAATTATAGGAAACTCCCAGTTAAAAAAACTGCCTCTCAATAGAGATTGCCTCCAATACTATAACTTATAGTCTTCCTATATCCTGTTTCTATATCTCTAGCTCCTACTCCCCTCAGAATTCTTCAAGAATGACTTTCTTTTTCTGCCAGGAAGGGAAGCAGGAAGTTGGGGCTGAAAGCCATTCTGTTCTCTTGAGAGAGGAGGTCATGGGCAAGTAGTATGTCTATCTGCTCTCTTAAATCTTTTTAATGTAGAAGATATGATCAGGTTCTATCTAAATTTTGATTGCTTCGTATTTTTTTTTGGTGTGTGTGGGGTGAGAATCTAAGCCTCATATCCAAGGCTTGATGATACTTTCCCACTTAATACCAGTTCTACAATGATAGAAAATAGCAAAGAAATTCATTTATCCCAATTTCTAGCAAAACAGAAACCAGAGAAGGTAAACGTAGAAGAATATATATCAGACAATACAGAATGAAAGCATTCTCTAAGAGGGAGCAAGATAAATCAGCTCAACTAAGAGATAGTATCCTGAATCTCATGTAACGCAAACTCCCTAAAATCTCTAGTGTAGCTTGCTAGGAACAGAAACATGATGAAGATTACAATCTTCTGTCATATTTTCCCAAATTTTTTTTTTACTTTAAGTAATCTCAAATTGTGTTGCCTTCTTTTTTTTTTTTTTTTTTCTTGAAGAGGGTCTATGCTGGAAGAAGATTTTGATGGATAGAGCACCAGCCCGGAAGTCAGGAGGACCTGAGTTCAAATTTGGCCTCAGACACTTAATACTTCCTAGCTGTGTGACCCTGGACAAGTCATTTAACCCCAAATGATTCAGGAAAAAAAAAATGACTCTGCGGAGTTTCGGGAGTCCTAAATTTTATTCTACCATTCATAGAGAGCAAGGTTTTTACCTCCACTGCTAAGGAGAGCATCCAGTATCAATTGGCTTTGGAACAGGAGTTACACAAAAATCACATACACACATACATAAATACATACATGTTATTATGAGAAACTAATTTCAACAAATATGTATCATCATTTTCAAATAATATTTATATTTTAAAAATATTATATATGGAACTCAATCTTTTATATTTTAAAAAGTATATGTCCTGCTTGTTTCTGTCCACTTCTCTATTTCTTTGCATTCTCTTTTGTGAACTTTTTAATGTTTAATTGAGTCTCCATTAACCACCCAATCTTCTCTTTCTACTTTCCCTCCCCTCTTTCTAAAAAAAAAAAAAAAGCCCTCCCTTATTACAAATAAGAACAATGAAAAAAAAAAACTAATTCCCAAATTAGCCATATCTAAAATTTTTATTTCATACTGTACCTATAGAACATCACCTCTGCAAATAGTTTCATGCTTCATTAGTCTCTTCTGAGTATGTCAGTTTGTGTCAAAGGTAGGACATATGCCTAGAGTTTTTTAGCTCTAAGGAAAATTCTCTATACATTCTGCTCCACTATTCTGTATCAATTCAAAGAAATTGTCCTCCCATAGATCAGAGTTCTGAAGTCTTTGGAAATTATTTTCCTTATATTTATTGTAGCTGTTGTATAAATTGTTCTTTTAGTTCTTACTATTCTGCATCAGATTATGCAAGTTTCCCTAAAAAATTAATTTAATAGAAACAGTTAATAATCAATAAATTAGTAGAATATAAAATAAATGGACAACTCATCAACTTTTCTGTAAATTATCTGCAAAATCTCAACAAAAATACAGAAGAAAAAGAAATTGCATTTTAAAGTTCCTGTAGAATATATGCAATATCTGAGTCTAAAAGAGAAACCCAGGAAATATATGAAAAGTAGAAAGCATTTTAGAAATAAAACAAGACAAATAATTGAAGAGGAATTAATTGCTCCTGGTTGCTCCATGCCAGTATCATTCACATTAATTTGCATATTGAATGACTTATGAATCAAACTACCAATGCATGACTGTGTAGAACCAGACATAATTAAAAGAAAATTCATATTAAGGAACGATAATTCTAAAATCTTAAAAGAAAATAATGGTGAAAAATTGGAAAGAAAAGTAGAGTCCCAGGACTAGATCTAAAGTTTTACTACAATGTAGTATCAAAAAAAAATCCTATTTTAAAATTAGAAAAGTTGATCAATGAAAGAAATCAGGTAATCATTATCCAGAAGCAACTTAATGCAATAGCATAATGTTCAGTATATTTAAGAACATGATCTACTGAGTTAAAATTCACTATGCAATAAAAAACCTTCTGAGAGAAATAAAAAAGAATTCTGGGGAAAATGAGCATTAACCCAATGTTTCACATTATATAACACAATAAGTACCAAGTTTATGTCCTAGATATTAAAGGATAAACTAATAAGAAGAGAATAGAAGGACATTTCTTTCATAAGTAAATGGAAGAACCCTTGACCAGAGGAGAGATAGAAAATGAACAATTTGATTATATAAAGTCAAGAAGTTTTATTATTATTATTTCAAGCAAAAGTCATATTAATTAGAATTGAGGACAATATTAAATTAGAAAGGAAAATCATTCTAACATATATTGACTAAAAGTCTAATATCTAAGCTACATAAAGAATTGATTCAATTATATGAAAATATGAGACATTCCATCTATAGCTAAATGGTGAAGAGATATGAGCAGACAATTCTCAGTGAAAGAAATCCAAGCTACCAACAATCAAATGAATAAATGCTCCAGATCACTAATTATCAGGAAAAATGCAATTAATAATCATTAGCTTAGCAAAATAACAAAAATGGAAAATGACAAATGTTGAAAGGTCACTGGGAATAAAGATACTCTAATGCTTTGTTGATTGAGCTATAAAATCAATTGATCATCCATTTTAGAAAGTAATTTCTAAGTATATCCACAAAGTCACTAAACTATATATACCTTTGACCTAGAGGACCTGCTATTGTTTTTGTACCCTAAAGAAATTAAAAGCAGAGGGAAAGGACTGATGGATAATCAAAATATTGATAGCTGAATTTTTTTTATTATTTCAAAGAAGCAAAAATTAAGGTATTTTCCATCCATTGAAAAATGGCTGAACACATTATTTTATGTGAACATCATGTAGTGTTATTGTATCATAAGAAATGATGAAAAGGCTAGTTTTAGAGAATCTTAAGCAGACTTAGATGAACTATTACAGAGCAGAAACAGGAGATGAATTACAATATTTATAATGTAAAAAACAAAACAAAACAAACGTTGAATTATTTAAAATGCCAAACAATTCATCACAAAGACCAATCATAATTTTAAAAGACTGATAATGAAACATGTATCCCTTATTTTAATGAGGGATCTGGAGGTGGTTAACATATATCTGTTTTGTTTGACTCTATATATTTACCATGGGTGTGTTCATTTTTTTCCTATTGAAAGGCGTTGGGAGGAGATTGATGACAACAACACAAAAGAAAGAGGAAAAATGAAAATTTAATATTAATGAAACATTTTAAAATACATGGATGAAAGCAGAAGGAAGTCCAAAACACAGAGTAATATTAATAATATAATTAATAATTAGTAATATAATATAATATTAAATTAAGACATAAAATAAAACATGTATTTTAGGTTTATAGTTTAATACGATATATCTACATGATAAAACATTACTATTTCACATAAGTGTGAATAATGTAATTCCTTTTAACATAGGTTTATTAAGTGCCTACTGTGTGCTAGTTTTTATTAATTGAACTTAGGCATTATTTGAGTTAGAGATTTAAATGAAAGACAAAAATAAAATAGTCCCTTCAGCCAGGAAACTGGCATTCAACCAGGAAACCATTTAAAAAGATGATGAACTTGTGACATAACAAGGAAGATAGATAACCAATGAATAGTCCAAATGCTCCGTTGTTACCATTAGGAGAATTCAAGGAAAGCCCCTACTATCATGAATGAACCCCTTGTAATAAACTTGTGAAAGAACATGAACAAGAGTGATATGGAATAGACAGGTGTGGATCAGTGTTGACTGCTTCACTGAAGGGAATATTGACAATGATTTGATCCCATGCTCTAGGCATCCTCAAACTATTCTTTAAATGGTAAGAATATCCAGACATTTCATTACATTGAGGATAATCAAGTGCAGGTCACTATTTGACCAGAATTCAAAGAAGCCAGGGAAAACATGGAAATGGTCTCAGAATTGCTGGCGCCATTTGGTTTTCTAAGAACAAACAACAAAAAAAAAAAAACTATCCATTCTGCAGAGTGAAGATCTCAGAATAATTGGAAAATCTTTTGCTTCTCACGTCATCTTCCTTGGTTCAAGAATTAATTATAATATTAAAAAATTGGGTCATCCTTTCAAAATTCTCTTTGATTCATGTGTGTGTGTGTGTGTGTGTGTGTGTGTGTGTGTGTGTGTGTGTGTGTGTGTGTGAGATTTACTACCACTTCTTTTCATCAATAACAATTATAAAATTTAAATGACTCTTGGGACTTAAAAACAATACAACTCTTACCAAACTTACAACAGTCACCAAGTGAAATAGTATTTTCCTTTGAAAGTCAAAGGAACAGCTGAACCTCCCAATCTGGATTCTGTTATTGTCCTCTTTACAATTGTTCTTGCATCTTAAAAGAAACATTCATACTCCCTTTCATATTGAGGGTAAGGGAAAGCAATAGATTCTTAAACATTATTGCAAAGAACGCTTATAATTAGAAGAACATGCCTTCATTTTGAACTTCCATACTGTTAAACATGAGAACAGTGGTGAAGGGGGAAACCTCAAACATTTGGTCTTCTTGTTCTCAAGTTACTGGTTGCTAATCAACTGTTCAGACTGATTTATCACAAAACAGGTTTTCAACCAAGTGATTCAGTCTGATGTTCTTGAGTCCATCTTGACTTCCCAAAATAGTTCTATTACTCTCCTCTCATAGGTTCATTGGATGCAGAGCTAGAAGGGCAATAGAGTTCCTAGTCCAGCTCTTAATATCACAGATGAGGAAATCAAGACCTACAGAAATGGTTATTTATCAAAATTCATAAGGATAATAAGACAAAGCTTAAATCTGTCCATAGGCTTCCTAACTCTAAATTGACTGTGCTTTCCGCTATGCCACAGGAAAAAAAATCTTAAATGAGGCCTCATAAATCCATTTGTAAAATTGTAGTATGTATCAATTAATATCTGAGGTATTGACATGATAAAAATAAGTGATCAATCCTTTCTATTCAACATAATTCACCAAGCAAATTCTTTAAATGATTAATTAATGAAAAGCCCTGAGCTATTTTGGAGATTTCAAGAAGAAAAAAAAAAGTGTGAGGAGATTTAGATTTTATAGGTGACATCAGGTACCCACATTCAGAAAGGCAATCCAATAGAAGACATGATTGTTATTGGTTTATTCATCCAAGGGTTACTGCATTTCTGAATTACTGAAAAAAAAAATGGGGGGGAAGCAAAAGGCAATGGAAAAGTTCCCAGAGACCTTCCATTATTTCTCATTTCCTGTTTTTGTTATTTTTGCAAGTTAATGAGTTTGAGGTACATTTTGCTGGTGGTTAGTGATTTGGGCATTTGTTCATTTAATTGTTGGTATCTTGAATGTCTTTCTTTGAGAACTGCCTGTTCATAGCATGTGATCATTTGAAGAATGGCTCTTCTACTCATATAAGGCAAAAGTTATTGTGACATCTAGATGCAATTGAATAAAATAAATGGGATGGAGGAGCATTGTCACCTTTCTTTGATTTTTAAGGCCTCCTTTAATTCTTATTGTATTTGTGGCAGATCATTGAAAGATAGCTTGAATTTTCAAAGAATAAAAATTTTAAAAATTATCCATACAATAAAGTACTCTGTAGGCAATAGGAATCTTATTTTTGATATAAAATTCAGATCTAAAAATTATAAATGTCAGAGATTATTGATTTGAGTTCTTTCTTTTTTTTGTCTTTTTTTGTCTTTTATTGTCATATTTTTATTTATTTCATTAAGCATTTCCCCCCAAATTAGAGCAGAATAAATTTAAATAAACCCCAAAATAGTTACATGAAGTGATGCAAAGTGAAGTGAGAAAAAAGAGGACAACACTATATACAGTAATTGCAATATTGTGCAATGTTCAACTGTGAATGACTTGGTTATTTTCAGCAATACAATAATCCAGAACAATTTCAAAGGACTCATGATGAAAAATGCTGCCCTCTTTCAGAGAAAACACTGCTGAAATCTGAAAACAACTTCAAACATACAAATTTCACTTGATTTTTTTTCATGTTTTTTGTCTGATTTCTTTCACAATATAATTAACACGAACATATGTTTTGCATGATTGCACATGTATAATCCATACATAATTTCTTATCATCTTGGGAAAGGGAAGATAGAGGGGATGAAAATAATATATATAGTTCATTTTTTTTAATGAATGTAAGTGGAAAAATATTTCTCAAAAGAAATTAACATTCAATTTTTAAAATTCTGAATTCCAAAGTCCATCCTTCCCCTTTATTCTTTCTACTTCTTTGGGAAGGTCACCAATTTAATATTTATTATACCTGTGAAGTTATGTAAAGCATATTTCCATATTTGGCCATGTTGAAAAAGAAAACAGTCAAAAAGGTGGGAATGTGTTTCAATTTGCATTCATAATTTATTGGTTCGCTCTCTGGATATAGATAATATTTTCATAATCTGTCCTTTGGCATTGTCTTTGATCATTTTCTTAATCAGAAGAGTGAAGTCTTTTATAATTGATCCTCTTTACAATATTGTTGTATATACTATTCTCCTGGATCTACTTATTTCACTTTGCATCAGTTCATGTTTTCCTATGTTTTTATCTTTTCCCCTATGTTTTTCTTATCTTCTTCATCATTTCTTATTGTATAATAGTACTCCATCACAATCATATTTTATCTAGTGCCAGATTATTTTGAAGATTATAATTTTGCAATATAGTTGTATTTCAGCTGGTACTGCTAAGCTGCCTTTCTTCATGTGGTATTTTTATTGCTATTATTTGACCTCTCCCCACCATGAATCCCTCCCTTATCTTCTCCTTGAACACTTTCTTTCTCTCTTTATCCCTTTCCCATTAATCTACACACCTTGTCTCAGTTAATCCACAGACTCTTCCTATACTCTACTTTATCCTTTTTCCTTGTGCCATATTTCTTTATAGATTTTTGATGGTGCTATATCATTCTTGGTATATAGATAGTTTGATAGGTAGAAATACAAAAAAATAGAATGATGATAGCTATGGATATGGATATAGAATGAAGATAAGATATAGATTAGATATAAATATTGAAATAGTTTCCTCTTTTACCCATTCCTGATGTGAGTAAATTTTCAAAATTACCAACCCTCCTCCTTCATCTAATTCCTCTCTGTTGGTTCTTCCTGTTTTACCTCATTTGTATAGCACAATGATTATTTTTTTTACCTTTTCTTAGACAGTTTTGCTTTTTTTAGAGTCACATTTTACCCAGTTCTACCCTAATCTTTCTTTTGAACTACCCATTACTAATATCTATGTATCTAATTATTAAATATCTACCCAATTATATGTCTTTTGTGGGATAATTTCCCTTACTCTTCTCCCTTCACTCTTCTCCCAGGAGAATTTTCTTTCTCCTATCTAATTTTTTGCATCATCCCAACATAATTAACTTATTCCTGCATCCCTTTACTACATAGAATCTTTCTGTTTTAAAAATGTTAAAAGTTCTTAAAGGTTACATGTATTAGCTTCCCATATAGGAATATAAATAGTGTAGCCTTATTCAGTCCCTTGTGATTTCTTCTTCATGTTTCACTTTTTATGCTTCTTTTGAACCTTGTATTTGAAAGTGAAGCTTTCTATTTACCTTTTTTTTATATCAGGTATTCTGGAAAGACCTCGATTTCATTATTTTTTCTTTTGAAGAATTAATACTCTTTTTCTGGATAGGGCAATCTTACTTATAATATCAGTTCTTCTATCTTCCAGAATTTCATATTCTAAGCCCTTTGTTACTTTAACGTGATAGCTCAAAAAATTTGTGTGCTTCTCATTACAATTCCAAAATTTTCTTTTTGTTTTGTTTTGGTTTTGATTTCGGAGGCAATTAGGGCTGTGGCTTGTCCGGGGTTACAGAGCTAGTAAGTATCTGAAGCGGGATTTGAATTCAGGTCCTCTTGACTCAGGCTCTATGCTCTATGCACTGCATCTCCTAGTTGCCTTTTCCATGGTTTGTAAAATGATTTTTTAATTGATGTTGAAGTATTTTCTCTTTGATTTGGAGGTTTGGGTATTCAGCTATAATATTTTGGGAAGTGTTCATTTTGAGATCTCTTTTAGATGGTCATTGGTAGATTCACTCAACATCTATTTTATCCCCTAGTTCTAGGATATCAGGGCTATGGGTACAGTGGATAGAGCACTTGACCTGAAGTCAGAAGACCTGTGTTTACAATCTGGCCTCAGAAATTTAACGCTTACCAGTTGGGTAACCCTAAACAAGCCACTTAACCCCGATTGTCTCACAAAGAAAATATCAAGGACATTTTTCTTGACAATTTCTTGAAATATGATCTCTAAGCTCTTTCCTTATCATGGCTTTCAGTTAGTGCTACCGATGAACACTTGATAATTCTTTCAATTGTTTTGATCTGACTTTATTTATGTATAAAAGTGTTTTGTTAGTTTATTAGTTCTTAAATCATCTGCATATCTCTTTCCACATCAGTTGTTTCTATGAGATTATTTCCTCTTTTATTGTATTTCCAGTCACAGTACCTGGTACAGAATATAGACTTAGTTTGGTGATTATTAGAAATTAGATCTCCTGGTTTATTTCCTGATACATAGACAATTTATGAATTAATTTGATTCGTAACACAGAAATGCAAATGATACTGGCCATTTTGGACTGGACCAACTTCAAGAAGGGTTTGAAGCCAAAGAATACAACTGAAATTAAGCCATGAGATCAGGAGAGGTTCCTTAAATGAATGATCATTTTCCAAAAAAAAAATTGAGGGAAAATAGATCCAATTTTTTTGAGTTTACAGAGATGCCTTTGTAAACCTCATTCTGATTTCAAGGTGAGAAATTTCAGACCAAGATTTTGTGCCATGAATGATATTAGATCAGATCAAGAAGGAGTGATGGGACTAGAGCCCTTGCTGAATCATTAGCTTTATTTCCCACAAAGTTCACATTTATTGAATATTTTACATCCACATTGACCTAGAGGAATATTACCTACAGGTATTGCATGTATCTATATATACACACATGTATATTTGTGTGCATGTGTGTATACATGTACCTTTATTTCATTGTATTTGGAGGGATGTTTTACCAACTGGAAGGGAAGATTAGGAAAGACTTCCTTTAAGAGCTGGGGCCTGGACTGAACTAGAGATTGCATCCAAAATTTAGAGGTGAGGGGAGAAAGCATTGCATGTATGAAAGATAGCTTCACAAGGTAGGTCGTCAGGAAATTAATGTCTTGTATAGTTTAGGAGCTTAATCTATACTTGTTAAATTACTTGACAGTCTTTATGAGTCTCTATGGCCTCCCAGATGATCAGCTAGGAAATATCCCCCCATTGATAAGACTTGATAAATTTACCTAGTACAGAAAAAGATCAATCCAACAATCAATTAATAAGCATTCATCAAGTGCCTACTATGTGCCAATTAATGTGTCAGGGATTGAGAATCTATATGGTCATCACTAAATTTGCCCTCAACAAGAATTGAAGTCAATCTATAACTAAGAGACAGCTAAATGGTGCACTGGCTAGAGTTCTGGACTTGGAGTCAAGAAAACGAGTTCAAATCCTGCCTTGAAAATGTACCGTCCTGTCTGTCACTTAATTAGATATGTGACTCAGGTAAAGCACTTCACTTTTCAGCCTCAGTTTTCCCATCTCTAAAATGTGCATAATAATAGCATAATCCTCCTTGTGAGGATTGAATAATAGATTATTTCATTCGATTGTGAATTCTTTAAAAGCAAGAACCATCTTTTGTCTTTTTTTGTGTCTTTTTAGAAGTGCCTGACACATAGAACTCACCTAATAAATGTTTATTGGTTAATCATTTATTGCAAGAATTTCAAGACTAAGCCATGAAGCATAGCCTTCTCTTGTCATATAATCCAGAAAATTTTCGTCAGCTTTTGTATGAGCAAGGGCCCCTCCACTTGTAAATCTCAGCTGGCATGGAATCAGTACCAGGTGCTTTGCCACATGAAAGGAAACTAATGGCATTTAAAGCCTCTTCTTCACTTGGAACTTTAGCCAAGGAAGGATCGATTTCAAACTGAGATAAACAGTCAGTGGCTTGTGCATTGATTGATGATTGTTTGTTGAGAACACTATGGAAGTGTTCAGCCCACCTCTCTAGGATCATGTTCTTATCACCAATCAATGTGGCTCCATCAACACCCTGACCTCATTGCTGTGTGCCTGAGAAACCTGGGCCAGCACTGTGCCAGGAAACCGAATCACTGCCATTTAAATTGTCTTAGGAACTGGCAGGAGAAGGGACCAGACACTGAAGTCCTTTCTTGAATGAAACTGCCCAGAATTCCACCTCTCCTGCAGACAGCGCAACTTTGTTGGGCTGGCTACATTGTTCAAATGCCAAATGTATGATTACCAAAAAGACCATATTATGGAGAACTCACACAGGGCAAACACTCCTAAGGTGGGCAGAAAGGTGATATAAGGACACTTTCAAGGTCTCTCTAAGAACATTAGTACTGATTGCATGACATGGGAGACACTGGCAGAGGACCTTCCCAACATGGCGTACCCTCCTCAGAGAAGGTCCTGTTCTCTATGAGCAAATCAGAATTGAATTAGCTTAGGAGAAATGTGAGATAATCAAAGTTAGACAAGCCATGGCACTCTGCCTCCTGGTGTCTTATCCCTGCCCCATATCACAGAGTATCTCCTAATACCATGACTTGTGGTGTCTTTTTAGATCCCAGGTTTGTTCCTTAAGCAAGCTAACTTTTGGGGGGTACTGAGTCTCTTTCAAGATTTAGTCTGCCAGCTAAAGGAATGCCCAGACCTCCTGAGGTGTTTCCTTTCTCCTGGTAAATTGCAAGTTTCCACTGGGAAATTTGCCCTTTTGATCATTAATTATTAAAATCCCTTTCTATGCTCTCCCAACTCTATTTCATATTTTCCTAGCGTCTACTGTATCCCTTCATTTTATCTGTAGACCCTTCCCCTAAATAACTCTACTTTTTGCCAAAGAGAATGGCCATTGTGAATTCTTCACATGATCGAACCCCAACTTTTGATGGCTGCAATCATCTGGTAGCCACTTGGTTGGTTATGGTTTTTGTCTTGTTCTCGAAGAAGACCAATATGATCTGACTATGTTAAAGTCGAGTTACAGAGTGTCAGACTGTGGCTGATCAGACCAGTACGAGCCCCGAATGTTCTGCCGTAGGTTGATCACATGTAGTTCCTATGAATATTTGGGATGCATTCCCTAACTCTGTGCATCTCTCTTTTCTTTGGGGCTAATTCAATTCTGCTTTGCTTATAGAGCACATCACATTCCCTGATGAGGGCATGCCATGCTGGGGGGTCATGGGCCAGGGTTTCCTAGTGTGGCCCAGAGTCACACAGCAAGTAAGTGTATGAGGTGAGATTTGGGCTGAGATTTTCCTCACTTCAGGTCTAGTGCTCAATCCACTGTACCATTTACCTGCCTGAATAGGAACTTAACAAATGCTAATTAACTAAATGAATGATAAAGAAAATACGATTTCTTTGGTCTGGTATGCTAAAGGCCTCTGTTATAACTTAAGCATCCTCTTTCCTTTTTAAATAAGTAACTTTTCTACCTAAAATTGTACCTGATCTTTAAAAACTCTGGGTCTTATAAAACTGGAGGAGAAATGGATAGATAGATAGATAGATAGATAGATAGATAGATAGATAGATAGATAGATAGATAGATGGATGATAGGTGGGTAGATGAGTAGACAGAGAGACAGGCAGACAGACAGACAGACAGACAGAAAGAAAGAAAAATAGATAGATGGAGAGAGAGACAGGCAGAAGAAGAAAGAAAGAAAGAAAGAAGAAAGAAAGAAAGAAAGAAAGAAAGAAAGAAAGAAAGAAAGAAAGAAAGAAAGAAGAAAGAAAGAAAGAAAGAAAGAAAGAAAAGAAAGAAAAGAAAGAAAGAAAGAAAGAAAGAAAGAAGAAGATAAAAGAAAAGAAAAGAAAAATAAGAAGGAAGGAAGGGAAAGAAAAAGAAAAGAAAAGAAAGAAAGAAGAGAAAAGAAAAGAAAAATAAAGAAGGAAGGAAGGAAGGAAAAGAAAGAAAGAAAGAAAAGAAAGAAAGAAAGAAAGAAAGAAAGAAAGAAAGAAAGAAAGAAAGAAAGAAAGAAAGAGAAGAAAGAAAGAAAGAAAGAAAGAAGAAAGAAAGAAAGAAAGAAAGAAAGAAAGAAAGAAAGAAAGAAAGAAAGAAGGAAGGAAGGAAGGAAGGAAGGAAGGAAGGAAGGAAGGAAAGAAGGAAGAGAAGGAAGGAAGGAAGGAAGGAAGGAAGGAAGGAAGGAAGGAAGGAAGGAAGGAAGGAAGGAAGGAAGGAAGGAAGGAAGGAAGGAAGGAAGGAAGGGAAAAGAAAAAGAAAGAAAGAAAGAGAAAGAAAGAAAGAAAGAAGAAAGAAAGAAAGATAGATAGATAGATAGATGTGTGTAGTATATATATGAATATATATGTATGTATATGTATATATGTACACAGCTATGTTTATGTCATCTGTGGAACTGTAAGACAGATGTGCCCCTTTTGAATGCATAAATCAATTGCAACATACCTGTCTGTGTAACCTGTGCTGGTTTATTTGTACTGATTCATAAGGACCGTGAAAATTCTTGTAATTTTTCTGAAGTCTGGCTTAGCAGCAGAGCTGTAATATTGATCCAAGAAGTTCTTCAACTTCCTGCCCAAAACTTGTAATATTAACCATGGTTTCATTTTTCATGAATATAAATTATTTTATATAATGATTTATTATAAACTCCATGTTGAATTGAAGTACATTTGATTACACTTGTTTAGTAACTATTTTCATTTAAATTAATTCCCAATTATAACATAGCCTAAAAAAAATGCCATTCATTCCCTGTGAGTCTGTCAGAATTTTCTCTTTGTATATTAATTTTCATTCATGTTTTTAAAATCTCATGTATTTATAATTACTGTGCAATCTGTTCTTTTGCTTCTCCTTGTTTTATTTCACATTTATTATATGAAGGTCTTTGCAGATTTGTTTATATTTCTCCATCCTTGTCATTCTTAATTGCATTACAGTGTTCCATCATACTAACTTACTATAATTCATTTAACCACCTCCCGCTGTTGGGCATTGTGATTGTTTCTGAGTTGTTGGTGAGATTTTTTTTTGGTTGAGGGGTGAATACAGAGAAAGGGGGTGTTTCTGTTATATATAGTACGGCTAAGATAGTTTTTGAATAGCCAGCAATGGTTCTTGTTGTCATTATTTCTGCTACAGCTCAAAATATATTTCCAGCAGTTTAAAATTATTAAGCCAACAAAAATTGCTGTCATAAGTATTTGTGTACTTTAGTACATTTTTTGGAGGGGGAATCTCTTTAGGGTATAGACCTGGTAGAAGCATAACTGAATCAAAGCATATGTACAGTTCAGTGACTTTAGATCCACAGTTCCAAATTGTTTTTCAGAAGGACTGGACCACTTTACAATGTGTTTTCTTTGCTGCAGCTCAATGTATTTTCTTTACTGCAGCTTCTCCAACAGTTGTTATTTCCCCCATTTTTGGATCATTTTTGCCAATTTAATGGGTGTGAGTTTTAGAGTTTTAACTTGTGTTTCTAATTTTTCAGTATTTGGACCTTTTTCTTTTTTATGTCGTTGTTGGTAGTTTAGATTTCTTCCCTTGAAAACTGCCTATAGAAGAATAATTTAAAATGAAAATGAAAAGGCAAACTGGATCTTGGCACTTTCAATGTTGTTTTAAGGATGTGTGTGTGTGTGTGTGTGTGTGTGTGTGTGTGTGTGTGTGTGTGTGTGTATGGAGGAGTGATGTTATTTCTTTTTTTTTAAGGGATAGTGATTTGAACAAGAGCTCTTTGGATTTTAGTAGGATTATTTTAGTAACAGGAAAGATGGCTATGGGAATGGAGAGACTAGAAGGTTGGGCAAACAGTTAAGATGCTATTGTAATAATGAGAGGTGATGGTGAGCATTCATTCAAATTAGGATGATGGTTGAATGAGTAGAGAGGAGGGATCAGATGGGAGAAGGGTAAGATCTTCAAGATTTAGTAACTTATTAGACATGAATGCAGAGAGAGAGAAATGAAGCTGAAAGATGTCTCTGACATTTGTGAATTTTGGGAACTTAGAAAATGAAGATGCTTTCAGAGAAATAAGAAAGTATGGAGCAGGGATACACCAAAAGGGAAAGACCAAAAAACCCACAAAAAACAATCAAACATTTAGTATTTGTTGTGTTTAAGATGCCCCTAGGACATACAGAAAGCAAAATCAACAAGAAAATTTTCAAAGTTCTAGGAAGAACTTTCAGCTAAACATAGGGATTTAGGGATTATTTCCAAAGAGAAGACACTTGAAATGATGGTAGTGATATGATACAGGGTGCAGTCAGACTCTTCCTGTATAGGATCAAATGATATGTAAGGAAGTTCAGAAGTGCTGAATCCATCAAAATATATTGGAGTTTCTTCAAGACTCATTCTATATGGCCCATCAAATATTTGGAAGCAAGAGTGAACCTTAAAAATATATTGGGGTTTGGGGCCAGTGTCATAAGGTGTCTGTCTCAAAAGAATCTGTAGGCTTAGATCATTTCTAAATTGAGGCAAAGATTTTATTGCCCTGCTAACAGCTGCCTATTTTCCCTAAGGGATTTTTAGCAATTAACAAGGAGAAAGGTAAGAAGGAATTAGAGGAAGATGGCTAAAAAAAAAGGAAACACAGAGAAGAATATAAATGATCAGAGAAATGGGTATCAGAAGGTGATATGGACAGTGGTAAGGAAGTCATGTGGGTATAGGGTTTAGCACAAAGAAGAGGACCCTCCCTAAATACATAAGATATAATTGGTAAAAATGTACAATAGAGTGAATTTGACATGTGGAGTAGTGGAGAAAGGTGATTCCCAACATGACCTTCATTTTCGCAGTAAAGTTAAAAAGAAAAACAAAATAAACAAACAAAGAAACAACAATAACCAACAAAACAGTCTTCTACTGAAAGAGCTATGACTTTGGTCCCTGTTAGAGAGAGGAAAAGTTTGGGATAGTTTATTTAAGCTGCAAAATACAAATTAATCAGGGAAGCATCAAAGGAACATTTAAAGTAATGAGAACCCAATTAAACCTAATAACATGCAGATGGTGGGGATGATCAAGGTTGAGAACTTGTATCTTGAGAAACACAGTACAAGGACATGAGAACATCATCAGTAGAAGAGAAGTCAGCTGAATTGAACAAATAGAGGTTGAAGAATGCAAAGGGAGAGCTTCTTTGTAAGTCTTCCAACCAGAATTGGTTGGTAACAGCTTAAGTAGTTTATATTAGGAGATGCTTTTAGGGACAGATTGGATTAGATAATTCTTAGATCACTTTTTCATCTCAAATTCTGTGACTCAGAGCAGAGTTGGTCATGGTCAAGTTAGGAGGGTTGGATGAAAATGAGATTGGTCTCAGATTTTCAAATCAGAGAATTTTGAAGAGGTATAATTTCAGACAATGGTGAGTTCGAAGACCCCCCAGACAGAAGTAGACAGAAAAAATAAATCAGAGAATTTGATGCCTTTGATGAACTGAAAAGTAGAGTATTTAGAGGAAAAATCAGGCGAAGAGTGACATCCCCAATCATGAAAGGAAAATTGAAAGGCAAATTTTGTAAAAATTCCTTGAGAAAGAAAAAGGGATCTAAGAATGGTGAGAAATTGGGTTATTCTCAGTTAGACATGAGGTCCTGAGCCTTGAGTATGGACAACATAAATAGAGCTGGAAGACGTATAAAATTGTAAGATTTTGGAATATTTGTTTTGGGGAATGCAAGTGAGGTGACAAAAAGGAGTATTAGAAATCAAAGAGAGCCTGGAAGAGAGAAAGACAGAAATAAGAGAAGAGGGTGAAGGTGTCCATGAGAGGCCATAATGAAAAGTAAGAGAGGGTTCCAAAGGAGTAGGACAGAGGAAAAGATGGGAGGTTGTGGTCAGAGCATGTGTATGGGTCATTCCATCATCTCTGGAGTGGCTTTGGGGAACATCTGGTTCTCATTTCCATTTAGTGAGCAAAGACTTTGTGGAGGATGTGGACTATTGGGGGGTCATTGAATGAGGTGAGTATTAGGACATTTTTTGAACTTGGCAGGAGATGGCAAGTACCAGTAATCATCTCACACACAGGAAGTGGTTTATTAGACATCCTGAACAGAAGTTACAGATGTCCTGGACAGTTTGTTGGGGAATGTAAAACAGGACTAAGAGAATGGTGAGTAAATTGGTGAGACCAAATCCGAGAATTGTTTAAAAAAATTTACTAGGGAAAATCAAAGTGAACAACAAAGCAATAACTCTTCAGTCAAGGGCTGGGGGTTGCAATTTTTAGGAAAGGTCAATTTAAGCAAAACAATAAACAAAATGACTCTGGAGGGTGGGAGAAGAGCGCTGGTTCTGGAGTAAGAAGTATGGCTTCAAATCTCACCTCCATGTCCTGGCTCTGTGAACGTGGACAAGCCATTATATTTGTCTATGTTTCAATTTCATTTATGAAATGAGAAGGTTGGAATATATGAAATATATGGTTTATGAAGTCCTTTCAGGAATGAGCCACAGGTCATACAAAGTTATGGGAGAGAAAAGTGGATCAGAGCAGAGTGAGCTGGTGTTTAATGTAAGGAAGCCAGACCAGATCTACCTTGATTCAACTATTATTTATTCTGAGCCTGATATGTGGTAAGTACTTTGAGAAGGATTAGCAATACAAAATCAAAAAGAACAGTCTCCTGACCCAGACAGCTTCTGGGGAGGAAGCAGGAGTGACATGTGGACAAATAACTCAGTGCAAGCTAAACACACACGATGCTGAATAATTTGGGCTATAGTGAGAAGGATTAATACCTAGGGGAATCAAAAAAGGTCTCAAATAGGAGCTACTGTTCTGGACCATGTAGACATGGTATAAGGGCATTATCTCATAGATTGTTCTTCTATGCCGTGACACCCAAAGAGATTGGCAGGAACTCTGGATGTCAACCTAGGTGGGAAGAAATCAAAGAAGAATTGATCAGGTGACATGGTGACAAAAATTCTCAGAAGTGTAATTAATTAAATTACCATTCACTAGACACTTAGATGGACTGGATGTAGTCCTGGGGATACCAAAACATAACCCTTTCTGCTATATCACTAAAGCCAAGTGAGGGGGGAAGAGGGAGTACCTTCCTCCTACTCCTAACCTACGTGGCTCATCAGGCTCTGCTCTGATTTCCTTTGCTCTGTAAAACTTTCCATGGAGAAGCATTTATCCCAGCTCCATATTGGGGAAAGAGGGCACAGTTGGACTCTCCAGACCCTACATACCTAAGTAAGGAATGACCAAGTCCTCCAGAAGAAGGCAGGAAGATCATAGAAGTGTCTATATCCCGAGGGCCAGAAGCCATCCAGCCTTTGCTTAAAAACTTCCAGTGTGTGGGAAGAAGGGAACACCTGATCTTGAAGGCGCACCTTCCACTTGAGGACAACTCTTAATTTTAGAAAGCTTTTTTTAATTAGATCTAAATATTTTATCCATGGTTCTAAATTCTTCCATATGGCCATAACATAACCATGGAACTAGGAATGGTTCTAAGAGTCCATGGGGACCAATTCCCTTATTTCCCAAATGAATAGATTGAAACACAGAAAGGTAAAGCAAGAATTCCACATCTAAGGAGAGTCTGAACAGGAATGAAAACCAGATCTTCCTTATTTCAACTCCATCTCTTTATCATATTGCCTCTCCAGGGATGGGAGGGGGGAAACAAGCAGGACTCGTTTAATCTCTCTTCATATGACCATCCTTTGAATATCAGGGACAGCAAAATTGCCCCTGATGTCATTGAAGGGTAAAGATGATGTGTGTGTATACATACATACATATATGTGTGTATACATACATATATATATATATGTGTGTGTGTGTACATACACATACACACATATACTATACATACACATACACACACACACACACACACACACACACACACAAATATATATAAACAGAGTCCCTTATTCCTTATCATGTGTACTCTATGGCAACAAAGTTGGTGACAGAATTCTGAAGAAGGCCCTCTTTTTTTTTCAAAAATACGTTAGTGTGCCTTTGGGCAACTCCCAAATTTGTATCAGCTCATAATCCCAGATGGAAGGGATAATGATTCAGTTGAAAGAAAAAAAAAAACTGTCCCAGGAAAAAGCCAAAAGCTCATTTCTATAGCATTCTTGACCTAGCGTGTTACATACTTTACCAAGAATATTCAAAATAAAGGCAGGAGAGACTCAGAAGGAAAAGAATTTCTTTTTTTCTCTTGTGACATTCCCATTGCTTAGATCTCAGACATTTGAGGAAAATGCTGAAAAATACCAGTGCATGATGTGAATCTAAACAGTGGCGAGGGTTCTTAATTTGTCTGGATTTTTAAAGGGAAACAGCTCTTCTGATTAGTGTCACAAGAGACAGAGATGCATATGGCTAGCATTCACAGATTCTTCATTTTGGTATAAATAAAGGATCCCTCCTCTCCACTTTATCCTGTGGTACAGTGAGTCCTGAAGACTGAAGGAGTCTATAATTCAGGGTAAAAGATGGCCTCTAGAAGATGCATTTTATTCTGGAAATAATTGTAAATGCCCAAGCATTTCAGTGGGTAATGAAGAATTATTTTGCTTGCTATTCTTCCAAGAATGAGGAAGAATATTTCCACGTTAAAGAAGTGTTCTGGATCTTAATTTATCCTTGTAAGCAAGCACCATTGTATGGTTTTATATGTTTAAATTCTGTATTTAGACTAGGGGGGGAGGAGGTTGCACAAATGTATATTTATTTATATATTTTTAAAAGATCATTAGTATACTTCAGGCTCTATTTCTCCATCCACAGAGTAGTTAAATGGCTTTCCTCCCACACTGAGGAGAACTGGGCCAGAAAACCTCAAGGCCATTCTGGGAGAGTTGTTGTTCCAGTTAACCAAAGAAAAGTGTTTGAAAATAATTGAGAGTATTTCATAGGAGGTCAATCAGCTATATTCCTTAAAACAGCAGCAGCCACCACGTTGAGAACAATAGCAACAAATTGCTATTTCTTTCAATACAGTTCCCAAACTAGTAGTCCAGAATCTCTTTGTAAATATTCACCTATTTCATATAAATCAGTTTGGTTGGTATGCAATTAGACAAAATCATTGCGAATTATTTCTTCCCTTTCCTCTTCATGATCTGTGAATCATCATTTTACTATTTGAAGTACAGTCATTTGGTTTTCCTGACTCGCTTATATTTAAGAAAATAACGATTTGTCGATATTCTGTGTGTCTAGTGAGAAGTTCACCAGAAGTTAAAAAGAAGGCTTGGAATCACATAGAGGAAAGCTTTGAAACATTCCTTCCCAGAAAAGTTGGGGAGCCAGAATATCTAATTGCAAACAGTGGTCATTTAGATAATGAAAGTGACTTTAGGGCAGAAGGGGCTTTCACAGATTTATTGGGAAAAAAAGGGGGAAGGGAGAAATAGAAGAAAGGAGGAAAGGAAAAAGAAAAGGAGAGAGGAAAGAAAAAAAGGAAAGGAGAGAACAGTATTTATTGTGCCTACTATGGGTCAGTCACTGGGCTAAGCCTTTACAACTAATATCTCACTTGATCTTCACAACAACTCTGTGGCAAGGGTACTCTTATTTTCTCCATCTTACAAGTGAAGATAGTGAAGTAGACAGAAATTAAATGACTTACTCAGGATCATTCAATAAATGTTTGAACTGAAATCTTCCTGACTTGTAGAATCTACTTCTGTTACTTTTCTAAAAAAAAAGTCACCAAAAAAAATGTAATTTAGGTGAAAATAACTATCTCCTTAAGACAGAAGTTATTAACTTGGAGCCTCTGAAATTATATGCATCATATTATACATATATGCATTTATAAAATAGCAATAAACATATATAATACATATGCTTCTGAAGTTTCTATTTAGTAAATGACAAATATCCATCATATCCAATTTTTTTTCCAAATGCTATTTAGATTTTTAATTTTCATCTTATTATTTATTCTTAGATTTGTTTAGATTTGAAAGATGGTCAGTTGAGGTTTTCAAGTACTTTTGTTTTGTTTTCCATTTCTGGCTGCCATCCCATTCGATTTTCCTTTAATTATTTGGATACTATGTTATTCTATAATGCTGTAAGGCCAGTTTTGATGTTTGGATGAAATGAGGTATGATTTGTCATTGACTATTTGACAAAAGCACAAATATGGCAAGGATATATAAAAAAGGTCAAAGTAACATCAGACACTTACTAGCTGTGTGACACTGGGCAAGTCACTGAACCTTGTTTGCTTGTTTTCTTATCCACAAAATGATCTAGAGAAGGAAATGACGAGTCACTCTAGTGTCTTTGACAGAAAAAAATCCCAAATGGAGTCACATAGAGTAAGACCTCCAAAAAAATTACTAAACTTAAGCCAGGCTTCCCCAGATCTATTTCTCAGAGCAGAATGTGATGGCTCACGTGGTCTTCCAAAATCCATAAAATATGAAGGTGGATCTGGACTCTTTGTGGGTGGATATTTTTATGTTCCCAGGTGACCAGGAAGTCATGTCAACATAGCCAGAGGCCACCAGGAAGATATGAAAAGAGAGGCACAGCCCAAGTCTTGGCCCACACTTAAGAAAATCAAATCCAAACCCTTGAAATGAGGAAAGAGGTGACCCTTGCTTAGGTCCTAATCTTACATAAGTACTTTTAAGCATAATTGTTGTTTCCTTGATCATCTCTTGTAACTATATTTAATTTTACTGTTAACTTCTCTGAAATGATATTTACTACCACAACCTTTAGAAAATGTTTACCTGACATTCCTTTTCTGCTCCAAGTCCAGATGAACCTTCTTATTTCCATATGTCTCTTGAATACAGCATGTAATTGGATTCTACTTCTAATCTATTCTGCTGCCATCTAAATTTTATTTGTGAGTTCCTATCACGCACATCCTCAGTTGTGACTATTAATTATATGCTGCTCTCCCCCATTCATCTCGTTTAAAATGGGATTTCTTAATAAATTTATTTTTACATAGTCTATACTTCCCTCCATACCCCTGCCTCCTTGCTTTCCTCGAGAACCATCCCTAATATAAAATATTAAAAAGGGGGGAAAGTGATCAAGATGTCAACAAAAATGACATAATATGGATAATGTTCCATATTCATGCCCTGTCCCTAGCCTACATTTCTGCTGTTCAGGTTTTGGAAGCAGATAACTCTAAGACCTTGACTATGACCCTTTTATCTTGAAGTTCCCTGGTTATTAAGTAAATTATTTGAGATATATCATTTAAACTCCCTATAGCAGAGTTTCCTTATCTATAAATTGAAGATATTGAAACAGATCAAACGTTCTTAATTTTATGTACTTTTTATGTACTGAATTGTCTTTACTTTAAGAACATATATTTTAATATTCAAATTTAATATTTAATTGAATTCCTTTGTCATTTTACTCATTAAAAAGCATTAATCTGAAAAGAGGTCTTTAGGTTTCAACAAATTGCCAATGGGATCCATGACACAAAGATAAGATGATTGCTACTGTGCTTTTCAGCTCCAGATTTTTGATTGAGTGACTCAGTGATCTGCTAACACACCAGGGTAACCATTTTTGAGAGAATTCAAACAATAGCATCATTGTCCCTAATTGTTAACTAATATTGAAGCCAAATTTTGCACAAATCTTGGGACATTCAGTGGGTAATGTTGTCATCTTCTGATAGTGAATATTATCCTCACCTTTAAAAAACATATTGCCTGAAATTGAAAAGCCCAGTGAATCAACTTATGTGCCTAAATTATTGGTCCTTTATATTTGAAGAGGACCGATGAAATAATAATATTGGGGTCAGGGTACGACATGTGTGATTGTGACTGATCAATCCAATATATTCAATATTACTTATTAATTTTATCTTTCTGAACCAAGAGATTATAAGTTATTATAAGAATCCATAAACAGACCTATAGAATATATCTAGGGAGAAAATCATGGTGATACAGCCTTAAACTTGTTGGGTTGTTTCTTGACACTACAATCAAAAATTAGAGCTTGATGGCTAGGGTTGGATCTTTGACAGAATCTTCCTCTAGGAGTTCCTTTCTCCTAGATATTCTTCTGTCTGTGTTTATACAAGCTTTTCCTTTTCTCTAATCTCTGAATTGGCAGAGATATGTTGATCTTATTTTTTCAAAATATATCTTCCTTTATCTTTTTTCTTTCTTCTCCTGTTCTAATCCCCTCTCTCTTCTCCATTAGCTTGGATAAATTATATATATATATATATATATATATATATATATATATAGAGAGAGAATTATATATATATATATTGAAACAGATCAAACATTCTTAATTTTATGTACTTTTTATGTACTGAATTGTCTTTACTTTAAGAACATATATTTTAGTATTCATATTTAATATTTAATTGAATTCCTTTGTCATTTTACTCATTAAAAAGCATTAATATAATATATATATATAGATATATAGATTATATTTGTATATATAGAGAGAGATTATAGATATAGAATATAGATTTATATAGATCGATATAGATATTTTGATATAGATAATATTGATGTCTATATATATGTTGCTTCCCTGTATAGACTATAAGTTCCTTGAGGGCAGGGGCTGTTTTGGATTTGTGTTTGTATTCCTGACATGGAGAAAAGTTTCTGACAGAAGAGGAAATACTTGATAGGTGCTTGTTAATTAGATCCTTCCCTTCCCTGGAAGAATGTTCTTCTTTGAAGCACAGTTGCACCAAAACCTTCTGGTGATTTGCCTTCTTCTCATATCCCCATCCCAGCATTAATAGAGATTTCCATACAATGGATTCTTGCCAAATCTGACTTTCTTTTGGTCTGCTTGTTTCTCACAGAGAATTTGAATATTTCAATCCCCATATGATTTAATGGGAATAGACCATTCCCATTATGGAAACCTTCTCTTGTTGATAGAGCTCAACAATTCATTTGTAACTTCCAGCCTTAGAGAGTTGCCTATGTAAGGCACTTGCCCAGGGTCCAATAGCCAATATCTGTCAGAGCCAAATCTAGAATCCTGGGCTTCTTGATTCCAAAGCCAGTTGTTCAACTCCATGCAAACTTTTTCTCTATTTGTAAAAGGGAAGACCTCTCTCTTGAGCGGTTTAAATATGTTAAAATCTAAATAATTATAGTATCATATCCTCTCCTCAGTCCATGGGCAGGAGCAGCTTTTTTATGATTATCTTTGGAGTCTCCCATTACCACAAAACCTCTCATACTTAAGAATGTGCTTGGGGTCATCATTTTCCTAGGGGTTTCCCCTTGAATGTTACAGAAGTTACTAAATTTGTATTCCTAAACCCTCACATTCATGATTAACTTACTACGCAAAATCACTATTTCTGGCTGTGGTGTAAAGGATGGAACACTGGGACTGCAGTCAGAAAACTTGGGTTTCAGTCGTGGCTTTGATATTCACTATGGGACTTTGAGCTCATCCCTTCTCTGTTACCTTATCTATAAAATCAAGGATTAAGTTAGAGGATAATGGAAATTTATTTCTGCTTTAATTCCTGGGACTCTATTTACCCCAGTTTTATGTGCTTAAAAAAGCATACAGTCTCAGGTCCACTGGATGTATAACATCCCCCTCCACTTATGTTTCTGGATTTATCAGGAACTCAGGAAAGAATCACCCAATCTACTGATACAGGTCATAGGCAATCTGCAATATATAGTCATGGAGATTTGTCTGTGTCTCTGAGACACTGAGTGACTTGATGAGGATCATATAACCAGTATGGATTCGATGGGCGACTGCAACCTGTCTGATTCTTTCATTGACTCTCTATTTATTAAACTAGTTTGCCCTGCTATCTCCACCCTCACTCCCATCTTCCCCGCTCCCATCAATACCTGCTGACTTCCTGAACATCCATCAATAAAGAGCTTTGGTCGTTGGCAGTTGGCCACCATCTTGACAATGGCTCCAGTTAGGAATTTATGGACCAATAATGGATTTTCATGATGTATCAAAGCAGACTAGGCAGCGGAACATACATATACACACAAACACAGACTTTTACATCACACTATACAATATATCCATACACTTTTCGAGTATAAGTAAATATACTTGAATCATACACAGTAGAAATCAGTATACACATATGCTCTATTTATTCCCATTGGGGGCCCCAGCCAGGGGTCTGTGCATATCAAATCTCCATCCATTTGGGACTGAGCCCTGGTACTTAAACGTGAACCTAGCCCGAGATAGCAAATGCATATTCATACTCCCCCACATGTATGATTAACTTGGGAAACTGACAGGAAGCTGTCAATCTGTTGAGCAAGTGTGTGTTTTATAAACCAGATGTTCAGCATTATTCATCATTTCCTTTGATACCAGAGCACCCCGTCATGTAGAATAGGAAATGAAGGATCTGGCTGAATATATTCTCATTATGGGACCAAGCACCAGCCCTACACCATCCAGATACAGATGCTCCACGTGGGCAAGCCTACTGGAGGGAGCTTTCTATTAGGATCCCCACTTGGACTTAACTTTGCTGGAAGCTTGCCCAGGTGGACAACAGTAACCTCCCACCCCCTCTATTAACATAAATGTTTATTCACTGTCTGAGTTTTTCTTGGAAACCTTGAACGTGAATCATAAGGAGAGCTTCCACCCAAGCAGCCTCCGTAGTATGGGATGGGCTATGAATGGGCCTTCTTCTCATCCGCACCCCGAAATTCCCCAAGCCCTTTCAGAGTCCAAAGCTTCCAAGTTTAAGGAGGCAATGGCTAGTTATTGTGCATATCCTTCTATACGTCCATGTGATCTTCTCAAAGAAAACCCAAGTTCTTTAAGGGTAGGAGCTGTCTTGTTTGTTCTTGGCTCCCCAGAGTCAAGTACAGTGACTGGCATGCTGTAGGTGTTTAATAGATTAACAACCTGTAAGAAAACATATGTTCTCTCTCACTGTTTTTAAAAGCTTTTTATTTCCAAAACATATGCATAGATAGTTTTCAACATTCACCCTTGCAAAACCTTGTGCTCCAAAGTTTTCCTTCTTCCTTCCCTCCACCCCCCTCCCCGTAGATGGCATGTTAAACATGTGCAATTATCATGCTGCATAAGCAAAATCAGATCAAAAAGGCAAAATAATGAGAAAGAAAAAATGCAAGCAAACAACAAAAAAGGGAAAATATTATGTTGCGATCCACACTCAGTCTCCACAGCCTCCTTCCTGGGTGAAGATGGCTTTCTCCACCACAAGACCATTAGAACTGGCCTGATCATCTCCCTATTGGAAGGAGCCATCTTGTTCACTCTTAAGCATAGGGGTAAAAAATACATTCTCATCTGTGTAACTCGGTAGAAAAAGACCTGAACTCAAATCCCATCTCAATCACTTGTAAGCTACCCGTAAGGCCCTGGGCAAATGGCCTAGCTGCCTGGACCTCAGTTTCCTTATTTATTAATGAAGAGGTTTGACTAAGTATCCTTTAAAGTCCCTTCAGCTTCAGAACTAGGACAGCCCTTATGATGGTAAATAGATTATCGGACACTTTAAGATCCTAGCCCTCTGCTTATGAGCAGCCTCAGGCTCCAGGTTTGAGATGGGAGCCACTTCAGAGATCAATGCCTTGGCACTCTAGATGTTAAGCTGCAAGGAAAGTTAGCAGTCAATCTTCCCTCCTTCAAAAGATGAGAACATTGAGAGAAGTGAGTCAGCCTGATAGCAAAGAGCAGAATCAGGATTTGAATCCAGTTTTCTTTCTGAGCCCTGTGCTTCATGGTATACAAATAGCACACATATTTCTGAGTTCCTGCCCCATCCCCAGCATTTCTGTCCCCGTCTAGATGAATCATGATTAACTGGAAAGCTGAACCAGCAAATGAATTCCCACAGTCTGGTCACACGCATGGCCAAGACCTCCCCTGGTGAGGTAAGTTGAGATCACCATGTGGCGGATGGGGCCAAATGGGACATAGGCCCTTTCCTTTGTTTACTTAGGACTGGATTAGGAGCTGGTGAGTTTCATAGCAATTTACTATAAGGAAGGAAAAAGAAAAAAGGTGTGTGTGTGTGTGTGTGTGTGTGTGTGTGTGTGTGTGTGTGTGTGTATGTGTGTGTGTGTGTGGGGTGTGTTTAATGCTATATTGCTAATTGCCATATGATTGAAGTGAAAGGTATATTTGAACTTAATATCTGCTAAAGCACATATCATTTTGCCTATTTTTGAAATAATAATACAACATTCATAGATTTCGTCATGGTTTTTTGTCAATGGAAACAATAAATACATTTTAATAAAGCCAACAGTGTTCAGTAACAATACTGGGTACATCCATGAGAGGTCATGCAATCTAGTGGGAAAGAATAAAGACCCTCGAGTGAGAACTCGGTTCAAATCCAGCCCCATTGAGTAGCTGTATGATCCTGAACAGGTCCCTTGGATCTCTCTGGGCCTTAGATTTCTCATCTGTAAAAATGGAGATCATAAACACATCATTCTCACAGATTATCATGAGGATCAAATGAGATAATTTATGCAGCAAGTGCTTTGCAAACACTAACAGATATCTAAATGTTGTTCTGAGCTATTATCAATCCGTCAATGCCAAGTGTTGTGATTATAGGTGGTTCACAGTGTGCTGCTGTCCTGTCAATCCAGAACTCAAATGTCATGGAAGTTTGCTGATACGATCTTCTTCCAAAGACTCCAGATTTTGTCTGTAGAGCTACCCTTTGGCCTCTAGCTTGTGTTTTGGAATCGTTGTGTATACACGATATTTGGGTTCTAGGTCATTTACTTGCACTTCAGCTTGATCCAGGGACATAGGCCATAATAACGAGCTCCCCTGGGGATGCTGGAGGAACGTGATCGATCTCTGTCCAGTCAAGGCAACCAAGCCTAAGTTGTGCAAAGAAGAAGCCATGAATGTTTGGCCATGACTTTGGACCAAGCATCATTTCCTAAGATACCTTTGCTAGAAATAAAGATGGACTGCTAGTAACCTCTTGTCGTCCCTCTTCTAGCTTGCCGATGATCAAGGACTGGTCTTGATGACCACGGTCGCCATGCCTGTCTTCAGCAAGCAAAATGAAACCGTAAGTGTTGATTTCTCCCCATGGCATTGCAATGAATCAACTGAAAAGTTCTTGTCAGTTTTGTTACATCTCAGGTCGGGGTGTTTATAATTATTGTTTCCCCTAGAGGATACATCTGGAGTCAGCATAACTAGAAACAGATTCCAGAGGTATCCAAAACAGAGACTTTTTCATTGCATTCTGAACACCAAAATGTTTCATATTTTGAATATGAATAATCATGGAGGTCCTTCTGATTAGGGCAGGAAGGGTTTGGCCATTCTCAGCAGGACTTTTGTGATAATCTTCTGATTTATCTCCCTGACTCAGTGTCTCCATACATCTTTAAAAGTGATCATAGTGAAGATCTTAACTATCACCCCTCTCTTCAAGAACTTTTTCCTTAGGATAAAATCCAATGGACATTAAAATCCTGCACAATCTGACTCCGTAGTATCTTTGCAAATTGATCCTTCATCCTCACCATCTCAGAGCTTCAATTGAACTGGATTATGGGGTTCTACTTACATAATATCCATCCTCAGTCTCAGTGTTTTTTCCTGGACTGTTTTTCCTTTGTGCCTATAATGATCCTCTTCCTTTGATTCCTTCTGGGATTCCCGTGCTCTCTTCTCAGAGCTCAGCTCATGTCCTCTCTCCTTCAGGAAACGTTCGCCACTGCTTTCCATTTTAGTACCTGCCTCCTTCCACTTCTAATATATCATCCTTTATTTCTCTTGTATCTCTCCTGCATTCACTAATCTCTGAGCATGTATCTCTACCCCCTCTAGTAGAATGTAATATTTTATTTGCAATTATTTTTTAATTGTTTTTAAATGTTTTTATTTTTTATTTAATTAATTTATTTTTTATTATAGCATTTTATTTACAAGATATATGCATGGGTAATTTTTCATCATTGACTCTTGCAAAAGTTTCTCTTCCAACTATTCCCCTCCTTCCCCCACTCTTCCCCTAGATGGCAGGTAGACCAATACATATTAAATATGTCAAAGTATATGTTAAATTCAATACATGCATTCATATCCATACAGTTATTTTGCTGCACAAGAAAAGTTGGACTTAGAAATAAGGTAAAAATAACCTGAGAAAGAAAAAAAAAATGCAAGTGGACAAAAACAGAAGGAATGGAAATGCTATGTTGTGGTCCACACTCATTTCCCATAGTTCTTTCACTAGGTGTAGCTGTTTTTCTTCATTATTGAACAATTGGAACTGATTTGGTTCATCTCATTGTTGAAAAGGGCCACGTCTATCAGAATTGATCATCATATAGTATTGCTGTTGAAGTCTATAATGATCTCCTGGTTCTGCTCATTTCACTCAGCATCAGTTCCTGTCAGTCTCTCCAGGCCTTTCTGAAATCATCCTGCTGGTCATTTCTTACAGAACAATAATATTCCATAGCATTCATATACCACAACTTATTCAGCCATTCTCCAATTGATGGGCATCCGGCATGTAAGATTTTTGAGATTATAGATGACCTGCTCTTTGTATCTGTTATCTCTGAGCCTGGGATCAAATCCCCTCTGTTCTTTCACTTGACCTCTGTGACCTCAGTTTCCCTATCTGTAAAATGAAAGGATTACACTAGATGGCTTTGGAGTTCCTCCCAGTTTGTACCCTCTAATTTGAGGAATAGAATCCCTTGTAGACTCCTCAAGCCAGGTCCATCTTTCTTTGGCTCTTTTCTTTCTCTCTCCTAGGAACTAGATTGAAGCAAGAGCTGAGGAAAAAAATTTTATCTGGCACTTAAAATTTTTTTTAACCTTATAAATATGTTTCTTGAGGGGAAATAGGTAAATTTTTATCTACTCAGCTGCTATGCTCTCTCTATCTATGCTCTATATGCATTTATATATTATATACACACATACACACACTCTATATGCATTTATATATTATATACACACATACACACACATATATATATAGTTATGTGTATGGTATCTCCACATTAGATTTTCAACTCCTTGGAGATTTTTCCTTATATCACAGTTCTTAGCATATTGGGGCTTGACCTGTGATGTTTTTTGGTATAGAGAACACCCCAATGAGGGAAATACTTCTCCCAATGCAAGTTGGCACCTCTTCCACAATTTATAGAGATTTCCCTAGATCACTGAGAGGATGTGTCAGGGTCCCATAACCATTATGGGTTAGAGAATCCAGGTCTTCCTGTCTTTGGCATTGGATCTCTGTATTCAATGCCATAGTTCTTGGCTTAAAGTAAATTCTTAATAAATGTCTATTATTGGTTGAGTAATTATAACTTTCGAATCTCCTCCCTTCTAGCTTTAACCCAACTTCTAATTTTCTTTCCTTTTTTTCCTTGTGTATCTCATTATTTTTTTTCTGATTACATGGGGACAAATAAATTCACTTTCTAAAATTTTGCTTTCCAAATTATCTCACTTTCTCCCTCTTCTACCCTTCATTGAGAAGGCAAGCAATTGAATATAGATTATTCATGTGCAGTCATGCAAAACATATTTTCATATTAGTCACATTGTGAAAGAAAACAGACCAAAAAAGTCTACTTCAAACTGCATGAAAGCTTCATATCTCCTACATGAGAGGAACTTTGTGGACTTGTCCACAAGACATACAAACTTTCTCTCTCTCTCTGGAGAGTTTTTGTTGTTATGTTCTTTGGAATTGTTTTGGACCTGTATCTTGATCAGAGTAGCTATATCATTCACAGTTGATCATTGCAGAATATTGCTGTTACTATGTACAAGGTTTTCCTGGTTCTGAAACCACCCCCCTTGTCATTTCTTATGATATAATAATATTCCATTACATTTATGAGCCACAACTTGTTCGTTCAGCCAATCTCTAGTTGACGGCCGATATTTTGACACAACAAAAAAGAGCTTCTGTAAATATATTTTATTCGTATAGATCCTTTTCTTTTATCTTTTTGGGCTATAGATCTAGGAGTGGAATTGCTGGATCAAAGGTTAGGCACAACTTTATGGCCCTTTGGACATAGTTCCAAAATGTTCTCCAGAATGATTAGCTCAATTCGCAACTCCATCAACAATGTCTTCCAATTTTCTCCCATCCCACATTCTCTCCAGCATTTATCATTTTCCTTTTCTGTCATATTATCCAATCTGATAGATATGAGGTGATACTTCACATTTGTTCTAATTTTCATTTCTATAATCAATAGTGATTTAGAGTATTTTTCCATATGACTAGATAACTTCGGTTTGTCTGAAAACTGCCTGTTTATATCCTTTGACTATTTGTCAATTGAGGAATGACTTGAATTCTTATGAATTTGACTCCGTACTCTATAGATTTGAGAAATGAGGCCTTTGTCAGAGACACTTGCTGTAATCTTTTTCACAGTTATGATTAATAGCTGTGTATTTCCATCCACCCTTGTTTTCCCTTTGTTTATCCTTCTCTCATTCTCCTTTTACCCTGTTCTTCCTCAAAAGTATTTTGCTTCTGACTACCATCTCCCTCAATTCACACTCCCTTCTATCTAGCCTCTTCTCTTAATGGTTTCTAATTTTCTGAACAAAGAAAAATTGTGTGTATTTGCTACAAGAATGAAAATAATTCCTTCCTCCAGGTTTGTAGCAGGTTTCCCTCCCTTACAGGAGGGTTCATTTTTATTCCATATTAGGTACAAGAAATGATTGTATATAATTATTTCATATAATTACAGACAATTATTATAAAATATTATAATTATAAACAAATATAATTATAAAATAAAGTTTAATAGAATGTGATATCTTGGTTCTAGTCTTTTTTTTCAAATCATTATTATTGTTTACAGAGATCTAAAGGAATTCTGCTTGGAGTGGTCGGCACTGATGTCCCAGTAAAAGAGCTACTAAAGACCATTCCTAAATATAAGGTAACATGGAAGGGAAGGGGTTTGCAATGCATTTTGTTTTGATATAAACTTGTGAATTTCATTTTTATAAGGATAGACAATGATAGGAAACTCCTTCTACTGTTGGAGAGAGACAATTTGCCTCTAACTTAATATGATAAATTAGGCAATATCACTGTGGGAAGAGGTAGGGATGCCTATTTGGTTTGGCATGCACCCCAAAAAGAAGTCCATCTACTTTGGTTATCCAACCTTGGTTTGAAGGGGAGGCCATTATATCCTAAAGTAATCTATTCATTGGATCACAGATTTCAAATCAGAAGAAGCCTCCAAAAGAAATCATTTAGCCAACTCTCATTTTATAGATGAGGAAACTAAAGCTTAGAGAAATTAATTGGCCAGTTTGGGTATTAAAAGAAAGTAACAGGGTCTTTTGACTTCAATGCTGACTTCATGAAAAATTCTCATCATTGGGAAATTTTTTAATATTTTTTTTCAAAATACACAGGTTTTCAACATTCATTCTTGCTAAACCTTGTGTTTCAATTTTTTTTTCTTCCTTCCCTTCTTGCCTCCCCCTTCCCCTAGACAGCAAATAATCCAATATAGGTTAAATTTGAACAATTCTTCTAAACATGGGGAATATATATATATATATATATATATACATATATATATATATATATATATATATATATATATATATAATTTTATTTTTCACTTTTATCTCTGATATTGAATTAAGTTCTAGGGAGTTGCTAATTACCCAAGAAGTCTAGGTCAGAGGTAGACTTTGAATCTGAGACTTACTAAATTTCAGGTTTCTCATTATCATGTGGCTCCTTAATAGGTGACATGATTTATTAGCTTGAAACATCTTCCCTAGTATTTCTTGACTTTTAAGCGTCGGGAAAATAGCACTGGGAAGTTTAAAATATGAAGTCAAGGATTGCTTACAATCATCCTTGGCAGCTTTTTGGGAAAGAAAGTCAAGGCTGGACTTTGGCACCTGCCCTAGGCCCCCCTCACCAAAGTCAGAGGACAATTCTGTTCAGCAGAGCATTTTTGTGGCTTTTATGCAGAAAAATGAACTTGTTTTATTTTCATCAGGAAAGGAGGAAGTTGATAAGGAAGGAATGGATATTTCATGTGTTTATGACAAATACCAAAGAACATCCTTCCTGGTTTTCAATGCACTTCCAGGATTGAAGAAAATGTATTAAATGAAGCCAACCGTGGGTGTGTGAATTTTCTAATTAGCCCCCAAATTCAAGAGTCTTGTTATATGTTGACGAGAGATCAGCTAACACTGTAAGGAATGTATGATTGTTTTCTAAATCATGAATATTTGAAAAGGGAATTTATAGATTTAGAAAAAAGGAGAACTCAGAGTTATTAAGTTTATCCCATTTTATAGATGAAGAAACTAAGGGCAAAAGAAGCCAAATGATTTGCCAAAAGTCACAGAGAGTGAGCAGGAAAGCTAGGATTTGAACTCTAGACTTTTGACTACAACTCTTCTTTTCTGCAGGAAGCCCTCCCCACTCCTCCCTGTCCCTTAATTACTAGAATCTTCTATGGTTATCTTATGTCGACTTTTATTGAAGATACCAATATAGCTATATGCTGAATCCATCGTTAGAATGTAAGTTCTCTGAAAGCAGGAACTTTTCTTTGATTTTTTTTCTTCATGTCTCTAGAGCTTAGTATAGTATCTGGTACAAAGTGAGTCCCAAAATTTCTTATTGAGTGATTGATTACTATGTTGCTCTTCATATCCACAGATGTACTTGATAGATGACTTGTAAATAAATAAATGATCAAATAAGGCAGAGACTGCTTTATTTAGGGAATAGAGGGCAAACCTTGGAGTGTGGGACACTAGATTCAAATTTTGCCCCTGGCCCATGCTCATTGGAAGATCTAGGGTAAATTACATCAGTTTTCTTAATCTTGAAGCTCCAGCTCCAAGAATATAAATAGGCAATGCCATGATGCATTTTGAACAAGGTAGTTTCATGCCAGTCTACATGAAAACCAAAGTGAAGCAACAAAAGTAAATTCATTTTTAGTTTCATGAAGAAGAAAATATGATTCACTATTGGACTCTATAACTTACATATATTTGGAACAAATCTTAAAATGTTCCATTCAACGAATTCAGCTTTGTTGCTCCCCCTGCCTTTTTTTTTTTTTTTTTGCTTTAAAAGAAGATCTGTATGGAACTCCCTCCCTCAACATACACCATTGCATTGTCTATAATATCTATTCTTAGAGAATTTCCTAGGACATGAGTTGTGATTTCCCTAGCTCTTCCAAAGAGTATGGGTCCCTTGTGAGGGGCAGAGAGAATAGACCAAAATACCAGAATGCTTATGAGAACTACTATTGAGGATGCTGACATGCATGGTGAGTTAGGTAAAAGGGGGATCTGATACTACCTCAGAATTTTTGCATCTGTGTGACCCTGAGCAAGCCTCTTGATTTCTCAGTTATAGTTTCCTCATCTGTAAAATGGATTTAAAATGGCAACTAACAACAGCATATCTCTCAGGGCACTTGACAAACCTTACAATACTATACATATGCTTGATACCTATTATTGATAACTGCTATTATTGTTATTATTACAATTATTATTTCTTTGTCAACATGGCACCTTAACTATACCTTTTTAAAAATGTTAGCACGGTCAGCACCTTCAGAGAAAGGAGCATGAGCTTATTCAGACTCAGTCGTGGCTTGGCCACAAATTAAATGGCATCCCTTCAGATTTCTCTTTTCCTTCTGACAGACATGAGGGAGATAAGAAAGCCTGTCCTGTGAGAGGCGAACTAGCTTTCAAAATACCACTTGTCTTTTTAATGGAGGGTGTAGATTTCCCATCCAATGTCATTTAGTGCTAATGGAAAAAGCCAAACTTTCAGAGTCATTTCTGAAATGTCACTGTGTTGTCCCAGCAAGGAGTCATGCCCAGCAAATAATGCAAGGTCACTGACTTTTCTTGACATTTTTCTGGAAAGAAAGTATAAACTTGTCTACATTCATTTCAGAGAGAAAGCAACTTCTTATTTAGCTAAAGTAATGTTGAAACAAACTTTTATCCTGAGAGTCAAGACCTTATTAGGAACTGTTGGTCACATTAAATCTAAGACAAATAATAATTATTTGAAAGGATCTGTGATCTCCATGATTTGGAAAGTCCTTTTAATGATGCATTTTGTATCCTATTTATTCCTGATACACTTAGTCCCTTGACTGCCCATGTACATTTCCAAATGGGATGTTTGGAAAACTATTAATTGAATATGTCCATTTCTCTGAAGAAACTTTCTAATAGCTCAAGTTTAAACTAACAAACAGACTGAATGATTCATGCTTTAAAAGTTCTTTAGGTCGGATCCTCAAAGAGTTCCATGCTTGGGTGCTTGAGCTGCAAATACTTTTTTTTTTTAAGTTTTTTTTTTCTTTTCTGTAGAAAATAGCATTTATCATCAGGACAATTCATAGCTATGAAATAACTCAGGGGAAAAAAATAGAAGGTTTCTTCATCCCCTCTCAAGTTCTTTTCATTGCTCTTGCAAAAGTGGGTTTCATTTTCTGTCTTTTTTTTTTTTTTTTTGGAAACTTATCAGTAGGGTTCTATACTTGAGGCAATTTTAATACATGAATTATTTGTAGGTAAATTTATTGTAGCCAATGGGTGCATTCAACTGTGTAATAGAAATATTGTCCAAAAGCTGGGATTATTATTTAAATAAGTTCAGTGTTAAATTTGATTACCATACTTTTTAGAGTGAATAAAACATTTCATTGCTCTCAAACTATTTCCCATTTTACCATTGAGTCAAAAACCATAAATTAAATTGGCCCCTGCATTGACAATCACCCCTCAGGTTTTGTGTAGGTGGAAGTTCACAGGAAACTATTTAGTGGAGACACAATGGAGTAAAGGAAACCTCTCACTATAGGCTTGTAGCTTTAAGGTTAGAGAATGAATGCTTATTTAGACTCAGAGACTTCTAGAAAATGACAGGCTAGAAAATGGAAGAGTTAGAAGAGGGTCCCTAAAAATATAATGGGCTTAGATGCTTCCATGTCAATGTCCCACTCGTCCTGGCACCCCCTGTAAGTTATAAAGGGCAAGAATCCACTTGGAGGATTTCACAATGAATGCCCAGAAGCCTTTGGGGCATTAAGGAAAAAAAATATTATGAATTGTTTTCACTTTCAATAAATTGGAAGAATTGTCTCACATGTACCATTTGTAAATGGTGCTATTTACCAAGCTAAATCCAGTGACAAGCTTTCATTTCCACCAAATGTCAAGGATCAGCACTTTGTGTTCATTTTAATGAAATACGGGGCCGAGAAGAGTTATGAATGCCAAATTTAAGCTCTTTGTTACTAAATGTCCGGATGCTCTGGGGTTTCACAGAGGAGTGAGCTAATTGTGGCTTTTCTCGTTTTCTTTTTTAATTTCTTCTTCTCTACAACAGCTGGGGATTCACGGTTATGCTTTTGCAATCACCAACAATGGCTACATCCTGACACATCCTGAACTCAGGCCTTTGGTAAGACTAATATATTTATGTATTTATTTACAACCTGAAGATTATATTGGATTTTTTTTTCATTTCTGTAAGAAATGGCACAAGAAAGCTTCTTTGAAAATAAGCATGTGAATAATCATTTGGTTGTTTGCTCCTACTTATCTCCCTTTCCCCATTTTAAAAGGCTATTTATTATTCTCCAGTAATAGACAAGGATTTTCCTAGATAATTTATAAACTTAATATCAATTATCATGATCTATCTGATAAAAATAATTCATGTAAGCCGTAATTCATTATAAGAAACATCTTTATGGGAGAAAAAGGCAGCCATATACTGTCCAGTGTCTGATTTGCATTTAGTATTATTTAACAGGTAAAAATTTGCAATCATAAAATCATAGGACTATCTCATCCCTCAGAGCTCATCATAATGGAGTTTGCATCTCTTACACTCAAAATGGTTTTAATCAATCAATTGAGCAACCACAGAGCCGTTCTTAAACAATTATTCTGTGGCAAGCAGTGTATTATATTTTACCTTTCCTAATGATCTGCTCTATTACTCTTCGGTAATTTTGTACCCAATGGTTAAAAGTGACATTTACTCAGAAATGTGTTGAAGCAAGAAACCTGCTTTAAAAAATGTTCTTCTTTTTAAAAAAAAATCACTTTAATTTCTAAATATATTTCTCTTCTTCTTCTCTCCCTGAAGTTCTCCCTTATAATAAAGAGTAAGAAAGAAATAATAAAAAAAATCAATTTCCTAAAACTGGCTAATGCATCAACAGAGTTGGATGGTATACAATGTCACAAACCCATAGTGCCCCACCTCTTCAGTGAAATGAGCACGATGAATAGTAATTTTTTTTTTTTTATAAAAAAGAAAAATGAGAGCCAAAATTGTTTTTAGCAGCAAAAAATATCCTCTCTTTTTTGGCACTTGTGAATATCAGAAAGATGGAGGCAGCATTCATTATGCAAATGTTTATTGACACAACACTCCGGTGTGAGGGGACTGGCTCCAGGCTGGATTGCCTCATTGTTTAGACATGCTCCCACTAGATAGAGTTCCATCACCCTTCAGTCTTGGTGGGAGAGTCTTGGTATGAATGAATTCATCTCAGGGTACATGTGGTCACCATATGGATGTTTCAAGCTGGCACTTACCATAATATCCCGTTTCACCAATATTTTCGCAGAAAAGACCAGAATTAATTGGATAGCTAATCCCATATGTAACTCCATTAGAATTATTGAAACGCCTTGGTTTAAAGAAGGCCCTGACAGTGATGGTTAGCACACTACCCTTTCAGGGGCAACCCAGTTTGGCTCGGTTGGACAGGGATGTTAGGAATTACTCATTTCACTTAGCTGGGTGTTTGATTGCTTATTTATTCAAAATGGGGATTGGAAAGATTGAATGAGACAATCAGCAGTTTTGACCAGAAGCTTTTTCCAGGGAATAAAATAATTTCTTCCTTGCACATGGTGGAGACTAAATAATTTGATGGAATGAATGAAAAAATTTCCAAGAATCAAAATCACAAAATTTCTGAGCTAGAAGGGCCATGGAGTCCAACTACAACATGGATATCTGGTCCCCACTATGAGTGACCAAAATACTTTTGTTTAAAGATTTCCCCAAGCAAAGACTAAGAGCATCCCAAGACATCCCCTCCTGCCCTTGAATAATTATAGTTATCAGGAAGATTTTCCTTATATCAAGTCTACATTTGCCTCTTTGTAACTTCACCTCTGCATTAGAAGATGATGATTTTCCAATATATCTGCACATTGGATTGCTTTTTAATCTTTGCAGACAGTAGAGAAAGCTCAGCTCCAGTATTTGCATCTGACCCTGTCATATGACTGCAGTTCTTTACTCAACCATGTGAATCTGAGCAAGGTTTCTGGGATCAATTTTATAAACTGCTTCTAGAATGGTCAGTGTGTTAGTAATCGGTATAATATAATCCAAATGAACAGATAGTCTGACTCCAGCTCCAGCTTTTAGGCCAGTGTTCAGTTAGACACTGAGAAACTTTCTGAGAACTTCGGGCCAATCCAATCGACACAGTCTCCTGTGACTCAGTTTACAAATTTAGCTTTGAAACCTGCAGAGATCCTTTGTGTTCATTGTATCTCTCCACAAAGAATCATAGTCTCAGTAATGCAAGGATTGCTCATGGCCATCTAGACCTGCCCATACTTCCCTGAGAATCTCTTCATAATTCCAGAGTGGCTATTAACCCTTTACTTGAAATCCTCCTATAATGGGGTAGGGGTCTACTGTCTCCAAGCTTTCCTTAAATTCATTGAGTCACAGAACTGAATGAACATATTTCTTTGCCCCAAAGCATTCTACTTTGGGATACATGTAAGGGTTAGAAAATTATCCCTCTTTACTCATTTCCCCAAATAAGGTCTAAAATGGTCACTTTGCCTCTTCTATTGTTCCTAATCCTTTCTTCTGGGAAAAATCCTTTTCCCTGTGGGCAATCCTTAAAAAACAAGAGATGATTATCATTTTCTATAATATTTCTATTCTCTAAAATTCTCCTTCAATCACTCTTTGTGAACTTGAGGCCTTATGTCCTTCTCATGATCCTCCATGGGAATCTCCCTAGTCCCAACAATGTCTTCCCCAAAACATGACATTAGTTTGAAGAGTTTTACTTTGAAGAATTTTCAAAACCGTCCCCATTTTAATGACTACATTTTCAAAAATGCCTGAGTTGAATGGACTCTTCAATAAATACTCCACTTGAAGAGCGTTAAAAATGATGTTTTGGCTCCAGCTCAGGGTTGATTTCATTGAGGATTATATTTTAGATAGGAAACAGAAAGAATGTTTGTTTAATAAAGATATGTTGATGCATTTTAGGGAGAATGTGATAACCATTTTCTAGGGCATCACTCTACAGATTTTAGGAATATACTCCCCTAATCCCTGTTGTTGCTAGCTATGACATCCACTGACTTTCTTTGTCTTTTTAAAAAATACCAGACATTTGCTCATGGCAGTGGATCTGATGTACTGGTTACTCTGATTCTTCAGTCTGTTTTGAACTAAGACAGTGAGATAGGAAGAACCTAAATGGGGTCAGGTGTGTGAGAAGCTTTCCTTAAATTCATTGAATCACGGAACTGAATGAAGCCAGTCAGGTACTTCTTTGCCCCAGTGCATTTATATCCCTGGGTCCTCATTGTTCTGTTCCCTTACTCAGCCACTCAAGCTTTGATTTTTCTCCATTATCCATCCCCATATTCTCCGTGGGACACTAGTAATGATATACTGATACTTACTGGTTGTGTGATTCTGAACACGTCTCGACCTCTCTGCCCCTCAATTTTCTCATCTGTATAATGAGGTGCTTGACTTGACTGGCCTCCAAGGTCCCTTCCAGCTCTGAATGGGTAAGACTCCAAGCTGGACAGCATGAGCAACAAAGATGGTGGGAGCTGATACTCTCATAGGTCTGTGGAGTTCTACTCTTTCATTTGACAGATGAAGAAATAGCAGCCCAGGAAAAATAAAAAGTCTCACAGGGAGTAAATGACAGAGACAATCTTCAGACTGTCTTCTGGCTCCTGAAGCAGTCCTTTCCCCATTCCTCTATTTTCAATCCCAAGAAAGGAGAAGAAAGTCTGGACTGGAGTGGTCACAGAGGCCTTGGTAAAACAGACAGCCTTAAGCCTTGAAAGTGGACTTGGATTTGGAAAACAGTGAGCAGGAGGGAGTGAAATAATCCTAGAGCTGGAGAATTAGAGGTCATATGATCCAATTTCTTATGAAGATGTGGAGATTAAACCAGTAGGAGAACGAACTGGGATTTGAATCCAGATTCTGAGAATCCAAAGTAACATTGCTCCTACTGCATCCCGCTGTCTCCCCAGTTCATGTCCTCTACCTAGAAAGTAGCAAGAGGGAAAGCATGGAGCCAACCAGAGGACTGGTGGGCAGGCTCCTCAGGACTCAAGACCAGTGACATTTTGAGACATCTGGCCTCAGACCCTGTGACCTTAAAGAGATTCTTGGCCCACTGTAGCATGAGCTGAAATCTCCTGATTCCCAGGCCTGTGGTGTTTCAATTTTCTCTGGCTATATTTCTATTGGTTTTCTCTTTATTTTTCTCAGTGGAACAGGAACCAATTAAAGGCACTTTTTTTTTTTTTTTTTGCATATTTGGATTTTTATTCCCAGAGTCCCCAGACTCTGCTTCATACCTATTGGCTGAAATTGATGCAAGTCAAAGGGCCGCCCTACCTGTCTGTGTATCCTTGCCACACCATAGCATCGCGCTGCCGACATAGTAAATAAATACTCCATAAATATGTGTTGAATGAAGGAATCAATGGAAAGATGGATGAGTGACTGAATCTCGCACAGCTGTTGCTCACTTTTTCATTTGTTAGGGATGGGAAGATTTAAAAGAGACAATTGCTTTCTTTCCTCTGGGAACCTGGGTCTGCCCTGGGCTGCAGGCCACATTGGCTGTGATCCTCCCTGAGGACAGCCCTGAATAGTAGCATCCCTGGCAAGCATGGGCAGGGAGACCATGGTTCCCTCTGTTACGAACTTGAGTCACAGAGCAGAAACCTCATTAGACAGGGGTGTCCCCTCTGCTTTGTGCCAAGAAGGAGCAGCCATGGAGTACAAAAGCATGTGAAGGCCAGGGTGAGGAGAGCCAGGAAGCAGACTAGTAAGAACCCATCTATCCCTCCTCCATGAGCCTCTCCAGTTCTTCTGGCTGCAGTGGCCAGAGCCAAGGCCTAGCCTTCACTCAAGCACACAACAGATATTTCTGTCTTTTGTCCAGTGAAATCTTCTCTCCCAGCTCTGTTTGACTTGATTTCATCCAATATTTGTTTAAAACATGTACAGTTGTTGGGTGTGAAGTGTGTAGTGTCTCTGAAGCAGCTCACACATGTGGACCGGCCTGCAAAAGGCTTCTTTGATTTCATGGATCTTGGCAGTGATTCTAAGGCCCTGTTTTGTTATAGATAAGCGTTCTTTGCTCAGTTGATCTCTAGGGTCTTCCCGGCAGATAGACTTCCTGCCAATACCTTATGAGGTCAACCTCCCCTACTCCCTTTTTCAAATCTATTAAACATATTGAAAAGGAACTTCACAGAATCTCTGCGTTGGAAGAGATCCTTCTGTACTCCCTTCCCAATAAAGAACCCCCAGTACCATCTTCCTGCAAATGGGCATCTACCCTTGCCTTGAAGATCTTCAGTGAAAATGAAATAATAATGATACCATTAATAATAATAAATATATAATAATAATTATAGAGTGTTTTGCAAATAGTATCTCATCTTATCCTCACACAATTTTGGGAGGGAGGTCCTATATGCAGGAGACAGTCTGAATGAAGTTAGGGGCCTTGCTCAAGTACACACAGTTAATGAATTTCTGAGAAAGGAGTGGAATTCAGGTCTCACAGACTGCTCCCTGCCTCCTGAGCTGCCTCCCCAGATCTCAAAGAGCACAACTACTTTTGCATAAGAATCATTGTTAAGGAGCTGTTTCCTCTCCTTCCATTTTAAATCTAATTTTTTTTTTTTTTTTAGCAACTTCTGCTCATTGCTCTCATTCTGCTCTTAAAGGCTAAAGAGGGGATGGGGTGGGGGTGGGGATTGATAGCCCTTCAAACCCTAAAATTGGATTTGCCCTAATTCTTTTCTTCTAGAAAGTAAAAAGAAAAAAAAAAAAAAAACTAAAACAATCCCCCATATTCAGTTCCTGTGATTTGTTTTCCAAGTCTTTCAGCACTCAGTTCCTGTGATTTGTTTTCCAAGTCTTTCAGCATCCTGCAGCTGCTGTAGTTTTGTGGAGGTTTTTTCATTTGTTTGTTTCTTTGTTTGCTTGTTTGTTTTGGGGGAATTGTGTGGTCCTAAAATATGGATTACAGCAGTATTCCACCTGATAGGGGAAGTTAGAGGGCACAGTAAATAAAGGGCTGGGTACAGAGTCAGGAAAGGTCATCTTCCTGATTTCAAATCTGGCCTCAGACACTTACTGGCTGTGTGACAATGGGCAAGTCACCTGTCTGCCTCTGTTTTCTCATCTGTAAAATGAGCTGAAAAAAGAAATGGCAATCCACCGAGTACCTTTGCCAAAAAATGTCGGAGAGGGCCCTTGGGAGTTGGACATGACTGAAGTGACACAACAACAGCAGCAACAACTCCAGCTGACATCTGCCCTGGGCAGAATTCAGTGGCTCTCTAAGCAATTTATTCCTGGAAGCTGGGGCCCCTCATGATGCAGCTCCAAGGCCCAAGTCTCATTTTTTCTTCTCAATCTTGCTCTTGATCTCTGTTAAGCTTGTAGTCCACTCTACCCTCCGGATGGTTTTTGGACAATCTCCCCACATCTAAGCATGTCTCAACCATCCTTCCTATGGCTGGGAAGTCATTTTGAGCCAATGACGCTGGGTATGCTTCTGCTATTTGGTCTTGAAGCTGGAGGGAGGCAAGCTTGTTTGGTAGATAGATAGATACCTGGCCTCCTGGCCAGGAAGAGCTGAGGGCCAGTTCCAGCTTTTACATGTACTGGATTTATACTTCCAGACATGACCTTTTCCCCTTACTTATCCAGACATCCCTCCAAGAGCTAGAACTACAAAAGTTTTTCTTCCAGCATCCTTCTCATGGCTGCTTCCTCACAATAACAATGAGATCTCCCCCCCCCCCCTCCCCTGCCCCTGCCCTCCTGCACTTACCCTCACAAATTTAATGATCTTAATGGAGTCCAACAGACTTTCTAATGGGTCTGCATGGTTTGGGATTCTGACTCTTGTCATCTAGTAGTGATAATGTCTTAGGTTTCAAAGGTCTACAAAGTTGGAAAGGCAGCACTTAGCATGGTCTAATTGCACCTAGACTATGTAACACCTGAGTTTGAATCCTGCATTGGACATTTTACTAGTTGTATACCCATAAACCACTCACTGATCTTCTGTTTCTTCTCTGAACTTCAGTTTCTTTATCTGAAAAATGGGGATAATAATAGCTTAGTACTTAATATTTACTTAATAATTACTTAATAAGGTTATTGTAACATTGTAAGTAATAATATTACTTAATAATTACTTAATAAGGTTATTGTGAACATGAAATGATATAAAAATGGAGAGCATGTTGCAATCTTTAAAACAATATTCAAATACCAATTAGTTTGCTTAATCAGTCACTGAGCAAGTATTTGTGAACTCTCAGCTATGTGCCCAGCATTGCGCCGAACTGGGGGGAAATCATCCTTGACCCGGAGCAGGAAGTTACATCATTCATACATTCAATTATGAAATTATATTGAACTTATGTTCTATGGACGGAAGGCAGAAGAGAGGACAGGGTGCTTCTGCAATAGATGTCTCCAGGGGGAGGGCCCAGGCAGCTGTCAATAGCCATGCCCTGGCTCCCCCCCCACCCATGACAACACAAGAAGGCATGGGATATGGGCAAAACCTCATGGATATTCCTAGGAGAAAGAGGGAGAAAATATGCCCAAAGCTGGAGCTGGAAAATACAGCAGCAGATCTCAGGAAAAACTCCCAGACACAGCTTGGAATTGGACTTTTAACATCATTCAGGCTAAATATAATCTGAGATTATGCTATTTTAAGATTATTCTTTTCTACCTTCTTCAGTTTTGTGAGTCACTTTGAGATCTGTGCAAATTAAGAAACTTCTTCCTTCCTTCCTTCCCTCTCTCCCTCCCTCCATCTGTCCATCCCTCCCTCCCTTTCTTCCTTTCTTCCTTTCTTCCTTTCCTTCCTTCCTTCCCTCCTTCCCTTCTTTCCCTCCTTCCCTCCTTCCTTTCCTTCCTTTTCCCTTCTTCCCTTCCTTTCCTTCCTTCCTTCCTTCCTTTCTTCCTTCGTTTCCTTCCTTCCTTTCTTCTTTCCTTTCCTTCCTTCCTTCCTTCCTTCCTTTCCTTCCTTCCCTTTCCTTTCCTTTCTTCCTCCCTTTCTTCCTTCCTTCCTCCCTTTCTTCCTCCCTTCTTCCCTTCCTTCCTCCCTCCCTTCTTCCCTTCCTTCCTTCCTTCCTTCCTTCCTTCCTTCCTTCCTTCCTTCCTTCCTTCCTTCCTTCCCTTCCCTTCCCTTTCTTCCTTCCTTCCTTCTTTCCTTCCCTCCTTCCTTTCTCCATCCCTCCCTTCCTTCCTCCTTCCCTCCCTCCCTCTCTTCTTTCCTTCCTTCCTTCCCTCCCTTCCTCCCTCCCTCCCTACCTCCCTTCCTTCCTTCCTTCCTTCCTTCCTTCCTTCCTTCCTTCCTTCCTTCCTGCCTGCCTGCCTGCCTTCCTCTCTAAACTCCAAATAATTTCCTGAGACAGAACTATTTATAATCTAGCCCATTAACAATTGTCCCAAGGTACCAATCAGAGAAATTGAGACAACATCAACTATCAAAACAATCTCCAAGACACATTTTCATCCAAAGGGTGAGAGAAGGGAGAGAATCAGAAAGACCCAGTCCCAATGGCAGCAGGGCCCCCTTGCCTACATACAGTCTTGTGTCTGACAGTGCAGTCGTGAGTGCCCTGGCTCCCCCTGCTGGAAGGCCCCGTATGTTCCACGACACCTCTCCTCCATGGTCCCACGTAGCAGCTTTCCACGTGGAGTGAGCCGGCTAGGAGACCTCACTTGGAATTCTGGCTTCACCATTGCTAGGACCCTCATTTCCTAGTCTGAGGGGGATCATCACCTGAGAAGGACAAATAACAGACTAGAAATCAATCCCCTTGGGCCATTTTATTCAGAGCCAAGGAAAAGCAAAGGACAGTAGCATTCTCTCACTGGTTCAGTTCATGGCAGCCGTACCTGAATGAGGGATCTTCCCCTTCGATGTGCAGTATATGTAGAAAGAAATATTATGAACCAGAAAGACTGGAAGCAAGAAATCAGATAAAAATTATCATAAGGTTACTCAATGATTAAAAAAGTATGGAAGAAAATTCTGATTTCAGTTAAAACTTCATGAGTATGTGTGTGTGAGTGTGTGTATGTGTGTGTGTGAGTGTGAGTGTGTGTGCGTATGTATGAGTGTGAGTGTGTGTGAGTGAGAGTGTGAATGTGTGTGTGTGTGTGAGTGTGTGTGCGCGTGTCTATATTTTAAAGTTGTGGTCTGGCTTGGCTACATGGCCAGTAAAGGAAGTCCCCCCTCTCTAGAGGGTAAAGAATACACAGTACCTTCCTGTTAGGCAATGCCCAGGTAAGCCCCCTTTGGAAGCATCTAAGCTGGATGATTGGGGTGACTCCAGACCTAAGGAGCCCCAAAATTGGACTATTTCTGGATTATGGCATTGATTGTTTATTTTAACGACCATAGTCCAAGAGCGGGAAGGAGTCTAAGAAGCAATTGAATCCATACCCTTTCTTCTACAAATGAGGAAACTGAGGGCCAGATTTGGGGAAACGCCTCGAGGAACTAACGCTCATGTCTGCACTGCTGTGACAGCATGCTTTGTGGTCTCTCCTCATCCAAGCCATTTTCCATTTTGCTAGTAAAGTGATTTTTCTTAAAGCTCAGGTTGAACCCTTTCTTTATTACCCCCCTCCCTAATTTCTTTGGCTCCCTATCATTTTCTAAGCAATACGAATCCTGTGGCATTCAGCACCTTCACAACCTCGGGCCCTCCCTCCATCTTTCTACTCTTCTGCCATGTTACACCCCCTCCCTCTTCCTCTTCAGGAGCACTTAGATTTGGGGACACCTCAGTCTTCCAACAAAACCCTCCATTTCTCAGCTCCCAGCCAGAGGAGCTGCCCCCCCTCCCCCTCATCTTTCTCTCTCAACTTCTCTGGCTTCCTCCAAGTCCTGGCTAAAACCTCATCTACAGAAATCCCCAATTGACCTTATTTCTGCGGGGTTTCCTCTGCTGATCATCTCCAATTTATCTCATATATGGCTCTTTTTCCTATTTCATTGTTTGCAGACTGTCTCCTTTTAGGCTGTTGAGACCCCCAAGGTCAGAGAACAGCCATTACTTTTCTTTACAGACTTGACACATAATAGGTGCTTAATAAATGTTTATTCACTAACTGACTGATTGACAGAACTGGGGTTCAAATCCACATCAGCTGATTGGCATCTGGTCCTGGATTCTAATCTACTCTGATAGTTACTAGCTGTGTGAACCTGATTGGGTAGTTTGGCTCCATGTCCTCAGCTGTAAAATGGGCATAATCTAAGGAATAATGATCAAAGAAGATAATGATTGTAAAGCACTTTTCAAATTATTAGGTGTCTTTAAGTCTGGGCAATATTACTGACTGGGGAGTGTGGTGAAAGGCCAGACTAACAATCAGATGCAGGTCCCCTCTGTCAGGAAGAGACAGTCATTCAGTCTGTCTCTGTTTTTGTTTGTTTCTTTTTTTTTCTTCTCCCTGTATTCATGCCATCCCCATCTCCTTTTAATCTAGAACACTCCACTACTAAGTGTTCTCAGAACTGAAAGGATTTTCCTTCTGTTTCCCTAAGGCCCCCCTCTTCACTTTCCTGGTATTCTTGGTACTCTTAGAACTCTTTGGCCATAGGAGGAAGGCCCTGATCAAGTTTTCAGAACAATATTTTTAAAGAAATTGTAATGAAAGAAAATGCTGGGGTGGCTAGGGGGCCCAGTGGACAGAGCACCAGCCCTGAATTCAGGAGGACCCGAGTTCAAATTTGGTCTCAGACACTTAACACCTCCTAGCTGTGTGACCCTGGGCAAGTCACTTAACCCCAATTGTCTCAGCAAAAAAAGAAAGCTAATTTCAGTTAGAAGTTAATGAGTCTGTCTGTCTATCTGCATGTCTATTTCTCTATCTCAGTTGATAAGCCCCTGAAATCTATCTGGGGATCCCACTGGGCCCCAGGTCTGGATAAAAACAACTAGTGTAGGCCAGTTCTCTAATGAGAGGGCCTCTTTCTTTCCTCTTTTTCAAGCCTCCACAATAGAGAAAAATTCAAAGTAGTGGGGCGTGGCCCAGGGGTCTGGGAGCCTCACATCAAGGGGTGAGTCAGGCTGGGAACAGGCGCTTTGGTAGTACTTGTGGTCTGCTGGCCAAGGGGGTCCCCTCTGCCCATTACTGAGGTGGGCGGCAGCCTCTGGGCTGAATTAGTCCATACACGTGCACACATACATACAAGCACACGGGTGCAATACACACTCATACACCCCACCACCCACATGTACACCCATGTGCACATATACACACACAGACACATACACGCACTCACGCTGACACACACACACTCACATACAGACTCATACTGACTCACACACACTCTCACACTCACACACACATAACCACACACTCTCACACTCACACTCACACATAACCACACACACAATCACAGACACACTCACACACACACTCACACACGCCCGAGCCGCGTCTGCCCGTCCCTGTGGGCTCGGCAGCACTCAGAGACTGCCCAGACCTCCTTCCCTCTCCGGATCCTCACCTGCAGATGGACTTAGGCTGAATTAAGCGAGACTGGCCGTTAGGTGGCGCCCCAGCACCGCCATGGTCTCGGCTGCCCGGACCGTGGGTCTGGGGCTGCCGTGGTCTCCTCCCCGGGGCCGGGGGGGGTCCCGCTTCTCTGGGCCGCGGGCGTTGTGCGGAGGCGGCCGGGCCGGGGGTCCGGGGAGCCTCGATGGGCGGTGGGCCTTCTCCTGAGGAGAGGCTCCTGCTGGACAGCGCTCGGGCTCCGGGCGCCAGGAGCGGGGAGAGCGGAGCAGCCGGCCCGCTGACAGCCCCGGAGCCTCCGGGGTGCTCCCGCCGGAGACAAGCGGAGGGCGGCGCGGAGGCGCAGCGGCTGCCTAGCTTGGGGCGCCGGGGAAGGCGCTCCGCGAGGCCGCTCCGCATCCGCCCGAGGGAAGAGGAGGGAGCACGTGCTTCCGTGGCCCTACTATGTGCCGGGCGCCGCGGCCCGAGCCCGCGGGAGGAGCAGTGCTCCACTATAACCCTCCGGGCGTCTCACCCTTTCCGGGAGAAACAAACCATGAGGGTAATGCAGCAGCTGGTGCAGGGGGCCCTGTGGTCCCCCCGCTGCGGCCCGGGTGGGAGAAGATTCCACGTTGGAAGTCGGCCTTCCCAGCCCTGACCGCCGGGTTTCAGGAAGCAGGCCAGGGACCGATGCACAGGATGAGTGGGGGCCCTGGAGCCTCTGGGAAAGCCCTTCGGCCTTTCATTTCTCATATCGTCTCCCCCAGTGAGAGCGTGACCTCTGCGAGAGCAGACAGCCTGCTCCCTCCTCCTGGTCCTCCCGCTGTTACGGGAGCACATAGTCAGTGTTTTCCATCCCTCCCATAAATGTGTGCTGCGCCCCGGCAGTGTGCGCACTGCTCTGTGCGGGTGCGCAGGAGAGTTCCGTTATTGGCTTAGACAAGTTCCATCTCCAACGGGGCCTGTGTTCAACCGAGGGACATAAACCATGAACACAAGTAACTGTGAGATCAGCTAGAATGGGCAAAACACACAGGGAGCATCCCCGCCGTGTGCTGGAACACTCACATATGCCTGTGTGTGTACTTGCGTGTGTGTGATTGTGTGTGCATGTGTGTATATGTGTGCATGTGAGTGTGTGCTTGTATGTATGTATGTGTGTATGTGTGTGTGCTTCTGTGTATGTGTGTATGTATGTGTGCATGTGGGTATTGTGTATGTGTGTGCTTGTGTATGTGTGCATGCATGCGAGTGTGTGCCTTGTGTGTATGTGTATGTGTGTATGATTGTATGTATGCTTGTGTGTATTGTGTATGTGTGTGCTTGTGTATGTGTGCATGCATGCGAGTGTGTGCCTTGTGTGTACTTGTGTGTGATTGTGTGTACATGTGTGTATATGTATGTGAGTGTCTGTGCTTGTGTGTATGTGTGCATGTATGTGAGTGTGTGTGCCTGTGTATGTGTGTATTGTGTATGTAATTGTGTGTGCATGAGTGTATGATTGTGTGTGTGCTTGTGTGTATGTGTGTATTGTGTATGTGTGTGCTTGTGTATGTGTGCATGTATGTGAGTGTGTGTTTGTGTGTATGTGTGTGTGCTTCTGTGTATGTATATGTGTGTGTATGATTGTGTGTGTGCTTGTGTGTATGTGTGTGCTTGTGTATGTGTGCATGTGTGTGAGTGTGTGTGCTTATGTGTGTATGTGTGTGCTTGTATGTATGTGTGTACAATTGTATGTGTGCTTGTGTGTGCTTGTGTATGTGTGCATGCATGTGAGTGTGTGTGCTTGTGTGTATGTGTATGCATATGTGCGTTAATTGTGTGTGTGCTTGTGTGTATTGTGTATGTGTGTGCTTGTGTATGTGTGCTTGTGTGTATGTGTATGTATATGTGTGTATGATTGTGTGTGTGCTTGTGTGTATGTGTGTATGTGTGTGTATGTGTGTGTGTGTGAGGGGGTGTTTGGAGCTAGAACCAGAGAAGCTTGGAGCTAGAAGGGACCTCAGAGGCTATCTACCATGAACAAGAGTCTCCTACAGCATCACTGACAGAAGGGAATCTCCACCATCAGTGAAGGGAAACCATCACCTTGCCAAGCAGCCCATTGCACTATCCAATCTATTTTGTGACTTCCACCCATGACTATTCTTCATGTCTTTTCTAGCCAGAATATGAGTGTGCTACAGCTTGCTCTTGCAGGGAGATCATTTGTGGTCAAAGAGAAAAAAAAGCTTTTGACCTATGTCCTGAAGGATGCTGGGAATCTCTGAGGAGAAGGGAAGGGTAATGCTGGGAGAAGACACCTAAGTTAGAGGATTGTTTAGAAGTGATCAGATCAAATCCACCCTCCCCTTTGTGTACAGAAAAAAACAAGAGCTAGAGAGGTTAAGGGACTTGAAGTTTTGTGAGATAACCTATAGAAAGTACTTAAAGCAGTATAGAGAAATTACTTATTGTTGCTATTACTATTACCCACAGTCACACAGCTAGTAAGCATCTAAGGCAGGGTTTGCATCAGGGATTCCTAACTCCAAGTTGGACTTCTTTCCATGACGTTACATGATTCCTCTATGAGGAAACGTCGGAAACCATCTTCCTCTCCAGTTGCTGCAAACTTCTAAAAACCAGAATATCCCTAAGTCTTATTATGGCAATATCTGCTTGGTCATTTAGGAAAGGCCTGAAACCATCGCTAGGTGTCCATCAATTTCACTTAGCCGGAGTTACCCCGTGATCTGACCCAGCGTCGCTCCCGGGCACTCCATTCCCATTCGGCATCCCGTCCCATCTCTGCGCTCACAAAAAAAGGGACTCTTGGCCACTTTTCCTTGCTGCTCCAGGCCCCCAACAGCTATGGCATTTGTTTGCTACAGCCCCTGCCTCTATGTAATATCCACACATGTGCTTCAAAGGACAGGAAGCGGTGGCTTTATGTTGTTAATTTAGCTGAGGGTGGGGTCCCTTAAGGAAATTTGATTTGGAGGGGGTATGGGAGAGTTGATTTCTTTATTGTTTGGCAGAAGCTTTCCACTGTACAGGATCCGGGAAGGAGGCTGAATTTCTGTAGGACACCCGCCGACCTCTGGGCTTCTCCAGTTAATCTGCTTTCTGGGCCCGTACCTGAGACTGTCTGTGTGCCATCACCAATGATGAATTAGTCCGCCTAACCTCATCAAAATGTAATTCCATGCTTTCTGTTGAATAATGATCTTATACAACTTTCTATAGATTTGTTTCAAGCCCCCTCGCCTCCTGGGGCCCGGGAGCCTCAGCTGCTCTAGTAGCCTCGGTTCAAGAATGCAAGCAATGATGCAAGGCTCAGACTGGAGTCCTGGTTTCTATCACTGCGAAATGTCATCTCATTGATCAAGAGCTTCTCCTCCAACGAAAGCCCATCTTTATGCAATTTCAAGATCCCTTGCAAGAGGGGTAAAGATTACACCGGAAACAGAGGCTCAGGGCTTTGAGGGAAACACTCCCTTGCTCTCCCCTGCCCTGGGGAAACCACTAAGTCTTAATTAACACAGTGGCCAGCTGGATAATGGCAAGAGCACACGAGCACGCGTGCATACACACACACACACACACACACACACACACACACACACACAGAAAGAGAGAGAGAGAGAGAGAGAGAGAGAGAGAGAGAGAGAGAGAGAGAGAGAGAGAGAAAGAGACAGAGAGAGAAAGAGACAGAGAGAGAGAGAGAGAGAGAGAGAGAGAGAGAGAGAGAGAGAGAGAGAGAGAGAGAGAGAGAGAGAGAGAGAGAGAGAGAGATCAGCATGAGGATAGATGAGGTAAGCAACATGCTCCATTTTAGAGCCAGAGATTCTACTAGCTACAGAGACATATGTGGGCCCTGGTGCTACAGAGTGACCTTCGGAAATGGGGGGTTAGGCTTAAACTAGGAGCCTGTCTCCTTCCCCCCTTCTTCTCCCTCCCTCCCTCTCTTTTTCTCTCTCTGTCTCTGTCTCTCTCTGGCTCTGTCTCTCTCTCTCTCTCTCCCTGTCTCTCTTTCTCTCTCTCTGTCTCCTCTCTCTCTCTCTCTCTCTCTCTCTCTCTCTCTCTCTCTCTCTCTCTCTCTCTCTCTCTCTCTCTCTCTCGCGCGCGCGCACGCACACTCTCTTTGTGTGTGCGTGTCTGTCTGTCTGTCTTTCTGTTTCCCTCCATCCCTCTTTTTCTCTTTCCCTTCCTCCCTCTCCCTCTTCTTCCTCTCTTTTCCTCTTTTTCTCTTCCTCTTCTCTCTCTGTCTCTGTCTCTCTTTTCTTCTTTTCTATTTCCCCCCCCAATCTCCTCCCCCCTCTTCTTTTCTCCCTTCCCCCTTTCCATTTTTCTAGCTCTTTCTCCTCTACCTTTGTCTCTCTCTGGCCAGCTCAACCTTCCTTTGATGAAAGATTCATCTTCAGAAAGAGCAAAAAGCTGAATTGTGCAAGATTTTGCCCAATGCCAAAGCTTCTCCAGTTCATTGAATCACCAAAGAACGCAGTCATTTGCATACCAGGGATGATTCTTATTGGAGTTTACATTTAAAAAAAAAAAAAAAAAAAAAGCAACAGTGCATCTGAATCCCTATGAGAGCATTAAATTGCTATCTAATTAGCAGTCCCAAATTACATATATTTAGAAGATAATTAAAGGTTGGAAGGCTGTTGAAATAACTGGTTGTACATGTAAATGAATCACTGAAAATTTGTTAGTAATGTGGGGAGCTGTCTTTTCTTCCTCACTGCCCTGTTTGAAGTTAGGTAGGAGCAACCCCATGGGTTTAAGTCTGGTAGCGTTAAGATAAAGGCAGATGGTTTTAATGATTTCTACCCAAAGCCCCAAATAATTATAAGCAGCTGTCAGTTTTACATAATCACCAACGATAAGGTCCTCAGGAGGTAACTAGGATGCCATAGGCCAAGGGGTTCCCTGGGTAAAGAGCCCTAGTTCTCAGCTGGTTCTCCGGTGCCCTCCTTTGGACAGTCTGAATGCACTAGAGGGACAGTCTCGGTCTCACTAGCCCAGCCTCAATGGGCGTATAGCATATGGGAATATTGTCTAGTCCATGACTACAAACAACGGACCGCTAGTCATGTGCTAGGAGATAAGAATTACAGGATCATCAATCCAGAGGTGGAAGAGATTTCAGAAGAATCTAGTCCACCACCTTCCCCCAATTTTACCGATGAGGAAGTTGAGGCCTAGAGAAGAAGACTAAACTACCCAGTCACACAGTTGGAACATAAAAGAGCCAGGATTTGAACCGGGATCTTGGATTCTAAATCCAATCTTCTTTCCCAAGGACAAGAAGCATGTGTGGGTTGCGATCTGCACCAGTGATAGACTTGGCTTTAGAGTCAGGAAGCCATAATGTGCAATTCTGTCTCCAACTCTTACTCTTGGTGAGACCCTGGGTAATTCCTTAACCACAATGGGTCTTATTTCGCTTGGTTGTTATGGGGTCTGAATGAGAAAATGTATATAAGTCACTTAATGAATCTTAAAACATTATACCCCTCCCATAATGTATCATTCTTTCCCAATCTCAACCAATCCAACTCCTTTCAAGACTGTGTTCTCAGCTCTCTCATCTTCCCCTTTTCCTTTGGCTACCTTCTCTTGCCAAGGTCTAGCCCCGTATTCATCCCACCATCTACCTCTCACCTAATATTCATGTTCTGATGGACAAATCTGGAGGGAATCATGAAACCATGCTGACTAGGTCCACTGTGCATTTATGTCACCTAAGATCAACTGGGTCCTAACCACAACAAGGCAGTTCTTTGATTCCTCCTTAATTGATCCCATATCACACTCCATACAGAAGCAGTTTAAACCTTTTTTTTTTTTTTTTCCCCTCAAGGCTCTGACATCTCCCTTTTCTCCATCTTCTCAGATGAAGATCTTGCCTTTTACTACATTGCTGTGAATGCGGAGGACATTCCAGATGGATTCCCTCTTTTCTCCTTCATTTCAAATCAAAATGTCTGAGTATCTGTCCTCTACTCACTCCTCCTTATTGCCTTTCTTCTTATGGTCAGTGCTACCACAGGGGCCTTTGGGGCCTTTATTTCTACCTCCTCCTTTTCTAGCAAATCATTCCTTCTATCATATCCTTTATCTTTGTCTCATCACACTGTCTCTGCATCTCTTTCTCTCTGTCTCTCATCATCCAACACTCTATATCCACCGGTTCCTTCCCTTAAAACATGTCCAAATCTCCCCCATTCTGAAAAGCCCTTTACTAGATTCAACCATCCCCTTAAGTGAGCAATTATGTTGTATCTTTTCTCCCTTTTTCAGGCAATCTCCTAAAAAAAAGATGTATACTTTTGTCATCTCCTTCACTTCCACTTCACTCACTCTCCAACCCCTCTGCAGTGCAGCCTCTGACTTCCAGAACTGCAGTGGCTCTCTTCAAAGTGATCAATATTCTCTTGTTTACCACATTTGATAGTTCTTTCTCACTTATCAGACTTTTCAATCTCTCCTGAGTTTGACACTCTTGAGCACTCTTTGTTCCAGAATCTTTTCTTTTCTTTAGGTTTTTGAGACACTTTTCTTTTCTATGTCCCTTTCCAACAGTCTGAGCACTTCTCAGTGTCCTCTAATTCCTCATGCGCATCATCCATGTCCTGACCCCTATCTATTGATGTTCCCAAGGGTCTATCATGGCCCTTTTGTCTTTTTGTCTCTCTGTACACTGTCTCTAGGTGATCTCGTCAACTTCTAAGAGTTTAAATAATGTCTCTACATTACTGACTCTGAGATATAGCTCTGGTACCTCCATCAAGCTTCACTGCCTACATAATCAGTTATCTTTAATTTTTTTTTTTTTGTAAACAGTATTTTTTCAAAATTTTTTTTTATTTTTCAAAATATACACAAAGATAGTTTTCAATATTCCCCCTTGCAAAACCTTCCATAATTTTCTCTTTCCCCACCTCCTCCCTTCCAAGTTAAGTTATTGCTGGATAAAAGTTAAACACAGTTTGATTGGCCTTTTGGACAAAGTTCCAAATTGTTTTCTGGTAATGTTGGATGAGTTCACAACTCAAGCAACATAATAGTACATCAGTGTTCCAGATTTCCCACATCCCCTCCAATATCCAATATTTTCCTTTTTTTTTTTTTTTTTTTTTTTTTGGTCATATTAACCAAAGTGTGAAGTGGTACCTCAAAATTGTTTTAATTTGCATTTCACTAATCAGTACTGATATACAACATTTTTTTTTCTTATAACTATCTGTAGCTTTAATTTCTTCACATGAAAATTACCTGTTTATATCTTTTGGCTTTTTATCAATTGAGGAATGATGTGCATTCTCATAAAGTTGACTCAATTTGCTATATATTTAAGAAATGAGGTCTTTGTCATAACCACTTGCTATAAAAACTGTTTCATATTTCTCTGCTTTCATTTTAATCTTGGTTGCATTGATTTTGCTTGTGCAAAATCTTTTCAATATAATCCAAGTTATCTATTTTGCATTTCATTAATGTTCTCTATCTCTTTTTGGGTCATATTTTTTTCCTTCTTTATAGATCTGACAAGTAAACTATTCTTTGCTCTCCTAATTTGCTTATTTTATCATTATTTACATCTAAATATGTACACATTTTGACCTTTGATCTTATTTTTAAATATGTTGTGAAATGTGAGTCTGTGCCTAGTTTTTTATCATACTATTTTCCAGTTTTCCCAGCATTTTTTCTCTAATAGTGAGTTTTTATCCCAGGAAGCAGTAATCTTTAGGTTTATCACACAGTAGATTACTATAGTCCTTTGCTACCATGACTTGTAAAACTAAGATATTCCATTTATTTAACACTCTAGAAGGTGGCTAGGCCACCTTCCTTTGCAATTTTTTTTTTCCCATCAAGGCCCTTGATATTCTTGAAAGTTTTTTCTTCCAATTGAATTTTGTTATTTTTTTTTTCTAGCTCATAAAATAATTTCATTGGTGTGGTACTGAATAATTGAAGTAAAAGGTAGAATTGTCATTTTTCTCATGTTAGCTCATTTTATGCATAAGCAATTTATATTTTTCCAGTTGTTTTGATCTGACTTTATTTTTATGGAAACTGTTTTCTAATTGTATTCATGTAGTTCCTGAATTTGTTTCTGCAAGCAGACTTCCAAATAATTTTATATTATCTAAATTTATTTTAAATGAAATTTATCTTTCTATCTCTTGCTGTAGAGCTTTGTTGGTACTATATAGAAATGCCAATGATTTGTTTCCTACAATTGTGCTAAAGTTAATTACTTCAAGAAGTTTTTTAGTCAATTCTCTAGGATTCTCTAAGTATATCATGACATCATCTGTAAAGAGTGATAATTTTGTCTCCCCATTGCCTATTCTAATTTCTTCAACTTATTTTTCTTCCCTTATTGCTAACCTAAAATTTCTAGTGCAATATTGAATAATAGTGGCATCCTTGTTTCATCCATGATCTTACTGTTTCTAGTTTACAATTATTATAATGTCTGCTGATGGTTTTAGATAAATACTACTTAACTTTTTGGGGAAAGCTCCATTTATTCCTCTGCTATCTAATATTTTAATTGGAATATGTGCTATAATTTATCAATAACTTTTTCTGCATCTATTACAATAGTCATGTGATTTTGGTGGTTTTTGTTATTGATATGATAAAGTATATTATTTCTGTTGGTTTAATTATTGATGTGCTCCATTATGTTGATAGTTACCATGCATTCTTGGAGGTATAATTTCCACTTTTCCTGTGGAAAATATAAATATAAATATATAAATAAAAAATAAATAATATTTATTTAATTTAATTATTTAATTTAATTATTTTATTTAAATTTATTTTATTTAAATTTCTTGCATCAATATTCATTAGGAAAGTTGGTCTATAATTTTCTTTCTCTGCTTTGGCTCTTCTTGATTTAAGTATAAGCACCAGATTTGTGTCATAAAAGAAATTCTTTATTTACATTTTTATATCTATTATATATTTATATATAATATATATTCATATCTATATTATATCTATTATATTATATCTATATTTTAAAAAATAGTTTATGTAGTATTGGAATTGTTTTTTAAATGTTTAGTAGAATTCATTGGAAATCCACCTGTGACTTTTTTTTTTTTTTAGTAAGATCATTAATGGTTTGTTCAATTTCTTTTTTTTTTTTTAAATGGAGTTATTTAAATATTTCTGATTATCTTAATCTGGAAAATTTATATTTTGTAAATATTCAATCATTTCACTTAGATTGTCAGATTTATTGGCATGCAGTTGAAAAAAATATTTAATTATTGCTTTAATTTCTTCACTGGTGGTAAATTCACCCTTTTCATTCTTGATATTGGTAATTTGGTTTTCTAAAAAAAAAAAAAACAAAAACAAACAAAAAAAAAAAACTAGTTTTTGTTTGTTCATTTGTTTTTCAAAACCAGCTCTCAGTTTTATTTATTAGTTCAACAATTTTCTTATTTTCAATTTTATTAATCTCTCCTTTGATTTTCAGAATTTCTATTTGTTTACTTTGAGATTTTGAATTTGTCCCCCCTCTTATTTTAGCTTTTTTTAATTGCATGTACAACTAATTGATCTACTCTTTCCCTGTCTTATTCATATAAGCACTTAGAGACATAAAACTTCCCCTAAAAGTATTGCTTTGGCTGCATCCTATAAATTTTGGTATTCTGTCTCATTATTGTAATTCCCCATTGAAATTATTCATTATTGTTGATTTGCTGTTTGACCCATTCAGTCTTTATAATTAGATTATTTAGTTTTCAATTAATTTTTAATGTATCTTTCCATAGCCTCTTATTACATGTAATTTTTATAGCATCATGATCTGAAAAGAATGAATTTAACATTTCTGCCTTTCTGCATTTCATTTTGAGGTTTTTATGCCCTAATACAAATTCAACTTTTGGGTAGGTGCCACATGCCACTGAAGAAAATTAAAAGACATACTCCTTTCTATCCCCATTTGTTTTTTTCTCCAGAGGTCTCTCATACCTAACTTTCCTAAAATTCTATTCATTTCCTTAACTTCTTTCTTGTTTATTTGTGGTTAGATTTATCTAGTTCTTAGAGAGGGAAGTTGAGGGACCACATTATTATGATTTTAATGTTTATTTACGCCTATAATTCATTTAGGTCTTTAAGAATTTTAATGTTATGCCATTTTTGGTGCATAAATATTTAGTACTAATGTTACATCATTGTCTATGTTACCTTTTAGCAAAATGTAGTTTCCCTGCTTATCCCTTGTAATTAGATATAATTTTTTCTTTTGCTTTGTTTAAGATCATAATTGCTACTCCTACCTTTCTTTTTTAATTTCAGCTAAAGAATAATAGATCCTGCTCCAGCCCCTTAGTTTAACTATGTGTTTCAAGTATGTTTTTTTGTAAACATATTATTGGACTCTGGTTTCTAATTCATTTTTCTAATTGTTTGTATTCAATGGGGTGAATTTATCACATTCACATTCATAATATGATTATTAACTATGTAGTAACCTTTATCCTATTTTACCCATTTATCCTTTTTCCCCCTTTCCTTTCACTTTGTCCCTCTCAGCAGTGTTTTCCTTTTGACCATCACTTTCTTCCATCTGTCCTCCCTTCTACCAGCTCCACCCTTTTATTTTCCCCTTCTGCTCCTACTTCCCCAAAGGTTAAGATAGCTTTTTTTTTTTTTTTAACCTAATGAGTGTATGTTTTTACCCATTTGAACTAAAATCAATAAGTAAAGTTGAAACAATGCTCATATCTTCCCTTCTTTCCTTTCACTGTAACATCTTTTATGCCTCCTCATGTGATATAATTTAACATTCTTCCTCCTCCTTTCCTTGTCTCCCAGGACAATCCCTTATTTACCCCTTAATTAATATATTTTTTTTAATCATTGCATCAAAGTAAACATATATCCACACCCTCTCTCTAAGTATACACCTTTTAACTGCCATGACAGAGATAGAGTTCTTAAGAATTGCAAGTATCATATTCCCATGTAGGGATATAAACATTGTAATCTTGTTGAATACCATGTTGTTATTGTCATTGTTGTTTTTACCTGTTTATTTTATTTTTTTATGCTTCTCTTGAGTTTGGTAGTTGAAGATAACTTTTCTGTTCAGTTCTGGTCTTTTCATCAGGAAATTTTGAAATTCCCCTATTTCATTGAATATGCATCTTTTCCCTTTGGGGGGGGGGGATCATGCTTAATTTTTCTGTATAGTTGATTCTTGGTTGAAATCCAAGCTCCTTTGCCTTCTAGAATATCATATTCCAAACCCTCTCATCCTTTCATGTAGAAGCTGATAAATCCTGTGCAATTCTTACTGTGACTCCTTGATATTTGAATTGTTCCTTTTGACTGCTTGCAGTATTTTCTCTGTGACCTGACAATTCTGAAATTTGGCTGCAATATTCTTTGGAGGATTAATTTGGGGATCTTTCTCAGGAAATGATTTGTGGATCCTTTCAATTGCTATTTTATTCTCTGGTTTCAGGATATCAGGGCAATTTTCCTTAATAATTTCTTTAAAGATACTTGTCCACCCTCATTTTTTGATCATGAGTTTCAGGTAGTCAAAAAATTCTTAAATCATCTCTTTTGGATCTGTTTTCCAGCTAACTCATTTTTAATGTCATATTTTACATTTTCTTCCATTTTTTTTCATTACTTTGATTTTGTTAGACTGATTCTTGATGTGTTAGAGTCATTAGCTTCCATTTATCCAATCTTAATTTTTAATGAATTATATTCTTCAGTTAGCTTTTATATTTCTTTTTGCTTTTAATCAATTGTACTTTTAAAGTTGTTTTCTTTAAAGATTTGACTTATCCTATTTTTTAAAGAGTTATTTTCTTCAGTCAATGTTAATGTTTCATTTTCCACACTATTGACTTTTTTCATAATTTTGCAATATAACTCATTTCTTTTCCCAGTTTTTCTTCTACCTCTATTACTTGATTTTTTTTAAATCCTTTTTGAGCTCTCTAAGAGGACTTTTTGATCTTCAAGACCAAGCCATATTCCCCTTTAGGGCATGTAGGCATTTTGACATTGTTGTCCTTTTCTGAGTTTGTCTTTTGATCCTTTCTTTCATCATAGTAGTTTCTTATGGTCAGTGCTCTTTTTTGTTTTGTTTTTTTGCTCATTTAAAAATTTGAGTGCAGTTCCCAGGAAACAGAAACAATGTCCATAGGGTCCAGAAGTCTGATCACTGGCTTTCTGCTCTGGAGGTTCTGGCATTGCTTACTGTTCTAGTTGACTTAGTCTGATTTTACCTGTTGTTTTACCTTGGGTTCCTTGGCTGGCAGTTTACCTGCTGAGCTGGGACTGGAGGCTTCACAGCTGGATTACCATGACATTTATTTTTGGGTATTTCAAATTGAATATTTCTTAGGCCTCTCAATACCAACATTTAAAATATGATATAGTACATTTATTTACTCTCTGTCAAATTTTCCTATCACTTTGCAGATGTCACAATTCTAATTGATGTCTCAAGTTTATGACCTTAGTTTTCAATTTCTCCCTCAAGCAATGAATTGATTTTTTAAAAATTACTAACTGTATCTCAAGTATCATTATAGATATTAGGAACTCAAGTTCAAAGAAGACAATTATCCCTATTTACAATGATCTTTCACATCCAATCAATTGCCAAATCTTATTTCTCTCCTCACATTTTGTGTACATGCCATTCTTTCCATTCATATACCTACATCTATCAGCTTTCATCATGTCTTTCCTGGACTACTGCAATAACCTCTCAAGTTATTCTCTAAAACTTAAGGCTCTTCCTTCCCAAGCCATTCTCCACACATCTGCAAAGAAATTTTCCTAAACCATAGATCTGACCAGTAGCTCCTCTGTTCATTAAACTCCCTATTGTCTGTAGGTCAAGTATACAATTTCAATGAATTTAAGTCTTTTATACCTTGACCTTAAACCTTCTTTCACATTTCATTATAAAACATGCTCAGTGTCTACTATATCACCAAGCTATTTATTTTTCTTATTATGCATTTATAGCCCTTTTCTCTGTGATCTGGAAGAAATAATTCATTTCTATCTTTTTTAGTCCCAGATGCTCATTACCGAATAGATATTTAATGAATATTTAGATTAATAGACATATGACTTTTAAATGATCAATTCTTGAAGAGTGGGAGCTATTTGATTTTTTTTTTCCCTTTATATCCCCAGGACTTAGCAAAATTAATAGCACATAGTAAGTATGCTTAATAAATGTTTAATTGATGCTTAATAAATGATCATTGATTGAGTTAGGATTGAAATGGATTTGAGATAGATTGATAAAGTTAGGAATAAGCCTCATCAACAGTACTGAATTAATGTAGTCTCACTAACTTCTCTCTGTTTAGATATGTAGGGACCATGCTTCATATCTTATGGATGTGAAGGAAGCCATCCTTCCACTAAGGCCCTTGCTATTCGTCCTTTGACCAATATCTCCCTTCATTTTTTCATATCTCTCTCTGAAAATAAAAAATTATATCTATCCTTTAATCGCTGTTTGGAAAGGAAGCAATGATTGAAGGATCAATGGATCCTATCATTCTTCAGACTAAAACTTCCTTCCTTGATCACCACTTGACTGTATGTACAGTCTCCCCCCATAGATCTCTCACTCCTTCAAGGAAGAGATTGTTTCACTTTTGTAATTGTATCTCACAGGACTTAACACATAATGGTTCTTTATAAGTGTATTTTCTCCCCCACCTATATATTCATTCACTTCTTTATTCATAAATCAACCCATTTTTTTTCCATTATCATTTCAATGCACTAGACAGTGGTCCATGAGCTGACTGATGGCTGGAAAAATGTCTTGTTTGACTTGGCCAGACAGAAAATTGATTTCTGTTCTTACTTATTTTTATGTGCCCTGCCTCTCCTACTTTCCCAGAGTCATCTCCTGCCTTGGTCACTGAGGATTACATGCATTGTACCTGGGGCCTTTCTTTGAATTAATGGAAATTTCTTGGAAAAATAGAATCTGAACATTAATCAGAATGATCCAGAGATCTAAAAATAAAATCTATGTTAATTATAACCTAGGAATGCCTAGGATAAAATCTTAAATCCTACACTTTCCATACTAAACTTACTTGAGGAAAGGAAGTGTCTTCTGGTAGACAAAGAGATGTTGCCTAGTCAAAACCTTTGATCTTATGAGTGCCTTCTCAGAGCAGAAGACTTTGGAAACCCATGGACTATAAGATCCCAATATACAAAGAGGCCTGGTTGTTGAAAACAATAGCTATGCTTCTTGAACCAATGCAAATAAAGGGTCAGCTTCACAGAACCTGACTGGGACCTCACTTGGATTACAACCAACTTTCCACCCCCATTGTTTACAAATCTCCACAACTCAAATAATAAGACCCCACCTTTAAAAGAGGACACCGATTAAGATAAAGGTCATCCTGTTTTTCAAAGCTGGCTGTTAATTGTTGTTATTTTTTTTAATCCCCAAGCTATTTTAGTTTTAAAGTGATCAAAAGGGTTTTATAATAATACCAAGGGTGTACCTAGAACTTTTCATCTTTGAGACACTTAAAAACACTAATTAATAAGAGCATTATGCCTTTTTCAAGGGAGGAAAAGTCTACCGCCTCAACATGCCCCTTTGTCTCTCATCTGCCATCCTTCTTACCCAAGGTTTTGACATAACATTCAAATTGTATTTTCCTACTGCATGGCTCTCTGGGCTTCTCCTCTCCATGCACTGGTTTTCTTCCCCAGATCTGTCCCTTGATCTTTCCCAGTTCTGTTGCTTTTTTCTCTCTAAAGACATTTGTTTGGATGTGTATCTTCTTTGGAAAAGGCAGCCCTGGAGGAGGAGAAGGGGTCCACCAACATCACTCTTTCTGTGGCATTCAAGTCATGTTCAGACTGTCTAAAAGACCATTTAGGAGTCAAGTTTGATGAGAAATCTGATTAAATCAATTTCTTGATCCCTTGTATGACCATTCTAGGTCAGAATCAAGGATGGGATAGCAATATGAATGCCATAACTTATGGAGAGGATTCTAACTACTAGAGGATCTTGGAACCCAAGCTGGAAGAGGTCTTAGAGGTCATCCAGTTCAACTGCTTTATTTAATAAGGCAAATGAGGCTATGATGATGAGATGAAATTGCCCAATGTCACCATTCTATGTGTGTTCTGTTTACATAAAATGGGTACAATGATAGTACCTATTTGAAAAGTTGGTCATGAGTATCAAATAGGACAATTTATCCAAAGCCCTAAAGTACTAGCTAAATACTAGGACTTATTGGCATGGTTTATTATTGGTTCTGTATATATTTACAAATTCATTTGCTTTCTTCTCTGACAGAATGAGATCTCCTTAAGCAGTGGTCCTCAAACTTTTTAAATAGGGGGCCAGTTCACTGTCCCTCAGACTGTTGGACTATAGTAAAAACAAAAGCTCACACTCTGTCTCCGCCCCTCAGCCCATTTGCCATAACCCAGCAGGCCATATAAACGTCCTCAGTGGGCCTCATCTGGCCCGAGGGCCATAGTTTGAGAACCCCTGCCCTTAAGAATAGGGATTGAATCTTCTCTCCAATGTCTAGCATAATGTCTGGCACATAGTTGGGGCTTAATAAATGCTTGTTGATTGACTGATTGACTGACCTTTCTACTTCTCCACATTCAGGTCCTCAAGTTGGCACATGTTCTTTCCTTAACTGTAAATGCCTGATGTTGTTTGCTCCTCTCTCACCTAGTCACTACTGTTGTTTCAGCTCTTCTGCCTGAAATCTTCCCTAGCCTTCTAGCTAGTCTATCCTCTTCTGGCTTCATTGACCCAATCTCCCCCCTGCATGCAGGCTCTAGTTCACTCATGAATTGTTCCCTTTTGTTTTTGGCTACATTATCTTTGATGGAAAGTGCTTCAGATTTGTGCCATCTTTTCTTTTCTAGGCTCTCCCGGATACTCAGCAATTTCTCATTAGAAATTTTCTTAGAGAGTTTTTAGAAGCTATCTCATTTCCCCACTTTCCCCAATTAAGTCCTCCTCTCCACTTGGCTCTTCCTTTCTCTTCTCAGGTAGCCTAGAGGCTCAATGTACCCAGAAGATGGTGGCTATTTATGCGAAGTCTTAGTCAATAGCAGTTATTGGAACAACAAAAGCACAAAGATTGAAAGGAAAAACAACAACAACAACAACAACAACAAAGCACAAGCCAATGGTTTTCCCCTTAAAAACTACCTTAGCTTAGGCAGGTTTCTTTGTGTTACTTTACTTCCATTTCTTCATCTTCATCTGGCTAGAGGAAACAATAGATTTCTTTCTTAGTTTGTTCTATCTCTTTTCTATTGATATTCTTTATCCCATTTTCTACTACACATTCTCTTGGACCTTATCCTTCAAGGACATGTCCCACGAGATAGAATACTGTTTTGAGTTAGAAAAACCTGGGTTCAAACTCCCTCTCGGATAATAGTTCTGTTAACCTAGGCAAATCATTGTAACCTCCCTGTGTCTGATAAAATAGTTTGTAAAGACCCTATGTACTCTAAGGTCCGCTAGGCTTTCAAGCTATCATTCTATGATCCCTCCTTCTCTTAGATATTATTTTTCTCTCCCTACCTATAAAGGGACTGAAGTCTTTTCTGTCCTTGAAACATTTTCTTTCAACCCAATTTTCCCCAAACCACTATGCTTTCCTCCATAGCCAGTCTTTTTCCAAAGCCAGTTATATCTATCCAATGTTGCCCCTTCCTTCCTTCCCTCCTTCCCTCCTTCCCTCCTTCCCTCCTTCCCTCCTTCCCTCCCTCCTTCCCTTCCTTCTTTCCTTCCTTCCTTCTTTCCTTCCTTCCTTCCTTCCTTCCTTCCCTCCTTCCTTCCTTCCCTTCCTTCCTTCCTTCCCTCCCTCCTTCCCTTCCTTCCTTCCTTCCTTCCTTCCTTCCTTCCTTCCTTCCTTCCTTCCTTCCTTCCTTCCTTCCTTCCTTCCTTCCTTCCTCCCTCCCTCCCTCCCTCCCTCCCTCCCTCCCTCCCTCCCTCCCTCCCTTCCTTCCTTCCTTCCTTCCTTCCTTCCTTCCTTCCTTCCTTCCTTCCTTCCTTCCTTCCTTCCTTCCTTCCTTCCTTCCTTCCTTTTATTTATTTATTTGTTATTGCTGAGACAATTAGGGTTAAGTGACTTGCCCATGGTCATATAGCTAGGAAGTGTTAAGTGTCTGAGGCCAGATTTGAACTCCTCTCCTCCTGATTTTCAAGGCTGGTGCTCTATCCACTGTGCCACCTAGCTGCCCCCTGATGCTGCTTTTTCAATTCCCCACTTATTTTCCTCTTTGACCAGGCGGGACATTAGTCCCTTGACAGTGAAGTATAATGGACTTTTCCTGATTTTTATTCTTTTTTATTTTGATGATTTGACACATTTGTCTTTGCATTCCTTTCCTAGTTTGACTTTCATAGTAAAATTTCCTCATGGCACTCCTTCTGTCTCTTGGACAAATACTCCTCTGCCTCCATCGGCTGGCACTTTGTTCTTCTACTGCCCCTGAAATGTTAACATTGCCAACATTCTATTTTTGGCCCCCTTTTGGTACTGTGGTCTTTGAGGGTGATTCTTTAATCCAGTCCCAATGTTTGAACTCTGACTGCTATCAAAGTTACTCCTCAATCTATATACATAGACACAATGTCTCTCCTATTGCTAGGACACAGTCTTCCTGGAGAGAGCCCATCGTCATCTCAACTTAACTTGTTTAAAATAAAAAGTGCCACATTTTTGTTTGATGCCAGGGTTGGGAATTTCCTAGGTGTCTTTGATTTCTGCTTCTTCTATGAGCACTTACGTTTCTACTTATGAAATTTCTCTTTCTTTCTTTCTACTGGATTCACATGAATATCACCATTTTTCAAACTATCATTAGCTCTTACCTTGAATGCTCTGATGGTCACTGATTTGATCTCCTTATCTCCAATATTTTATCTCTAATCCATGCAAGTCATTGTAGGAAAAAAGTCTCTTTAGGAAAAGTAATTCTAGAAAAGAAATAAAAACAGTTAGGTTAGAGAACCTAACTCAGATCTTGCCCCTCTGTTATCTCCTATCCTTCAATTACTCCCCATTGTCTAATAAATAGAGTCCAATTCCTTTCCCTTCCTGATTTTCAAGACATATCTTGATTTAGTTTCAACTGGCTTTTTGAGTCTCAGTTTATCCTACTTCTCTTCTTTGTCCTCTGAATTTAATTGTTAATAATCACAATTATACCATCTAAACTACAATCAAAACCACTTATGGCTAGCTACATTGCATTAAGGCATCCCTCGAACAGGACTCCTCAATCTTCCATTTTCATTCTATTTCCTTCGCCTTGAATACAAGTTTAGACAACTTTTGCCTTGAAGTATGAAAGTTGTCCTAACAACCAGAGCTGTTCATCATGGAACAGGGTACCTTGAGAAGTAATGGCCTCCCTTTTGTTGCAGACTTTCATGTAAAGGCTGGATACCCAATTACTGAGTCTCTCGTAAAGGGATGAGATGCTTGATGGGGTCTCTGTAGTGAGATATTCTGCAGGCATCCTTTCGCTAGTTCTGCTTGATTCCTATTCATCCTTTAAGAATGTTTCTAGATCCTAAAGTTGCTGGGAAGATCAAATGCTATGATATGTAAAATTCCATACCTGGAACGTAGAACTTAATGAGAGTTTCTTCCCCTTTCTTCCCTTCCTATTCCAGATCAAACCAATCTAATTTATAAGCACCTGCTTCACAGCACCTTACCTGGTTCTCCCATCTGGAAAGGGTATCTCTTTCTTATGAATGCATATTAAAAATTGGTTGAAGTTTTTTCACATTCTCATCATATACTCCTTTGCCAATTTGGCCATCTTGTATCTGTCCACTTGAGTGGATTACTCATCTCTGATCCAACTTTCCCAATACTGAGCACAGTGCCAGGCACATAGTTGCTATTCAGTAGTTGTTCATTGAAACAGGGAATTATATTATCTGTGTGTGGGCTTTTATTGGTGGTTTTTTTTCCTAAAGTCTTCTTGTGGTTTAAAGATGGACCTGGATTCTCACACACCATGTCAATTAAGATCAGTCATGGTAGATTCTGTTGATTAGAAAAAACCTTGAGGAGCATTGTGGTATCTTCTGTTTAAGATCATGAGATGAAAGAAACATAAATTTAGCTTTGGATGGGACCCCTTGTTTTAAAGACAAGAAAGCAGCAGCCAAAGTATTGAAATAATTTCATAGACTTAGAGCTAGAAGGATTCTCAGAGACCCTTGGGTTCATTTTGGAAAGGCGGAAATTGATTTGACCAAGGACATATGGCACCCTGAGGCAGGGTTCAAACCCCAGGCTTCCTGATTTTCAGTCCAATGGTTTATCCACCATGCCACTGTCTCTTGGGCTAGCTATATTCCAAGAGGTTCATCCCAGAAGCCTTGCCAACATGTGACGAACAATATCTAAGGGCCATTGAGTCAGGCAACCTGAATAGGTGGCAGGCATGTCCCAATAAATGAAGCCAGAGATCCTTGAAGTATTAGTGGAAAAGCAGGTGAAACATATGTGCTTTATGTTCCCTAAAAGCTTAGAACCCCTTGAGGACAGACATCATGCCTTTCATGGCTCTTGATTTTTGGTACTATCCAACATAGTATTTTACCATTATCAAGCTTTTGGTAAATTGAATTCAGTTTTATTTTTACTAATTTTAGTAAATAATAAATTTATATATATATATATATATATATATATATATTAGTAAATAATAAATTTATATATATATATATATATATATATAAAACTGTTTTAATTTATAGTTAAATAAAATAAAATTTTGAAAATAGTAAAAATAATTAGGTCCAATCTTGCCCTAAGCCACAGGGCTGGACACCATGACCTTTTGGTCTGTTGGAGCTGGTGAGGGATGGAATTGCTGACTTATAGCTAGAAAGAATTTTATATTTCAATTAATCTACCCCCCCAAAAAAAAAGCAGAAATGAGGAAACTGAGGCTTAGAGAGGGTAAGCAATTTTCTTAAATTCTCACAAGTTAGATTGAAACACAAGCTTTGAAGCCAGGATCTCTACTCCAAATTCATTACCCTTTCCATTGTGTGACAGTACTCACTGCAGATAAATTTATGACTAAGTCCTTTTAGTTTGTCTCTATGGCAGTCTGGAGTCGTAATATATTTTTTTGCTTCCTTCTTAGCGTAGAACACTGTCATCCAAAGGCAGATCTATCTTCTAGTTCTCCTAGTCTTTCATCAATTCCTGCCTTGGCTCCCAATACAAATGGGAGCTTAGAGTCCTGTTAACTCCTAAGCCCCCATGCAGAGTCCTTAAGGTAAATCTGATCTAGTTGACCACAGTTTCTGGAGGATCTATTTTCCTTCCTTGTCTGGGGTGCATCTAAAGGTCCACAAGAGACCACCTTCCTGTTGATTGAAAGCCAAAGATAGGATCAAATCCTGATTAACTATGACATGATGTAGTCCTGCTTCTCCCGTGTCAAGTTATGCTAAGGTAGCATAGGATCTTCTGAGGGCAATGTTTTTTACTTTGTGGAAAAAATGCCTTAGCAACATCTGAACCAGCCTGAGAAAGTGGTTAGTGCTCAGAACATCAGGCCTGCTCCCAGGAAGCCTTAGTTTGAATCTCGCTCTATGACCTTGGGCACCATCAGTGAACCAAAGACCCCTGAATTGTAGAACTCTTATCCCTCCTAGTCCCAGCCTCACAGGACTGCCATGAGGCTCCCATAAGGTTTTGGATGTAAAGCACTTTATAAAATGCAATTGTCTCTATCAGGACATGATTACTATGCTCTGTTCCAGATTTCTCAACGTGCCTCATTACCCTGAACCCAGCGCTCTGCTTTGCATTGATTCGTAAATTCAGAACTAGCAGGGACCTTAGAAATCATCTAGTCCCATTACATCCTTTTACAATGAGAAACAACAAGACCCAGAGAGATGAAGGGGCTTTTCCTGGGCCAAATCAACCTTAAACCAGGACTAAGCAATTTATCACCTTATTAATTTAATGAAAACATGAGTAATGTTTCCACAATAAAGCATGGAAATCTTATTTCAACATGTTCCCACCCTATCTCATGTTTTATTTTTAAAGTAAATGGTGATTTCTCCCAAGTGTTCAGCAGAGGGCAGAATTACCTACCATATAAACACCCCCACATTTACAATGAAACCCAGGAGAGTTACTTATTGAAGATGGCAGAATCCCAGGGCCCCCTGACTTTGGGATTATTTAGTTATGTGGGTATACACAGATCTAGCAGGATTCATAAATTATTCTTTTTTTTCTTAAAATAAAATTTCCTATTGTCCAACTAGAGCGTCATGTGTTCCAAGGCCCAAATCATCACCATTCTTTGTTCAAACAGCCCCAAAGATGTTACTTGTGAACAATGTCTTTAAAAAAAGAAAAATTCTTTGAACCGATGACAGAGGCAGCTCAAGATTATGAGTGGAAATCTTGAGATCTACTCTTTCCCTTCTAGCCATAGATAGTTGGGTAGGGCCTGGGAAACTGCCAAGAGTGAGGAATAAAGATAAGAATTAACATTGATAAAATGCTTTGAAGGTTTGCAAAGCCCATTATAGATTTTATTTTACTCATCACTGTCATACACAACAATGGCACCTCGGTCACATTATTATCCCCATTTTATTGATAAGGAAAAAAAGCATCCAATATATTTAAATGACATAGGTCATGTAGTTAGTCTTGTTCTAGAAAATGACAAAATATTTCATCTCCAGTTTTCCTGTCTCCAAGACTAGTATATTCTCTATAATAGTACCAATAGGAAAAATCGCACATTTGGGTGATTCCTCAACATCTTCTCCAAGAGTTGGATTTTCAAGGGGTTGAGGAGGGGGAGAGAAGAGAATTCTCCTTAATAGTGAAAAGCTTTACCTTTTAGCTAGAATTTGGAAAGAAAATATGAAAATAAATCTATTTCTCTATATCAAGAGAGAGAGAGACAAAAACAGGAGGCACACACACACAGAGAATGAGAGACAAAGACAGTTCAAGAGAGACAGAGACAGAGAGAGAGTGTGAGAAAGAGAGAGTCTGAAAAAGAGAGGTGGGACAGAGAAGGAGAGAGAGATGAAAGAGATAAGTAACATAAAATCTTAGGTAAAATGTTTATGGGTCACTGGGTTCTGCTTTAGTGACACATCAAGTACTAACAACCTTCCTTTGCTTCTCAACTATCCATCCCCTTTATAGTTCCAATTATAAACCAAGGTATGGAGTAGGAAAAAAAACTGTGGTGGCTGGCTATGTCTTTATCCAATATGTTTTTTTTTTCCTTTTCTTCCCCTCCTGCTGCTAGTATGAAGAAGGAAAGAAGCGGAGGAAACCCAACTATAGCAGCGTTGACCTTTCTGAAGTGGAATGGGAAGACCGAGATGATGTGGTAAGTGAGTTATTTAAAGTCTCTTGTCAGGAGCCTTAACCGGCTCCACTACCGTACCTGGCCACTGTTTCAGAAGTCTGCTCCGGAGCCCACCCAGTTGCCCACCTCAGAAAGGGTACCCAAGAGCCCTCTTCTTCCTTCTGAATTTTACTACTTTCTCTGGGTGTGTATGGGGGCATTCAGTGTACCTCCCATCCCCAACCTTTCATGTTGATGGTTCCCATTACAACCTCTTCAAAGACGATTTTCCTTGACCCTGAAGAGGCTAATTTAGGCTTTGCCACTATTTTAGAAACCCAGAGGAGGATGGGACAAAGCTGCCCCTTTAACCTAGTACAACAGCTCACTCAGAGAGGATGGCTTTGGGTTTGCAGGTTATCTCCTCATCTCTTGCTCCCTGTCAGGTTTTCTTTTCTTTTCTTTTCTTTTTTAATTTCTTTGTTTGATCTCATTTCATTCCTCTCTCTTCCTCCATTTCCCTCCTCCTCCTCCTCCTCCCCACCTTAGTCTGGCACTCCAGAGTTATTTACCTCACAGATTTAGTCTTTGCTCCAAGGCTGTATCAAAAGCGTTCCTTATGTCCGTGACTTAACCTCTGTCAAGTCTTTTTGTTACTTCCTCAATAAATCAGATTTGTTAGACACGGTTTGCCTTTGTGCGAATCCAGGCAGACTGTCCTTAATTAAGTCGTAACTTTCCAGGTGTTCCCATGTTCCTTTTCCCGTCCCTGTTATTTAGTTTTTTTAAGCTTGTTTTTTTTCCCTCATCATATCTTAGCTGGCAAAATCATGTTTCCTGCCCAATATTCTCTCACTTGTGTCTTGGTCCTTTCTGAAGTATCATCCTTGTGTCCCTTTCTTTCTTTGTGTCCCTCCCCATCTCTATATGTCCATACTATCTCTCTCTTACAAAAGGGATTTTGACTACATCTATTAGTGATTCTCAAATTTATTTTTCATGCCTTTCAGAAATATGGGGTGGATCTCATCTGTCCTTCCCAAGAGTTTTATGTCTCCTCAGATCCTTTGCTGCAAGGACTCTCTGAGCTGGCATAAATCTATTTTCTTTCTTGCCTATAAAATAGACGCAGTGTATCTGTTTTAGAAATTTAGCTGCTGTCCTGCTGGTCTCTTTGGAGTAGAGTTTAGATGGCATAGCTTTGTTATTTCTAAAATGTCCATTGAATTAAAAATTATTAAAAGTTTCTATTGCATGCCAGGCAGAAAGTATGCTAAATTTTGGGAATTTAAAGACCTAATAAGAAAGAAACTAAAACAAACAAACAAACCACAGAGAGAAGAAATTATTTCTTCCTGCAAGAAGATAATATTCAATAAGAAGGGAACATCTTTAAAAAAAAAACCCACAAATGTTATTATGTATAATATCTGTGCATTATATCTAATATCTATATATGAAGAAAATGAAATGTAATGGGGGGTAGGGTGAGAGAGATGGCTAATGCCAAAAGGGGTAAAGAGGGGAAAGGCCTCTCAGACATGGGGTGACACACTGAATTATAAAGGGAACTCAGAAGGTGGAAGAAAGATATATACCCAGACATAAGAGATAGTCTGTTCGATGGCTCCAAAATGAGAGGATGCCATAGATGAGGAACTAGCATAGCTCAGTTTGGCTGTATATAGAGTGTATGAGCAAGGCTGATGTGAACTTATTTCTTCTTCATGAATAGCAATAACTTGGTGCAAGTAAACATAATCTGCATGTCTTTCTACTCTTCATCCATTATGTTTCTCAATGAACTCTACGGCCTACATTGGCTGCTTCATAAAATATACATTTTTAAAAATTCTTTCTGATGCATCCATGGTTGACCTTTCCTTTAATGTGGGTTTTGGGGATTTATAATTGCAAAACATCAGACTACATACTTTAATGCGGTAGTCATTTTATTTTTCATTTCTTTTACTGCTCTTTTCTCTTTATTTCCTTTCGTGAGATCTCAGAATTCTTCCATGCTCTTTTTTGGTGAGTGTTGTGTTCATTGTCAACAGGCTTCTCCATTCTTCAGTCATTTTGGGTGTTAATTAATGAAGAAGAAAAACTCAATTCTAGCTACATTTGCTTCAAAGGCTCCTGGCTCTGCATCTCTAAGCATGTCTGTTGCTTAAAACTAAGTTGACACTCTCATTTTTCTTTCCCGTGTTCGCAGCATGATTCCTGGGCCAGCTCCAGAAGATTATTTATTGCTCAATTCCTTCTATCCACTGAGTGCAGACTCGCTTATGTCCAATTAGATAACATCTCTTGTTGCTAATAACTCTTCGGAAAAATCATTTTGGTTTCTAGGTCATATTTTCCTTTTCAATCAGAACCTGAGATCATCTGATTGATAAACCCTCTCTCATCTAACCTTATTCCTGTTGGGTGTGTCCTTCATCTCTACTTTTAATCAAAATATTCCATTTCTTAGAAAATGTTCTTTTATCGCTTCCTTGACTTGTACACACCCTCTATCCTCCTACTCGGAGCCTTCAGTGCTGTGTTCTGCTCTTTCATGAACTCAATCGGCTACACCTGCTAGACTTTGGAAAGCTAGGGTTAGGGATGAGGTATAGATAAAGTGGAAAGCTGTTCTCTGGAGATTTACACTAAAGAATGGCAGGAGCCTTGGTTATTCAGAGGCTAGAGTGTTGATTTCATTTATACACTGTCAGCTGGATGTACATGCATCTTTTTGAGTGTGAGTCATGATGGGAAAAAATCACATGTCTGATTACAAGGAAAGAAGTGAGAGCACAAGAAATAATTCAATTACATCAGAGAGATATTTATTGAATAATTGCTATATATAGGACACCCTACGTGGCTTTGAGAATATGAGAACTAAAAGGAAATATTTCTTTTTTTTATTATTTAGAATTTTTTCCCACAGTATATATGCATGAGTAATTTTTTATAACATTATCCCTTGTATTCATTTTTCCAAATTTTCCCCTCCCTCCCTCTACTCCCTCCCCTTGATGACAGGCAATCCCATACATTTTACATGTGTTACAGTATAACCTAGAAACAATATATGTGTGTAAATGCCATTTTCTTGTCGCACATTAAGTATTAGATTCTGAAGGTATAAGTAACCTGGGTAGATAGACAGTAGTGCTAACAGTTTACATTCGCTTCCCAGTGTTCCTTCTCTGCGTGTAGTTATTTCTGTCCATCATTGATCAATTGGAAGTGAGTTGGATCTTCTAAAAGGAAATATTTCATGATCTCAAGGATTTCTATTGAAGTTGTCCCAAATCTTAGTGCAGTTTTTCGATTGAATAGCTATTATTAAAATTTAAGTTTAAAAGCTAAAGTTTTCAGCACAGCCTGGATATGCTACATCCATCCAAAAGTAAATGCAAGAATCTGACTTGTACAAAGCAACTTTAAGTCGAGCTCAAATGAATTAATGGTTGATGCTGGATGAACATCCCCCTCCCTGCTTTGAATGGCCTTCTCTTACTAGGGATGAGCAAGTTCCCTCTTGTGAAATGTTTAAAAGTCATTT
>NC_133617.1:747136827-747189327 GCF_048593235.1 Sminthopsis crassicaudata | reverse complement strand
AGAGAGACAGAGACAGAGACAGAGAGAGAGAGACAGAGACAGAGAGAGAGACAGAGAGAGAAGGGGGAGAGAGAGAGAGAGAGAGAGAGAGAGAGAGAGAGAGGGAGAGAGGGAGAGAGAGAGAGAGAGAAATGGAATACCACCATTTTCAGATAGCAAGCCTATATATGGAGAAAGAAATGACACATAAGTGATGGAAGGAACTGTAAGACATGTCCCACACATACCACATGATTGGAAAGGGAACTGGACTGGCTACTACTCAAGATGCCAGGTGCTGCTGCCATACCTATCAAATATGCCCAATGCCAATGGTCTGTGGCGCAGCTATGGAAGATGGATAGGGAAACATGGGAAGAAACTCTCCAGGATAAGGGGGAATAGACAGGCTCTAATACACAACCGTGATGAACCCAACTGCTGAGATAAGAGTAGCAGAATCCCAAATTAGGAAGGAGGACAATGTCTTCGTGTCCACAATTTCAGTGATGCTGGTAGTCCTCTCATTGTTGAAATCTTTATGTCATAAAATCCAAGAAATCTCAAAGTGGGGTAAAACTCAGAAGCCATCTATTCTCCAAATAATTTGTTCAAAAGCTTTCTGTAAAATATGCTCAACAAGTAGTCTTCGAGCCTCTGTTTAAAGATCTAGTTAAGGGAACACTGCTAAGAATTAATGTGGTCCTTTCTACATTTGGATAGCCTTGTTATTAAAAACTAAAAAAATAAAAATAAAATAAAACAAAACAACAAACGAAAAACATTGTCCATCTTCCTCTCTATAGCTTCGATCCATTACCTTTGATTCTGCTCCCTCAGATCATGCAGAAAGAGCCTAATTCTCCTTTTATATAACTCTCTAAATACTTGAACACAGCAATTATGTTCTCTCTAAATCCCTTCCTATCCATGCTAAATACCTCCACTTCCTTGATCCTTCTTATGTCATCTCCAACCCCCATCCTGGCTTTGTGACCCACTTTGGGACCCTGCAGCTTCCTACGTCCTTCAAAAAATAGGGGACCTAGACAGGAGCATATGCTAAATAAGGGGAAAAGAAAAGAAAATGAGAGAAAAGAAAAAGCCTGTGTGCACTACAAACAGCATTGTATAATGTTCTCTATGAATTTCTGAAATCAGAATACACTCAACCAAGTCCTGATGGGTAGTATTTTTTCTGTTCTAAGGTGAAATTCACACCATCACTGGCCTTAAAGATCAGTTCCTTCAGAGCCCAGAACGCAGAACTGAGTAGAATTCTGGAGAATTGGCCGGGATAGGGAAACCTACAACTACTTTTCTGTGATCTCTCAGGCTCCCTGGGACACTGAAAGATCTCACTAGCATATGGGCTTTTTTTCTTTGATACCAAATACTTAATTCATATTGAACTTTGCCCTACCTTCCATCTTTGGTAAAAGAACCACTGTACCCAAATTATCTCCTTGTCAAGTCATCTTCCCCTTTGGTTTATGATAGTATAGGTTCAATCCAAGCATCTGGTTCCTTCTTTTTGAGTCTCATCATTTGAAAAGTTTCCACCCACAAGTGAAGCAAATACTTTCAGCTCATGTCCCTGCCTGAGACCAGCTACACTTCCTTCTCAAGCAGCTAAGGCTTCCCCAGATGCATTGAGGGTATCTCTGTTCAAGCCCCATCTCAATGTGTTCTCCCTGTTGTTAGATTCCAGTGATTACCATCATAATTCTATTTCACTCATTACCTCCAATTAGCATTCTCTCTTTCCCTCTTCCTTTCTCCTTCCGTCCCTTTCTCTTTCTCTCTCTGTCTCTGTCTCTCTGTCTCTCTTTCTCTCTGTATGTATCTGTCTCTGTCTCTTTTTCTCTCTCTTTCTGTCTCTTTTTCTCTCTCTTTCTCTCTGTATCTGTCTCTGTCTCTTTTTCTCTCTCTTTCTGTCTCTTTTTCTCTCTGTGTCTTTCTGTCTCTTTTTCTCTCTCTCTCTGTGTCTGTCTCTGTCTCTTTTTCTTTCTCTTTCTCTGTCTCTGTCTGTCTCTCTGTCTCTCTTTCTCTCTGTCTGTATCTGTCTCTGTCTCTTTTTCTCTGTCTTTCTGTCTCTTTTTCTCTCTCTTTCTCTCTGTGTCTGTCTCTGTCTCTTTTTCTTTCTCTGTCTTTCTGTCTCTTTTTCTCTCTCTCTGTCTCTGTTTCTTTTTCTCTCTGTCTCTGTGTGTGTCTCTGTCTCACATTTATTTACTTTTAAAAAGTATTTCCTTTTAAAAATACAGCAAAATCAGTTATACAAATGGTTCCCCCAATATCTCAGGGGATACATTTAACCACCCTTATCTCTAGAGACAATACTGATCCCACCAAGTTCCCATCTAAATAAGCATCATTGCTGGATCAGCCATTGATTTCACTCATTCTGGGCGGGTTCTGCAAAGTTGCTTCTGGGTGCCGTGGACATCAAAGCTGGTTATCAGACCAGAATCAGTCCGTGAAACACCTCTCTCCAGGACACTTCCATTCCATGTTCTCTCCCTCCTCAATCTCTTCCAAGTGAGGAAATCCATCAATAAATCATATTAATGCTTGCACATATAGGCAAAGAGCATTGATAAGTATTGTTACATACCCAAACGATGGCCTAACCTTTCCATCTCCATTTGACCACAAGGATAGACATTCTCATTTTGCAGAAAATCTAGGTTAATTGTGTCTGTATGATTACTTTGATCCACATTTCTGATAATCATGTTAATAGAGACATAACTAACTTTTTGAATATTAGATAGAAAGGGGACTATTTTATGGAAGGAATCATCTGTGAGGTTCTTAGAAAAAATAGAATTAAAGAAGAGGCTTTTGTGGCAGCTAGTTGGTGTAAGGGTTAGAGCACCAGCCCTGAAGTCATGAGGATCTGGGTTCAAATCTAACCTCAGATACTTAATGCTTCCTGGCTCTGTGACCTTGGGCAAGTCACTTAACCCTAATTGCCTCAGCAAAATAAAAAGCTTTTAAATGTACTTTTAAAATGCAACCCAAGATTAAGAGATTTTTTTAAATTAAATATTGGAATAAAATTTGTGTATGTGTCTACAAGAGAAGTGTTTATGGGGCACAAGAAGACAAGACTGATGTCAAGAAGCAAGTTGGGTAGAACGCAGAGAGGGCTGAGCCCAGAGAAGACAGGACATTTGTGAGTGTCAGAACAGAAGGCAAGAGCTGTCAAAACCACCAGCATCTCTTAACTCTTGAGGATCTAGTGCTGGAAAGAAGCAATCTCTCCCAGGTACATTTTGGTTGGAGGAGAAATATCAATGATTCCTTTTGTGATAATGCTTTTCCCCATCATCATTTTTAAAATAGAATTAAACAAGAGTTAAACCTTTATAGTGTTTAAATTTTGCAGATACATATCTTATATAATTTGATTCTTATTTTATCCTCCCAACAACCACGTGGGTGACACACTATTAGCATCATCCCAGTTTACAACAGAGAAAAGTGTAGCTAAGGGACCTTAAGTCACTTTCTCAGGGATACACAGGCAGTAATTATATGAGGCAAGATTCCAAGTCAGTGTTCCCAACTCCATGTCTATCCTTGGTTCCTCCTGGCCATCTACTTCACTATGCCTCACTTTCCTGAACTTTGTTTTTGATAAAAAAAGAACAATGAAAATATTCACCAAAGCTGATATCATTTGCCTCCTTCTGTATTCCTGACCTTCTCTCTGTGTCTCTCTCTGTCTCTGTCTCTCTCTGTCTCTCTCTCTTTTTTTTTTTTTTTTTTTTTTTTTGCTGAGGCAATTGGGGTTAAGTGACTTGTCCAGGGTCACACAACCAGGAAGTGTTAATTGTCTGAAACCACATTTGAACTCAGGTCCTCCTGACTTCAGCGCTGGTGCTCTAACCACTGCACCACCCAGCTGCCCCCTCTAGCTCTCTTTTGACAGAGAGTCAAGGAAGCTCCATCAATGGATTTTCAGAATCCTTTTCCATAAGAGAGGATACCATTCTCTAGAGAGAGCTCACTTCCTCCAAAATTCCCATTTTTCCAAAAGTTAAAACAAGAGAGGAAGAAGGGAAGATCAGCAAATTCTACGTGTTCACCCTCCACTTAAAAAGATGATAAATCTCAAACATCATTGCCATGCTTTAACTTCTTCCCTAGCCTTTTCTCCTGAAATTACTTAAAGGATCTGACTTGTTCCCCTTTTGGCAGAATGACATGGAATTTTCCAAACGTCTGAAATAACCTCACCGTTATCTTAGGACCAATTGCTCAAAAAAGATGGAAATTTTAAAGGGAAATATTTCCTACTATGAATGAAGGAGTAGAGGATGTATTAAGTGCTCACTGTGGGCCAAGCTCTGTTCTAAGTGATGGGGATACCAATAGAAAAGTGAGACAACCCCAAATTTCAGGGAGCTCCCATTCACAAAAATAAATAAATAAACAAATAAATAAATAAATAAATAAATACATACATACATACATACATACATACATACATACATACATACATAAATAAATAAAATAAAATAAAATAAAATAAAATAGGGTCTCAGATAGGGAACCCGACACACAAGGAAGGTTTCAGATGCTGATCTGATGGGACTGTCCCATGGTTCTTAAGGTGTACTGACTAAGCAGATGGTAAAGGCTCTGTTTTAATATAATATCCCGTGATAAAATCCTATCAGTTTCTGAGTTTGAAGCATTTCATAAAGCAAGGACTTGGGTGGCCAGACCATTCTTTTCAGGATCTTCAGTAGCTATGGGTGTAGCCCATGCAAAAGCAGTTCCAGGCTCTAGCCCCACAGGACTGACTCCTCGGGACGATGGAGGAGGGCTGACCTGGAAGCCTGGATGTGCTCAAGATTTGGGGGTTTAGAGTCCTAGGCTTTCTCCATTAGGTCAAAGTCAGGCAGCGGTTTGACTTGCCTGCTACATGCCGCCTCCTGCTTCTCCATCAGGGAGCCTTCCATGTTAGCTCATGGTTTGTCTACCTTCTTTGTGGCAAATGGATGACAGATCTGAGGACTTGGCTGGAAGGGTCTGGGGTGCTTCCATCTCCAGGGCTCATGTGACTATGATGAGATGATAAGTGTAAGAGCTCTTTAAATGGGCAGCACCACAGTGCCTCGGGAGATTGAGGCCCGGAAGTAATTTCTGTGGATATTAGGACTGCCTTGTAGGTGGGATCCTGTCCATTTTGAGATAGCTTCGTAATGGGTGACTCTCTCGCTGATTGGCTGTGTGTGACCTCACAGGCCCTTTATAAGCCCACTGCAGGCAGCAGTCACTCTCTTTAACCTGGCGCTCTTCACCCTGGCTTCCTAGCCTGGGTGGCCAAGCCAAGATGGGTAGCCAAAAGAGGTAATGATTTTGGTAGTGAACACGTGGGTCTTCTGACCAGGTGTTCACTAGGGAACCAACAAGTCAAGGCATCAGTCAGGGCATTATGTGAGTAGGTATAATAAAGGCTTTTAAGATTACACGTGGCTGTTCTTGAGTGCGCTACCGGTTATTAAGCTATAGATTCAAGAGATCGTGGCCAGAGACCTTTGAAGGCCTCAGAGGAGGCGAGCCGGGTAGAGTTCACACTGCAAAGGACAGTGGTCAAAGGTACTCTGGTGGGTCTAGGAAAGACTGGTAATAGTAACTGCCAGGAGAGCACGTTACAGATAAGTGTACAGTAGGTTAGCTAATATACATGAGGTATTGTGCTAAGCATTGGAGATACACACACAAAAAAAGCCCTTGGCAAGCTCACACTCTAATGGAGAACCAAATGTCAGTGTCATTCAAGGCCTTCAGCACCGGTTTCTACTTACCTTTGCAATTTTATTATTTCTCTCCAACATAGTTGAGAATCAGAAGCCAGGGCTTCTCAAATTCATCTTAGTGTTTAAAAAAAAGAGAGAAAATACTTGACATTTTTTATCAATCATAGAGTCATCAATTTAGAGCTGGATGAGACCTGAGAGGCCATATTGTCCAACTTCCTCATTTTCTGGATTTGTGAATCCAAAGGAACTGAACACCTTTGTCACTTTTTCTTCCTTACCTTTATGTCCAACATTCTATCTATTGGATCAGCTTGGAGGTTTCCAGGACCTCCATCTGGTTTCTGATATATCTCTTCCTCTCTCTTCTGGCTCTCAGATTGAGTGATTCTCTGAGTCTGCTGCTCTTCTCATCTTTGCTCTGGGTCATTTTTTAGCACCAACAACACAGCAAAGCCCCAGGAGGAAAATGACAGGATGATAGGTTTGGAATAGGTCTTTGAGGTCATCTAGTCCGACCTCAGTGATTTCCCCTTATCTTATAAGCAGTTAGCATCCAAGTTGATATTATCTTGACTAGTGGCACGTTGCTTTGAAACAGAAAGAGTGCTAGATTTTGAGTCAGTGCTCCAGGGTTCAAATCTAAGTTCTCCCCCTTACCATATAAGTACGGGTTGGGTGCCCAATCTTGCTGAAATTCATTTTCTTCATCTGCAAAATGGGAATAATCCAACTTGTATTCTCTCCTTTACCAAAATTGTTATAAGGAAGGCATTTGATAAAACATGATGGACTGCTATAGAAAATAAGTTATTTTCAGTATGAAGTTGGAGCAGAAACTAAAATTCCCTCTAAGTGCTGCAGAGAGGAATTGACTCGATGCCTCCATAAAAATGGACCTAGTATAGTACTCAGGTGAAGACCAAGCCTTCTTATTCCTTCAACCTGAAATCAGACGTGACTCCTGCCCTCAATATTCCAGTTTTCTATTACCTTAAAAAATGGAAACTTCAAACCACTTTTGAATCAATACAAAGCTCTTTATTTAGCAGGCAAAATCCCTCCCAACCTGGCTCCCATCTACCTTTTCTATGGACTCTATGGCCCCTGCCGTTCCTCACACATCACACTCCATCTCTGACCTCAGTGATTTTGCCCAAGCTGTACCCTATGCCTGGCATGCCTTCCCTCCTCAACTACATATCTAAGAATCCCTAACTTCCTTCAGGGTTTAATTCCAATATGACCTTCTGCGTGAGTCTGTTTCTGATCTTTCTAGCTACTAATCCTGCCTCTGCCTCCACCCTCACCCTATAAATTATCTTTAATTTAGCTTGCTTCTGTTTTACATGTATTTCTTTGGGCATTTTTTTGCTAGATGACAAGCTTCATGAAGACAGATATAGTTTTTCTTTTGCCTTTTATAAGCCTCTAATGCAGTTCTTTACATAGAATAGTTGCTTTAAAAAGCTTGTCAATGGATTCATTGATTCCCTCACTTACCCACCCCTTACTGCCCTCTGGCATCTTCAGTGGCTAATATAAATCCTGACCTATATTTCTCAGATTCTGCAGATCACTGTCCAGAATTTTTACTAACTTTCCTCTTACCTCCTGCCTTACAGATAATTCTGTACCCTGCAGAATAAGCCATTGCCTTTGATGATTCCATCCCCCCCCCAGTATCTGGTAGATAAATTCTATCTTATAATTATCAGCTTCTCTGGCTTGCCCTGCCAATTCTAGAGGAGATTTTGAAGTCCTCTCCAAATTTTATACCTGGGAGCCCCAGGAGCTCCCTTTCCCAGGTCCCACTTTGGGCTACAGTGACTTAGAGGAAAGAAAAGCCAAATCCAAGAACCTTGTGAGAGGGGAGATGCTGCAGGGGGGGAGATGCTTGAGCTTGTGAGCTATGACAAGCTGAGAGGGTCCTTGAGGGATTTTTTTCGCCTTGCATGGGGGCAGTAGGAGGGGAAGATCCTGAATAACTGAAGGGGAAGGAAGGAGGAGGGAGAAATGAAAACCATGTTAAAGATAAATGAAGCCGTTTTGAAGACTTAGAAAGTAGATTGTTAATTAGGACCAGCTCTGTGTCCAAAACCACAAAAGTTAAAATGAGAAAATATTTCCAGAATTGCCTATATTATGTTGTTTGTGTGTATACACATATATACACACCCAAATTTTATATGGAAAGAGCAAGTGAGAGACAGAGAGAAAACATGAGAGAGCAAGAGCGAGAGATCGAGAGAGTGAGAGAGCAAGAGAGCGAGAGAGAGGGAGAGAGGGAGAGGGAAAGAGGGAAAGGGAGAGAGGAGAGAGAGAAAGAGAGAGAGAGAGAGACACAGAGAGAGAGAGAGAGACACAGAGAGAGAGAGAGAGAGACACACACACACACACAGAGAGAGAGAGAGAGAGAGAGAGAGAGAGAGAGAGAGAGAGAGAGAGACACAGAGAGAGAGAGAGAGAGAGACAGAGACAGAGACAGAGAGAGAGAGAGAGAGAGAGAGGGAGAGAGGGAGAGAGGGAGAGAGGGAGAGAGAGAGGGAGAGAGAATAAAATACATGTTTCATTTTATATACGCCTCCTCCAGTGGGGAGAAAAGTGTTCTTTTGCTTGCTCTCCCAGAGACATAGAATGTTAACTCTGATCTTGACAAACTGAATTTAGTGAGCTAGTTCAATAGGCCAGAGTGAACCTGAGACCCTCCGAAAGGAAAATAAAATAAAATAAAATAAAAGCAGGGCCAAGTGGGGTGAGGACTCCTGGCTGGCTCCCCAGTGCCCTGCTTGCTTCTCCTGCTTGCTGCGTGCTGCAGAGGAGTTTTCCGCTGGGGCCTCCATCTGCACATCCTTCATCCTGTCCATGGCCCTCCTTGGAATTCTTGGAAAGGTCACATGTTGTTAGAAAGAATCATCCATTGAGGGGCCCTTCAGGAGAGGTGGGTGGGCAGCTCCTGGATGTGAAGAGGAGAACACAGAAGGCCCAGCAAGCTGCTCATCTGGGTTTAGCAAAGAAAGCAGAAAAATGGACTTTTTCTTGCCATTGCCATTCTTTTCTTCACCCACTGGGCAATTACTTAGCATTTTGAAACTCTTAAGTCTTTTACATATATCATCTTATTTGATCCAAACAGCAACCCTGTGAGGTAGACGCTATTATCAATCCCATTTTAAGGATAAGAAAAGAGGCTAAATTAGGTGACTTGCTGACAAGTTAGGCGACTTGCCTAGGGATGATATTGCCAGTGCATCTGAGGCAAGATATAAAATCTGGTCTTTCCGACGCTGACTGAGGTACTCTGCTTTCCAAAAACTAACATTGTCCTTGGGAGGTGAGAAGGGTATTTTAACATGCACAAAGACAAGCATGAGGTCATATGGTGGTAATTGGGCTTTAGGCTTAGGTAACTAACATGAACAAGTGGGGGAACATGGAAATGCCCATATTCCATTAGTGATTTTTTTTTTGTCTTGTTTTGTTTTGTTTTGTTTTTTTCCTGAGGCTGGGGTTAAGTGACTTGCCCAGGGTCACACAGCTAGGAAGTGTTAAGTGTCTGAGACCAGATTTGAACTCGGGTCCTCCTGAATTCAAGGCTGGTGCTCTATCCACTGTGCCACCTAGCTGCTCCCCCTTTTTTTTTTTTTTTTGTCTTATTTTCCATTCGTGATTTTAACTGGTGACTACAGTTTGATTTATGAAGTCATGTTTTATAAAACTGACATTTTCACACTTAAGTTTTAATGCTCATGGTCTCATTAAGTTGATCAGGGACTTTCTGACGGTTCCAGAAGAACCACCGTGGGTATTTGGGAGTCATTTATTGATTGGAAGCCTTTCTTGTGTTGAGGGGAAGAGTGGAGTATTGATTTCTGTGAGATCCCAAATCTGAGCATAGTAGAATCCTTACTAACCCAGAATTCCCAAGATTATATGGTAACAAATGGACAGGCTGATCTTTTTCTACTTTTTGTGAAACTCAGTATGGCCCCATCACCAAATACTGGGCAGCCAATGAAGAGACTGGATTCTGTGACAATTGAAAAACCAATAATGCAAATCTCTTCCCTTCTTTTAGCTCAGAAATGCCATGGTGAATCGGAAGACGGGGAAATTTTCCATGGAGGTCAAGAAGACAGTGGACAAAGGGGTACACTTTCTATAACATTTTCCAGCCTCATTTAAAGCCAACCACTGGGCAAAATTAACTTTGAAGTTGATATCTGGAATAAATCTCTCTCATTGGGGTCATTTTGCTCTTGTCTGTATTTATCTCCAAAAAGATTCATAGAGTCTCATGAACCTTATCCATATTGTATCCATTTATATGTTTTTATTTTCTGGAAAATACACTTGGCAGACTAACCCTATCTTCTTTCCTCTATGACTTTTTTTTTTTTCTCCTTTGATCTAGAAACGGGTTTTGGTGATGACAAATGACTACTATTACACTGACATCAAGGGCACGCCTTTCAGGTAGAGCCTACCATGATACCTGGCCATTTCATCAGCCCCATCACTTGTGTTTGTACAAAAGCTGCTGACATCCACCGAATTCATCACCCAGAGATGATAAAGTAGCCTGACAAAAGGCTGAACAGAGCCAAGGAGAGGGCTTTCCTATGATGTTCCTGGGTTTTTTTTTCCGGAATTGGGAAGATAGCCTGCAAAATCCCAGGGCAACTGACTCTTTTGGCCATGGTTTTCCATCCCATTCCTGAGCACATAGTTTTGGTGATTTCCGTTGAATACCGGGGCTGGGGACACAAGGGAGGAGAGGCATTGTAAGTGTTCCAAGGGTCCCTGGGGGGCCTTTGCCATTTAACTTCTACATCCCTAAAGAGTATTTGTAACCCCTTAACCTAAGCACAGTGGCTGTGCTTAGGGATAATCTCTGTAGTCCCCCGTAATCCTTTTGTCTTCATTTTTGGAATTGTCCTTTCTTTCCTCAACTAACTCAAAATCATTTTTCCATTAGCAATAATAGTGATAAATGGCAGTTTTATTGCACACTATCATGCTTCGAACAGTTTGGCAATTGAAATATTCTCTTCCCCATCTTTTTGTCTTCCAATAAACTAATCATTTCTACCCTTTTCTTAAAATATGACCAGCTAAGCTACTTCATGATTCTGCTCTTTAGTGCGTTGATGTGTAAGGAATAGAAAATGTTGATTTATGATGGTCTTCCCCAAGAATTACAACTCATTGTATTTCCAGTGATGGAAATTCTGAAGGATCATTAGTATGTCCTTTTAAGAATTCAAAGAGATCATAAGCAGAATCTGACTTCTGGATCTTATGAAGTAGTAAGAGGATCCTCAAAGCGAGAAAGCCATTTTCAAAAACAAATGAATTTAATTTGGATAATCCCAAAAGAGAACAACCATCAAACTGACTGAGAATAGGAGAATGATTTTAAAAAAATATATTGTCATCAAGGAATGATGTAATCTATGAGGCTCTTGGTCAATTCCAGATAGTGCTGAAAGTTTGGGCCTTTACTCTGGAAAAGGTCCCTTTATTCCCAGCCTAGGCTCTGTAGGTATAATAAGATGTGTTATTTACTATAATCATCGGTTGCATGAGATTGAACCAAAGACTGAAAGCACCTTGATCGACCATATGGGGTTTGAAGACAGCAAAAGGGGCACATGTCTGTTTTCTCTTTTTCTGGAAGTTTGAGCTGTTGGCCACACCTCTTAGACACACACACACACACACACACACACACACACACACACACAGTCAATGATTGTTGACATATTCCTTCACAATTAACTTTTAAGAAACAGTGATTGAACCCAAGAATCCCAAGTCCTAATCAAGATATTTTTTTTCTTTTTCTGAATAAACTCTTTTGTAAACTGTTTAGAGAACATGAAATGAGAGTGTGAAAATGGATAAAAACATGCTAACATTCAAGTCTCTTCCAACCAGTGCTCGATCTCAAGGTCTGCTCTATTTCTCTGCACAGTTTAGGTGTGGCTCTCTCTAGAGGACATGGAAAATATTTCTTCAGAGGGAACGTAACCATAGAAGAAGGTAAGGTCTTTCCTTTCTTTGTCTTCCTAGATTTTTAGTATTTAAAAAATACCAAGACTTGGGGGCCCAACAGGGCTTCCTAGACTTTATTCCTCTGACCCTTCATCGCTGCTGTTCAGGCTTTGGTTGATTATTTATTGGACATTTAGAAGGCAGTAAATCCAACTGCTTAATTTTACACAGGAGCTTCAGAAAAATAAAATAACTTATCCAGAGAAGTAGACATAGCAAGAAGAGGAAGAACAACTTGAAGCTCAATTCTCTGACTCTAAAACAAAGGCTCGTTCCATTGTGCCTTCCATGACCTAGAAAATGTACAGAAAGGGGGAAACATCACCATCTTTGTGATGGATAGAAAATAATACTAGTAATAGGTAGCATTATAAAGTGCTTTAAGATTACAAAACATTTTACCCCTCTCATCCCTTTTTATGCTCACAACATTCTGCTTCGCTATTATTAGCTTCATTTATAGATGAGGAAACTGAGGTAGACAAAAGTTAAGTGTTTTGCCCAAAGTAACGGTTTCTGAGGCAGGATTTGAGCTCATGTCTTCATGACGCTAGATATACAACTCCATTCTTACTAGATTAATCATTTGAATTATGAGAATGAGGATGAGGAGGCTGAGAGATGTCCCATTTTTGAGGACACATAGCTGTCTTCAGTGATGTGTACCTGGATTTTAGACCTGTCAGACTCTGGCCACCTCAGTTATTCTTTCAGACTCCTAAGGCAAGAACTCAAGGGGGGGGAAGAAGTTTTCTCACTCCAGTAGTCCCCATTTTCCTAAAATCCCAAGTCAGAACCAAAATAACAAAGAAGATTGAGATCATGATCTCCTTCAATTGCATAGTATTTTAAGGTTTGTGAAATACTCTCCATATCTTATCTTGTTTGAACCTCACAATAATCCTTTCAGGTAGAAATACTCCCTTTATTGATGGGAAAATAAGTCCAAGATAAATTAAACAACTTGCCCGAGATGACACAACTAGTGTTTGAAGCAATACCTGGATCCAAGCCTTCATGAGGACAAGTCTATCCTTCTTTTCCAAGTCATCAACTTTTCTTGATGACTGAAAAATGACTGTTTGGCTATCATCAATGAATATGTGACCACCAAGAGATAATAATAATAGTGACAGCATCGGTTTCCATTTTAAGCACTTTTCAGTTTTGTAAATCTCTTCACATAATACTAGAAAAAAAAAAAAGAAAGAAAACAAATGAACAATGTTTCCTTACAATAAGCAAGTCGTGCCAGACCAGTTTCGATGGTTTCCAGTAATTGCTAGAATATGTGTCTATTTCAGTACCAGATTGTATTTCTGGACTGGGAATCATTTTCATTAACATGGCACACAACAGAGTGAATGCCATCCTAGGTTGCCGAAAAAGCATACAATCTTCAGAGCAACAATGGTAGTTCTGTAAAAGTCTATCCTGGTTAGACCACATCTGGATCCCCAAGTTCAATCCTGGCAACCACATTTTAGGAAAGATGTTGACAAGCTGGAAATAAACCCTTTTAAGTTTGGCAGATGACACAAAACAGGGAGTCATCAGCAACTCAGACAAGAAAAATGGAATATAAAGAAGTTTTGACAGACTCAGACATTGAGCTAAATCTAACAAGATGGAATTTGATAAATATCAATGAAAAGTTTTACAGAGGTTCAAAAAATCAATAAACAGGAATGGAGAAGGCTTTCCAAACAACATTTTTTTTTTATGGAAAAGATCTGCAAGGGGCAGCTAGGGGGTGCAGTGGACAGAGTACACGCTCTGAAGTCAGGAGGACCTGAGTTCAAATCTGACCTCAATAACACTTCCTGGCTGTGTGACCCTGGGCAAGTCACTTAACCCCAATTTCTTCATTTAAAAAAAAAAAAAAAAAAAAAAAAAAAAAACAGGGAAAAGATCTTCAAGTTTTCATATGTTCATGTGTTCCTTGCCGATTGTGAGCCCAGAATTTTCTATGTTGACTCCAAATTGGAAGATGATCCCAGACTATATAAATAGGTCTTATGACTAGAATGGTAGATCCTCTCTATATTCTGCCATGGTTGAATAGTTTTCCTAAGAACCACATTTCAAGAGGCTACTGTCAAACCAGCACATTTCCAGAAAAGGCAATGAGAATAGGGAAGGAATTAGTGATGGTGTCATAGGAGGATCAGTTGCTTAAGAGAGTAAAATGGATGGGACCAAGTAATAGTTGTTTTGGAGTATTTAGAGGGTTTTAAATGCAAACTGGATTAGGGGCTGCCTAGCATAATCTCAGAAGGTGGAATAATAAATAATGGGTAGAAGCAGTTACAGAGAGGCATATTTCAGTGTGTTATTAAGAACTCTCTAACATTAAAAGTTGAATCAAAATAAAATAAAATAAAATAAAAAGTTGAATCAATACCTTGGGAAATAGTAATTTTCCAACCTTTAAAGGGATTCCTACAAGGGCAAGCTGAGTTCTTATCATAAATACTGGAGCACAGAAGCCTATGGAGATACTGGTATAGTAGTAGATCTACATGACTCTTGAGATTCTTTCCAACTCTGATTCTGAATGTCTTTGATTTTATTACTAGGATGATGAAAGGATCCAAATATCCAAATTAAATATATGTTAATTAAAACAAATAATAATTAAAAGATTTAGGCCATTTTCTCTGGAAATACAAGATTCTACATTCTATATTTAGAATTGATCATATATTTAATATTAAAAGGGAACTCAGAGACTTAAGTGAATAAATTGCATCAGTAGATTTCAAGTGATTATCTAAAGTCACTCAGGAGCAGAATTTGAATGTGAACATAGCTCTTCAGCTTCTGAAGCTTGTGCTTATGATCTTCCTGTATCTGAAGGATTGTCATGTGGAAGACATAGTGAACCTATTTTTCTTGTCCTGAAAAAGCCCAATCAAGAGAGGTGGATCAAATAATAGGAATGCCGATTGGAACTTAATATCAGGAAATACATCCAAAAAATTAGAGCTGGCCAAGAAGTCCAACAGGCTGCCTATAACTGAATTAATTTTGGGTTAAGTTAGAAGGCTACTTGCTGGGAATGACACTGATTTTTCCTCAGATCAGATCAGGGAACTCTGAAATCCCTTCCAATTCTGGCACTCTGTGGATCATTGTTTCTTTTCATGAAGAGATGGGAACACGTATAGATGGAAACATTCTTTACCTTCTCTGTGAATCGCTAATGAGATTCATTCAAAAAGCGTTCAACACTAGTTATAAAAAGCTCCTTCCTGGGTCATTTGTGTGTTCCAAGCAAAGGGCTTTGGAAGGGAGGGAGCATCCTAAGGGTAGTCGATGGCCAGCATTGTGGAGTTATAGATTGTCAATAGACAATATCTTCTTGGTAATGTGAGAGTCTATGTCTTAGGAAGTTCTGCCAATAGACAAAGTTCAATTGAAGGCACCCTAATGAGATGCTCCTCCACATCTCAAAAGTCTTTCCCATGGGGAGGAAGTATATCAGTGAGGAATAAGAAGGAAAGTCCCTGAGAATCCCAATCAGGATGTCAATCAGCTTTTCTTAAGTAACTTCTATGAATCAGGTACTGTGCTAAATTCTAGGGATACAAAAAGAGGTAAAAGACAATTTCTAATCTCAAGAAACTGATCATCTCATGACAAGCAAATTAATATCTACAAATAAGCTACAGGTTGAATAGGAAATAATTAAGAGGGAAGGAACTGGAATTAAGAGACATTGGGAAAGGTTTCTTGTGGAAGATTTTGTTTGGGATTTTAAAGAAGCCAGGGAAGCTATGAGATAAAGAGAAAAAGGGAAAGTATTCCATGTCCTCTTCATCTTGTATGGGGAACTTCAACGAGACCAATGTCAGGATTTTATATTTGAGTCTGGAGGTGATAGAGAGCCACTGGATGTATTGTGTAGACAGGACTTACTCTTTAGGAAAATCTGTTGGAATGGAGAGAGATTTGAGGAAGCAGACCCATGAGCAGGAAGTGCAACAGTCTAGATATGAAGTGATGACGACATGTATCAGGGAAGGGTTGTGTCAAAGGGGACTTGAGAAATGTGAAGGTGAAATAGGATTTAGAAGATATTGGATATGGGAGATGAGAGATAATGAGGAATAGGTTGTGAACCTGGGAGAGTGGGAGGGCCCCTCAAGAGATATAGGGAAGTTTAGAAGGAAAAAGTGTTTAAAGAGAAAGATAATGAGTTCACATGTCACCTCTAGGCCAACTTATTTTACTTCTTTGCCATCTCTTAGATTTCCTTCTGTTAGTTATTTCCTATTTGTCCTGTATGTAATTTATTTTGTAAATATTAGTTTGCATTCTGTGTCCTCCTTGAGAAGAGAAACTGTCTATTGCTTCTTTTTGTATCCCCAGCTCTTAATGCAGTAACACACAGTAGGTGCATAATAAATGTTTATTGTTTCATTGGACAAAAAAAAAAAAAAAAAAAAAAAAGATAATTTGTTCAGTTTGGGGCAGATTGAGCTTAATGTTCTATAGGACAGCTAGAGATATGAATGGAGCTCAGCAGAGAGATTAGGGCGACATAAGTAGATTTGAGAATCATTATCAATCTCATACTGTCCATAATGTAGTAGCTAAATGCTAGGGAGTTGATCCAAGCATAGAGAAATAAGAGCCATATCCAGCACCACAGAACCAGTCTTACTATTGTTTGTCCTTCCTTCTCAAAGATGTCTCATGACATTGGAGAAGAGATGCTCTGACCTGAAAGTGAATTAGATTTAAGTGAAAGAGGGCTGTGCAAGGTCATCAGCCTCGCTCTTTCCTCTAGAGCCATCTGGGGTTAGTGGCAAATTATACATCAGGATGTCTGGAGATGACCGTGAATGCCATGAGAGATCTTGAGCTTTTAAAGTTAAGGTCTTTCCCAGGTCTCAGTTTGACTGAAACAATGCCCAGTCAATGATTAAGGATAGCTAAGAAATGAGGCAAAAAATAGACTCTTTGGGGGAAGACCCTCAGGGTTTCGGGCCAAAATAGAAACAATTATTATTTATATCCACTCTGAGCCATCATGGCCCAAATAATGAATAAGTCAGGTTTGGCCAATCTATGAGAGCAAGAGTGATTGGGGTCTAAAGTATGGCCTGAAAGAAAGAAATCTAGCCCATAAACTGCAATATATCTTGTGAGATTTCAGCTTCCAAATTTATATTCCTTTGGGCAGATTATGAATGTATAATATGACTTGAACCCCAGTATTCCCGATTCTACATCTTAAGCTTTAAGATGAACTTGGTGATCCCATATCTAGTCACCAGAGCCTCAAGTCTTGTTTCTTGGACACGATTGCCCAAGAGTCCAGAAAGAAAAATATTAATAAAAATCCAGTGTTTTTCAGGAGGCACTGAGTGATATCATCGGGTCACATTGACATCCAGTGGACTAAATGCCCTCTTCTAGACTCAGAATGATGTTGTGCATTCCTTCTTCTGACCAGATGTCCCATCTGGGTTTCTGTTTGTTCCCTACAAACCCTCTTCAACATGAAAACAAAACAAAACAATATTCAATTCAATCCAGCAAATATTCAAAAGTCAACTCCCTCCTACTGTGCATACAAAGCTCACCTTATTGAGCAGTAGATTCCTCTCAATCAGACAAGATCTAACAACAATGAATGAATGGACCCAGAGGTGACCTGGAGGAAATAGGACTGGGTCACCTTTATCTTTTACCATCATCAAGGGGCCTAAGAAAGCAAAGTCTCATGTTTTGAAAAATCAACTTTCTGTTGGTCTTGCATCATGGCAGTGACTGAGTAGAACATTCTCTGAGAAATTTAAACCAACATGGCCCAAAGGAAATGAAGAGAGGTCCAGTGGGTGTGATCTGGCTGTACTATATACCCAGTGGCAAAGGAGACCCTCCAATCCCCCCCCAAAAAAAAGGACAAATGATAGAGATGGCCAAGAGGACAGGCAATCCGATGTACTGTTGGTGGATCATTGGATAGAGTCAACATTTCTAAAAAACATGGCCTCCAACAGCTTCTTTTTGATGAGTGCAAACTGGTTCATACATTCAGGGAGAAAAGGTTCTCATGCTGTATTTCCAAGAAGGGGAAATGTTGGCTTGATTGTAAGAGCAGTGCAAGATACACAAGGCAAGGTATGAATTAGGGCAGAGAATGGAAGCTAAAAGTTCCCATGGAGAGCCACATCAAAGCCATTGTTAGACAATAAGTGTGTATTAAAAGGTGCAGGACTTATGAAAGCCAAAAGTACTCATCCTCTGGTCCTCTGCCTTAGGAAATTATCCCTAAGCACTCTGTCCACTTCTGGTCAGCACATGTCCGCAAAATTGCAATGGAAAAACTGGAGTGAGCCCAGGGAAGAGGTGATTAAAGGTCTGGACAAGAAGTTCCTTCCCTGAGGAAGGATGTGAGTGCTGTTTAGCCTGGAAAAGAGCCATCTTTGGGGTTCTGATCTTAACATGTTAACATGAAAGGTTTAAAGAAGATGTGGAGCTGTTAGTCTCATACTAAAGAAATTCAGGTGAAGGATTATGGTCAAATTAATCCAGGACTTTACTTTACTAATAGAAAGTGCAGAAAGATATAGTCCATCAAGGCAGATGATGGGATCCTGGCTACTTGGTCATGCAAGATGACAACGTTTTAGTCCCTTCAGAATAGAGGAGAATTGGGTTCTCTGGATAGACATACACCTGCCTGGAGAAATGAGGCTGGACCGGCTGATCTCTCCCGGCCCCTCTAAGAAGGTGAATGTGTCCTGGATGCAGAACTCTGAGGAAAGCCACAGGCATATGAGCTGCTTACCTTCAAGTATCTGAAGGTTCTTCTCTTTGGCCCCAGAAAACAAAACTAGTAGCAATGAATGGCCATTTCAGAGATCATATTGGGCTAGACATCAGAGAAATACTTTCTAACAATTTAAAATCTCCAAGAAGAGAACGGGCTGTTTCAAGAGCTGGCAATTTCCCTCTCCATGAAAATCTTCAGGCCATGTCTGAGGTGTGATGTCTTAGGCGTGTTGTGGAAGAAATTATTTTTTCAGGTACAAGTTGGTTCTTAAGATCCCTTCTAGGGGCAGCGAGGTGGCGCAGTGGATAGAGCACCAGCCCTGAATTCAAGAGGACCCGAGTTCAAATCTGGTCTCAGACACTTGACACTTCCTAGCTGTGTGATCCTGGGCAAGTCACTCAACCCCAGCCTCAGAAAAAAAAAAAAAAAAAGAAAAGAAAAGAAAAGAAAAGATCACTTCTAGCTCTCTTAGCCCATCAATCCGTGATCCCCCCCAAAAAATAAATAAATAAACAAATAAAAAGACAAAGGCAGCCATGATAGTAAAATAGAAATAGGGCAACACATCTTAGAGGGCTCACTGGTTAACTGTTCCTCTACCAATGAGACTATGATAGGGCAGACCTATCACAGTCTACCTATTTATCAGTCACTACCTTGCCTGGGAGCCACCTGACCCTATTCACATCATGTTGTCCAGTGTGTGAGCACCACAAGACCATGCTCCTAGACTAGAGTGAAAGATCTGAATTCTAATCCTACCTCACAAACTTAATAGCTATGTGCTTCCTGCACAGTCAAGGTCCACCGACCTCAGTCCATTTAACAGGAAAATGAGGATTGAAATACAACCTCACAGGGTTGTTGTGAGACCCAAGTCTGATCTGGTATATAAGCAACTTGGCAATTGTAAAGTGCTTCATAAAATTTGACAATTGTTATTTCTGAATAACAACTATTTCAACTCTTGGTGATGCTCTCCCAGCCTCTGACAACATCCTCAAATCTCAAAAAGGTTTTTAATCCAGTTATCAATCCCGTTTGTAGCTTAGACAGTGATGGCAAGCTGAACCACAACCCCCTTTTTGGGGGACAGAGGCAGGGTAGGATGGGAAGGAGGATGGGAATAGAGCCATGGATTTGCCTGTATCATGTACTTGTGGTATGGTGCCTGTCTCCACTGCTACAAGTGAGAATTTCCTCTGAAAATATGACTCTTAGTTTCTCACAGCACCAGAAAGTTAAGTGACTTTTCAGGATCATGATGCTGGTTATATGTCATTAAGGGGATCTAAACTCTGCTCTTTCCATGTCCTTTGCCCTATTGCCTCTACTCAAGATCAGGCTTTTCCCCATCCACCAGGCTCCTCATTTCTGAGTTCAGGCTCTCAGGAATAACTTTAGCTAAAGCTACAATTGTAGTGATCAGAGCAGAGCTGAATAAGGCAGGAGGCTGAGAATAAGAAGGGAAGAGCCCAATTCAGTGTCCATGCCATGTCTTCTGATGCAAACATGGCAGAAAGGAAGAGATGACTCCATGTTCCTGGGGAGGAAGCACAGGTTCTCTTGGGAAAAAGAAATCCCTTCTCCTATTTTGTGTCTGAGCTCCATGTCCCACTTGTACCCCAGGAATTAAGCCTTGGATTAGTGATAGAAAAGTTCAGGGAGCCAGAAGGGGAAATTATCAATGGGGAAGATAACTCTTCCCCATTTAACAGAAGAGTGGTATTAAGCACATAGTAGGTGCTTAATAAATATCTATTTGTTGACTGATTGGCAGGGACCAAAGAAATGTCTGTGTTGCATACACCAGTCTACCCTACCCTTGTTCCCACAACAAAGAGTATCTAGAAGAGATGGCCTCAATCATCCTTCCAATAATCCTAATTACCCCTCTCCCTGTCAATTAGTTCTAATTAACCCCTTCTCCTCCTTTTCCAGGCCTGCATGACTTAGAACACCCTGATGTGTCCTTGGCAGATGAATGGTAAGATTTCAACAATGCATAAATGTGGGATTTGTTCCCCTGTTTGGATTTTATGCTGTTTGTGCTCCCCGTGCCCAATTCTGCAAGTTCAAAGGTACAGAGGGAAGAGGCTGGTAAATATTTACATGCTCATGTTTTTGGCCATGTCGTGTCCTCAGGTCTTATTGCAACACAGACCTACAGCCTGAACACCGACAGCTGTCTCAATTAGATGCTATTAAGCTCTACCTCAAAGGAAAAGAGCCTCTACTTCAGTGTGAGTCTGTTTTCCAACTTATTTGGTGTGTGCTTGGTAGGGATGGGGGGTGGGGAGAGAGGGGAGGCATCCTTCCCCCTACCAATGGGGAAGCGGGATAGAGTCTTAAGTTCAATGACTTTGAATGAACTGAAGACCATATTTCAACTTGTTGTTTCCAGGCAAGGTTTGCTCTGGCAGAAACAGACAGTCGTGTGAAATACTGCCAAACTCAAGTTTTTTTCCAGGAATGGGAATGGGAGGAAGAGGCAGTGTGGATCTCTGAAATCCACAGATAATTCAAGAATTTCACTTAACCCTTTGGTTCCAATATGTTTTTCTAACTCGATTTCACATACATTGGCTAACAACTGGGTTGGCAATCCATTACTCTGGAGCCTCATGGTGTGATGGGGGTGCTGGGCTCTCAAAGGCTCAGTCAGGAGCAGACAAATTCAGTCAGACTGGAAAGTCTTTGAGGATCTGTCCAGGGATAGACCATCTAACACTTGAGATCCAGCCTGGCTAAGTTTAAGTTCCTTGTGATGACAAACTCAAAGATTGTTCAAGTATTCTCATAATAAGTGTGAACCCCAATCCTGGCCTTTAGTATAGAGCGATAGAGGGAGGGGAACAGCCCAGATCTAGGAATTGGAAGACTGAATTTAAATTCTGGCTTTCCTCCTTACTAGATGTATCACCATAGGCAAGTCACTTCCTCTCTCCCCCTCCCACCCTCTTTCTGTTTCCCCCTCTCTCTTTTTCTGTTTTCCTCTTTTTCTTTCTCTCTTCCTCTCTCTTGCTGTTTTCTTCTCCATCTCTGTTCCCCCCTCTCTTTTGTTGTCCTCTTTCTCTCTCTGTTTATGTTGACCCTTTCTTTCTCCTTCTGTTTTCCTCTCTCTGTTATCTCTTTTCTCTCTCTTTCTCTTTCTCTCTTTCTCTTTTCTCTCTCTCTTTTCTCTCTCTCTTTCTCTCTCTCTTTTCTCTCTCTTCTCTTCTCTCTTTTCTCTTTTCTCTCTCTTCTCTTTTCTCTCTCTCTCTCTCTCTCTTTCTCTCTCTCTCTCTCTCTCTCTCTCTCTCTCTCTCTCTCTCTCTCTCTCTCTCTCTCTCTCCCTCTCCCTCTCTCCCTCTCTTCCTCTCCTCCTCCTCCTTTTCCTCCTCCTCTCTTTCTCCTCCTCCTTCTCTTCTGCAAAACAGTGAGACTGAATTGAGAGCTAAATGTCTTTCCATTTTAAATCATTGTTCTATAACCTTCAGATCATTCAAGAAGTTTACAATTGATCATGGAACATAAGACAAGGCAAAAATAAATATTGAACAAGTAGAGGGGATATGATGAGTGAATTGGAAAGCAATGAAGGGTTCAAATGTTCTTTGAGAAAACCAAATTTGGAGGAAGGGACCCATGGGGTCCGCTTCTTTCTGAGCAGTTCTATGAAAAGGCTTGCAGGTCTAGTCAAAATTCTCCTGTTGTTAATTCCTCTGGTTTAACCAGCTTTCTCTTAAACATAATCTCCTTGGGAGTAAAGACCCAGAAATATAATTCTCAGCCATTGATAGGAATGGGTTTCCTTGCTCTTTTTTCTCCTGAACTTGACTGGGGGTGAGCGAGCAAGCAGAGAAGAGCAAGACAATTTGGAAGAATAAGATGCTGCCTGTGGGAGACAAGTGTGGATGCAGCATTTGTGGAGAGTAGGAGAAAGGAGTTTGGCTTTTGTAAGAGAGACCTGAATGACTGGAAAGAGATTGAGAAAACATTATTAAAGATGGAAAACAAGAGGTCTGAGGAGAGAGTTAGAATAATGTGGGGACTGGTGGCTATCAAAAGAATCATTTAGTTCAAACTCTTCCTTTTTTCATTAAGAAACAGAGGCCTGGGGGAAGATGACTAAGATAAAGCAGCCACTTGGTAGCAAAGGCTAGATTTCCTGTTTAAGACTCTTCCTTTTGATCTCTTCCCCTTTCAGACTCTTGAACCATTTTCCCCCAGAGCTCATATTCAGGTTCTCACATCCTGACTTATAGCCTTAGACCTGACCTTTGCACGGCTATGAGAGGAAGCAAAGTCTCAGAAACTATTTTTTTAGACACAGATCAGCCCCTTCCTCATGCTCCAAAGGGCTCCATAATCTAGTGTCCTATAAACCCAAGGCCTCAAGCATCTCACAGGCCAGTCTGCTGCAGATCTTTGCTCTGGGATGCACAGAAACCCAGTTACGAATCAGATGCCACGAGCAACCTCATTTGCTTCTCTTACTTTGCTTCCTTGCAGACCCACTACAAACACAACATAATAAGCCTCCCCGGACATAAAGGGGTCTGGGCTCTGATTTTGTTTACTGTTTATACAGACTCCCCAGGAGTGGGAGAGAAAACCCCTTTGGCAGCAGCTAGTATCCTTATTTTCCTGAATCACAGGAACATCCCCCTTGCTGATGCCTTTAAGGGAAAGGCAGATTCAAGTCTATTCTGTGTCTCAGTTTTACTTTATGGTGAAATCTATCTCTGATTAAGTGGGGAATGAATAATATTTTCTTTAACACATAAAAACTGGAGCCCAGATGATATTATATTGATGACCTTTGTGTATTAGATGACATGCATCTCTCTGAGACTCATTCCTTATTTCATGTCCCAACAGGTGACAAAGAATTGATCCAAGAAGTCCTTTTTGATGCCGTAGTGAGCGCCCCCATCGAAGCTTATTGGACCAGCTTAGCACTCAACAAATCCGAGTAAGTGATCACATCCAGCTGCTCTTTTGGAAATTATCTTTCAGGAGGTAGACATTTCATTGCATTTTAAGTAGATAACTGAGTACAAAAGTCTGATGCTTTGATTCTTTCTTTTTTCCCCAAAAATTTCCAAATTCTAAAGGGCTGCAGCAAAGCAGTGAGCCCAGAGTTAAACATTCATCCCCCAGAAGTAGAGAACACATACATTACAAGAAGTCTGAGGTGCTGAGATATGGGGTTGATTCCAACAGGAGGGAAGAAAGGGCATTTCTGAGTCTCCTTAGAGAGCTGAGTGTTCACAAAGTGAGAAAATTCAGCACCTAGGACAAATGAGACTGCTTTTCACTGGGTAAGAAGAGATTAGATTCAGATCTTGTTTAAATTAAGAATTCAAAAGAGTGTGCCAGTAGCCTTGTGAACTTGGACCTTTCTCAAGTTTCCCCCATCTATTACTTTCTTCCTATGTGTCTTCCTCTTTCCCTCTCTCATTTTTCTTCTTTCCCTCATTTCCCTCCTTTTAAATCTCCTTTTAAAATAATTATATCTCTTTTATTTACCTTTATTTGCTTTTTAGGGATAGTATTTAAAATCTTATGTAAGAATAATGAGGGAAAAGGAAGAATTGTTTGTATTTTCTAGAGACTCTCTGGACGGTGTGTATATATACACAGAATCAATATAACAGAATCATGAGTCATGGCTTATGGGAAAGCATCTCAGCACCCACCTAGCCCAGTCTTCCCTTTAACAAGCCACATGCTAATCCAGCCATGGATTAAGGAAAGATAGCCAAAGCGGGATAAGACGCCACCTTAGAAGGCGACCCATTCTACTTCTGGAGAGTTGGAGTTCTTCGGAAATGTTTACTGACTCTTAATATCCCTGCCCTCAAGGGATGTCTTTCTTCAGCACTTTCATTTTGTATGAAAATTCATATGAATTATGTAAAACTGCTCATGCGCTGAAGAATATGGTGGAAATCCTCATACTGGTGACAGCTCTAATACTGTAGTCCCTTCATTTTAAATAAGACGGAGCATGGAGAATATGGTGGAAGTCACCATCCTGGGGACATCCTTTATACTGTCGTCCCTTCATTTTAAATAAGATGGAGCATGGAGTGTATGGTGGAAGTCACCATATTGGGATCTACTTTGCACAGCTGCCTTTTTTGGATATGTTGACTTGGCATTGGTGACCGAATGGATAGGACGCTGGACTTGGACTCAGGAAGACATGAGTTCAAATACTGCCACTTATTAGCTGTGAGATCTGGAGGAAATGGCTTTATTTCTTTGGGACTCAAGTTTCTCACCTATAACGTTAATGGGCACAGACTCCATGGCCTCCAAGATCCTCTGCAGCTCTAAATCTGGGGTGCTTTTATCATTCTGCTGTCTAAGGACTAAAGAGCACAATGGGAGATCTTAGTGAGCAGCTGCCAGTTGGGGCCTCTTTTTTCTTGCATCCCTTAAAACTCTGCTCTGCCCTGGGCACAGATGGAGTTCCAGCACGCAGCGGGCATCGGCTTTGGCTGGCTGCCCCCCTCTTCCCCAGCTCCCCTCACGTATGAGTTTTCTCCTCTGTCCAATGTCACCCATGCCCTCCCCCACAAAGGAGAAGTTGTAAACTCTCATCCAAACCCTGACAGCGAGAGCGCAGGAGCTGGCCTGCAGAATGACGGCTTTCTCTGAACGCATTCATCATCCTTTTGAAAAGATGCAGGCTTCGCCTCCATGGTCAGGGCCCCCAAATAAATTGTTAGTGCTTTTGGCTTCAAGGCTGCCTCGGTTCCTTCTGCCTTTGCGGGGGGGGAAGGGGGCATTTTCACATGGCACTCTCATTAACTTGAAGCTCCCCCGTGATGTCTATCGGCCCGTCACCCTGGAAACGCTTCTGGAGGAGAAGGGCCTCTTCAGGTTTGGCTACGCGTTTATCTCGATGAAAAATGAACGTGTCTCTCGTAACTCCGTTTCCAGTCCCCGCTTCAAACATGTTATTGCATAAAACTAGCTTGGACTAATAAAAGAGCCATTATCTGTTTATTGTCTGCGGACATTAGCCGGCTAACTGGGCTGCTCTTTTTCAGGAACTCTGACAAGGGCGTTGAGGTTGCCTTCCTTGGAACCCGGACTGGCCTCTCCAGGATCAACCTGTTTGTGGGCGCTGAGCAGCTCACCAATCAGTAAGTCCTGCTGAAGAGGCAGGTGGGAGCAGGGGAGGGTCATCTGAGGAGGCTGGACTGGGCAGAGGTGGAGGCTGGACCTGACAGAGGTGGAGGCTGGGTTTTAATTCAATTCAACAAACATTTTTTTAGGAGGTAGGGGCTCCAGAATCAGGGAAGCCAGGTTCAATTCTGCCTCTTTTAATGAATACTTTGGCCAAGTCACTTAATCATGCTTGAACTCAGTTTTCCCATCTGTAAAATGAGAGGATTCAAATAGATGTCCTGTGAGGGTCCCACCAGTTTTCTATTATAGATCCTGTATAGTGTATAGTGATAACCATATGCTCATTTCACTGGGCTCTGCAGATGTAGAAACAAAATCTAAAATAGTTTCTGTGCTCAAGGAGCTTACATTCTACTTTATTAGTTATTCTATCATAGCACATGTACCAGTTTAAAAAAGAGACAAATGAGAAAGCAAAGTGTCACACTAGGGGCATTAAATATGGGGGATCCAAGAAAGGCCTTTCTGAGGAGAGGACACTTGACCTGAGGTGGGGATGGGAGATATGGCAGAAAAGCATTCCTGGCCGGGGCACCGGCCCGGGCAAACACACTGAGGGAAGCGGTGGGATGGTTGTTTGTGGGGAGAAGGAAGGAGGTAGTTTGACTAGAAGGAAAAGTGTTCACTTGATGCATAAAAGGATCGTCATCTTTTCCCACTTGTAATTTGTCTTGGAGAGACAGCTATGGTCTAATGGAGGATGGTCAAGTCCAGAAACTTTCCTTAAGTACTTAGGCTGTTCATAACATTGAGGAGTTTACAATCTATGGAAGAAAGAAAAAAACAAACAAACAAACAAACAAACAAACAAACAAACAAAAACAACTGTGTAGGAAGATTCTCTCTCTTGTCGGTGTATTTGTATGTGTGTGTGGGTGGTGTCTCTCTGTCTCTCCCTCTTTGTCTCTGTCTCTTTGCTTCTCTCTCCATCTCTGTCTCTCTGTCTATCTCTCTGTCTCAATCTCTTTCTCTCTCTGTCTCTATCTCTGTCTCTCTCTCCCGGTCTCTGTCTCTCTCTTCTTCTCTTTCTCTTTTTCTCTTTTTCTTTCTTCTCCCTTTCTCTCTCTCTTTCCTTCCCTCCTTCCTTCCCTCTCTCCTTCTTTCTCACTCACTGTCTCTCCCTTTCTTTCTGTCTCTCTCTCCATGTGAATCTCTCTCTTTTTCTTTTTCTATTTCTGTTTTTCTCTCTGTCTTTGTCTCTGTGCTCTCTCTCTCCACCCCCCTCTGTTCCCCTCTCTGCCTCTTTCTCTCTTTCTCATTCACTCACTCGCAGTTTCTCTCTCTCACTACATGTTTATCTATATCTATATTTGATTAATTAGAGGTAGTCTTAGAAAGAAATCACTAGAATAAAAAGAGATTGGGAATGATTTTCTATAGAAAGTTGGATTTTAACTGGAACTTGAGAAAATCCAGGAAGTGAAAGTGATTAGGAAGAACATCCCAGACCTAGGTCACAGCCAGTGAAAATACTCAAAATCTAGAGATGGAGGACTGGGTTAGGAAGGAGATCATTGTCACTCTTTTATTGGCTTTGTGGAAGATGATGAGGTCTACAAAGACTGGAAAGGTTAGAGGCAACTAGGTTTTGAATACAGAATAGAGGATTGAATTGAATATAGTCTAGCAGATCTCTCACTTCCTTATTTGCTCCTGGAAGAGATGGAGAACCACTGGAATATATTCAAAAGGGGATTGAATTGTGTTTGGAAAGAAAAATTGTATGTTTGGTTTTGGACACATCGAGTTTAAGGATGTTAATTGGCAGCTGGAGATGCAAAACTTGAGGTCATGAGAGAGACTGGGACTGGATGAGTAAGTCTGATAATCATGGACATTAAATAGTAGCTATCATTCACTCATAAAGCACTTTCCACTTATTAGCTCATTTGAGCCTCAGAGCACTCTGTGCAGTTGATGATGTAGCTGTTCCTTCCCAGCTTTTTAGACCCAATGAAATTACCAAGAAAAGACTGAAAGTCTCAGAGGCTCAGTTTCCTCATCTTCAAGATGCGAAGATCATTTCATGTTCTACAGGGTTGTTATATGAAAATCAATAAGCCAATAAGTGTTTTTTTTTAAGAATTTTGATGCATTAAGTAGGTTTCCATTTTTATTTTCACTTGATCACTCCTTGGAGCTCCTATGTGACATTTCATATGTCCCAAGTATCCCCACTATCTCTCTGCTCTAAAAAAGGTTCTGGAGTCCTACTGGCTCTTGGATCCCATCTTAAGGAGCTCTTGCAGAATTTAGGAAATAGCTCAATTATTGGCAGAACAGAAAGTTTCCACATTTTTGTTTTCCTGAGCCCATCTCAAAACAAATAACTCCAGAGTGTCAGTGGAAATCTTGCCCTCCCAGGGCTGATAATAATCTAAAGCTTGTTGATGGTGAATGATCAAAACTCATTCTGGCCTTCTTTGACTTGCAGCAGGATCGGTTCTCCTTCTGCATGGGGGTGGGCAGTTTGAGTGATGAGGGCCAAGGGCTGAAGATGTGGTACACATGTGTCAGTGCCAGTGGCAGATTGGGACCTTCCCTGTCCCAATGCCAGCCTAGCATCAACTTCCAGGAATATTTTATAGACCAGCTGAGTCACTTATTGAGATTATCAAACTATGGCCATGGTTCAAGGAAACGGTCCTAAAACAGAGAATCTCTCTTTTTCTTTTTCTATCTCTGTTTTTCTCTCTGTCTTTGTCTCTGTGCTCTCTCTCTCCACCCCCCTCTGTTCCCCTCTCTGCCTCTTTCTCTCTTTCTCATCCACTCACTCGCAGTCTCTCTATCTCTCACTCCATGTTTATCTATATCTATATTTTATATAGATCTCAGGCAATTTAGTTGAAGGATAAGGTGGGCAAAATCTTATTGTGACCCTGAGCTACAGAAGAAGAGGTCTGACATCTGAATTTAAGGAGGTGATAAGCTGGCTACACTCAGAGCTAGGCAGACCAGAGATGGAATATGACAAGGCTAGGCACACCAGAGCTGGAATATGGGCATTGCATTTTAGGAAGAACACCGATAAGCTGGAGAGTGGCCAGAGAAGAGCAGCCAGGATGGAGGAAGGCACTTAGTCCATGCCGAAGAGGATCAGTCTTAAAAAAATTAATGCTAAGGCCATCTTTATCTTGCTTGTACCTAGCTGTTTACCTGTAGCCTTCCCCCCCAAATTCTGAGCTCCTTGAGATCAGGGATGACCTTTTGCTTTTCCTTGTATCCATAGCAGTGCTTGGCCCATAGTTGATGCTTAACAAGTACTTGTTGATTTGATTGACTAGAGATGAGAAAGCTTGAAGGAGATAAGATTATCACTGAGCTTTCTTTTGCCTCTGAGTTTTTTTGATTCTATTCTATCATGTGACTAAATACCAGTTCAGAGTTCACAAAATCCCAACTGACTTACTCCAGCTCCAGGAACTCTGGGTTTCATGAATTCTACCAGAATGCTTCATTCTTCAAAACATTTCTCTAGATTTCCAAAGGAAGCAGCAATACTTTTTGGACTTCTAGTTTTCCTAAAAAAACAATATTTGACCTTAAAGGCAAAAGACACGATTTTCTCAAATTCACAGAGTATTATTTAGAAGAAGGATTAGATTTGTTTCATTTGTCCCCAAAGGAAAGATAAGCAGAACTTGCAATGAGGCAAATCTATGCTGGGGCCTGGGAAGTGGGTCCTGATAATTAAACCTGTCCAAGGAAGGACATGGCTTCCTCTGGAAGAAATAAAGTCTTCAAGCTGGAGTTTTCAAGCACAGGCTATATGACCAGTACATTAAAGTTAGTCTTTAAGTGTTTATTCAGCACCCACCATGAATCAGGCCCTGTGTTTAGTGCTGGGGATATAAAGAAAGGCAAAAGACAATTTCTGTTTAGAAGTTCACGGTCTTTGCTGGCGATGGATATTAAACTGGATTTTGCCCAAGTTCTTTGCAGTGCTGAAGACCTGAAGCTCTAGGATTGCTCTCTTGAAATGAGAGATGCCATTTTGCCAAGAACAAATGGAATGTGGATGTTCAGTTGTTGAAAGTTATTCAAAGGATTAAAGATACTTATCCTTGGGGGTATGGGGGGGAATGAATCCCTCTCTTCCTTCTAAATGATCCACTTGGAAAATGCTCTGGGGAAACTCTGGAATGAACAATGAGCTGGCTGTGGAGCTGTTACAGCACGCACAATCGTTGAGAGTCTCCCGTGAAATCATAATGAATCCCACAAGTTCCAAAGTTATTAAGTAAAGGTTCCTACTGGGCTCAGTCACTAACTGGAGGAGAACAAGTTTGATAAATGGGATAGGATAGAAGGAAGTTAGAGAGAAAGTTCTCTCTGCCTTGTAAAAATTCCTCTCTATGGCCCTTTAGAACTTTTGCATCCTCAATATGAAAATATCAAATTGTTCGATAGTTATGAACTTAATAAATAAGAACATTCAAGAAGGTAGACTTTGTTCCTTAGAAGGACTGAAAGTCCAGAAGTAAATATTGCTGCCTCCTTTTGAGACCCAAGGAAATAAGTCAGACGAACTAAGCGATAGGCAGTAAGATGTGCAATGAATAGAACATGAGTTTTGAGGTTGAGAAGACCAGAGTTAAAATTTAACCTTAGAAACTTACGGAGCGCTGGGCTTTGCTGTTTTTCTCAATGTCCTTCTCTGCCAATGGATGACAATATCCCTGTGCTGTTATGAGGGTAAAATGAAATACCGGCAAAGTGCTTAGCATAGTATTTGGTACATACAGTAACAAGGTTTTAAGTCATTTTTCAGTCACTCCCAGCTTTCTGTGATCCCATTTGGTATTTTCTTGACAGAGATACTGGAGTGTTGTGTCATTTCCTTCTCCAGTTCATTTTATAGATGAGGAAACTAAGACAAACAAGGTGGAGTAATTTGATCGGTGACACAGAGTTAGGAAGTATTTGAGGCTAGATTTGAATTCATGATGAGTCTCTCTGATTCCAGGCCCAGTACTCTATCCACTGCACCATTGTGAACTATGTATTAGCTCTTTGGTCGAGTACATGGAACTTGGAAATGATGGGAATTGGCTGGAGATCAGTTGGGATATTCTGAACTCTGGGCTGGATTTTATCCATATGATAAAATAGAATCAACAGACCTTAAGATCAGAGAGGGAGGAGGGAAGGGATCCCAGTGCCTTTCCAGTCCAACCATACTTCATTCAGTCGGTTAATAAGCATTTATTGAGTATCTATTCTCTGTAAGGCTAAATGGTAGGGATACAAAGAAACGCAAAAACATAGAATTCACCTTCAAGACACTCATAATCTAATGGGTAATAGACAACATGTAAAAGAACTAAAATTTTTTTGGTTTGTTTTTGTTTTCTTAGAAGATTTATAATGAAGATCAGACTTCTTTTTCAGGCAGTACATTCAAATTTTGGACAGCTCTGATGGTTACGTTCATCTCTCTGGCCCCTAAAATTAAACCACCTTCTCTTTTAAACTTTTCTCAGTTGTTCCAATGTATAACCATTGGGGTCAAACAGAGTAATTTCCCCAAATATTAAAGGGGGAAAACAACAACAACAAAATAGAGAAAAAACAAAAGTTCATTGTATACCTACTATGTGCTAAGTATATATGAGGAAAGGCAGAAATCAACCCTTTGCCTCACAGAGCTCACAATCTAATAGTCCATGAGGAAAGGACTCCCAGACAGTTATGACTGTCCCTTAAGTCATCTCTAAGCTCAGTTCCCCTAGCTGTTTCAATGCACTTTTTTAACAATGTGATTTTTCCGATTTACAAAAGTACATGAGATTGATTAAAAAATTGAAAAAAATTGGAGTTTTAACTACTAGAACTCAGCAACTCAGTCTTAAGGGAACTAAAGGCACTGAGGGATTCAGTTGGTTGCCTAGTAACACACAATAATATGTATTGGATGGACTTGAATCCAGAAAATACAGTCTGTCCATTCTTTCAATTGTAAAACAATTTAGTTGGAGACTTGGAATGGGATGTGTGTTTCTCTCTAAGGGATCTCAGTGAATGGAGGAGCTTCTTCCTAAATGCTCTGAGAAAATGACAAATGCTTTCTTTTCTTTTTCTGTTTCAAGAGACTTCCTGAAAGCTGGAGATAAGGAGAATATTTTCAACGCTGATCATTTCCCGCTCTGGTACAGAAGAGCAGCCGAACAGATCCCGGGAAGCTTTGTCTACTCCATCCCGTTCAGCGTCGGTCCGTATTGTTGTAATGTTTTAAATTTTCACCCATGCAGAGCGCAAGGCTGAGTTGAAATGATTCATAATAGAAACTTAGTTATTAGGAATCAACCGAGAAATGTTTAGCCAATGTTTAATTAGTAACCAGGCTTCAGAATCTTAATACCCTAAATAAAGCAGAGATTTGGCCTAAAGCTATTGTGTAATTAAGAGAGGGCCTTCCCTCCCAGGGCCATATGCACAGTGAAAAAAAAAAAAAAAAAAGAAAGAAAAAAAAAAAAGACTCCCACTTTGTTTGGAAAAGCTAAAGAAAAAAAGGTCAATATCCATAATAGTTTCAATGCACAATAACAATAGATTTGTTCACAGAAATGGAGAACAAAGTCAGGCATCCAAACAGCCTCCCTCCCTTCTCCCAGATGAGGACCAAGCCATTTCAACTTGCTTAAGGGACCAGCCCCTGTTTGACTCAGTTGTTAACAAATCTCCTTCCTCAATTAACTCTCAGACATTCTCAATCACAAGATCTGTGCTTGCTTAACACACGTGACCTTGGGCCTAACCTGGGTCTCAATTTTTTCATCTGTAAAATGATGGGCTGCACTAGATCAATCAAATCAATGAACATTTATTAGGTATCTACTTCAGTGTATACAAAAGGAGGTAAAGGATACTCTCCACCCAATCTAATTTATCCACTATTCAGCTACCAAGTGATTTTACTAAAGTACTAGATCAATCAAACTAATGAACATTTATTAGGTATCTACTTCAGTGTACACAATAGAAGGTAAAGGATACTCTCCACCCAGTCTAATTTATCCACTACTTTATACAAAATACTATATATACTATTATACTGTATTTATATATATTATATTATACAATTTTATACAAAAGGATTTTATACAAAATCCACTAATTTATACAAAAGGAGATAAAGGATACTCTCTACCCAGTCTAATTATCCACTATTTTATACAAAATACTATATATACTATTATACTATATTATATTATATTATATTATATTATATTATATTATATTGTATTGTATTGTATTGTATTGTATTGTATTATATTATATTATATTATATTATATTATATTATATTATATTATATTATATTATATTATATTATATTATATTATATTATATTATATTATATTATACTACTTTATACAAAAGGATTTTATACAAAATCCACTAATTTATACAAAAGGAGGTAAAGGATAATCTCCACCCAATCTAATTTATCCACTATTCAGCTACCAAGTGATTTTACTAAAGTACTAGATCAATCAAACTAATGAACATTTATTAGGTATCTACTTCAGTGTACACAAAAGGAGGTAAAGGATACTCTCCACCCAGTCTAATTTATCCACTACTTTATACAAAATACTATATATACTATTATACTGTATTTATATATATTATATTATACAATTTTATACAAAAGAATTTTATACAAAATCCACTAATTTATACAAAAGGAGGTAAAGGATACTCTCTACCCAGTCTAATCATCCACTATTTTATACAAAATACTATATATACTATTATACTATATTATATTATATTATATTATATTATATTATATTATATTATATTATATTATATTATATTATATTATACTATTTTATACAAAAGGATTTTATACAAAATCCACTAATTTATACAAAAAGAGGTAAATAATACTCTCTACCCAGTCTAATTATCCACTATTTTATACAAAATACTATATATACTATTATATTATGTTATATTATATTATATTATATTATATTATATTATATTATATTATATTATATTATATTATATTATATTATATTATATTATATTATATTATATTATATTATATTATATTATATTATATTATATTATATTATATTATATTACATTATATTACATTATATTATATTATATTATATTATATTATATTATATTATATTATATTATATTATATTATATTATATTATATTATATTATATTATATTATATTATATTATATTATATTATATTATATTATATTATATTATATTATATTATATTATATTATATTATACTATACTATATTATATTATATTATATTATATTATATTATATTATATTATATTATATTATATTATATTATATTATACTATTTTATACAAAAGGATTTTATACAAAATCCACTAATTTATACAAAAGGAGGTAAAGGATACTCTCCACCAGTCTAATTTATCCACTATTCAGCTACCAAAGTGATTTTACTAAAGTTCCAGTCCAAATATTCCATCCCACTACTCAATAAACTCTAGTAGCAACCTATTTCCTTAGTATCAAATGCAAATCCTTTGTTTGGCATTCAGAGTCCTTCATAACCCATTTTCTTTCTTTATGTTTTACTCTTTACCACCGGGGTGGCTGATGGAGAATAGATTATGGGGAGACACCTGAGACAAGTAAACCCAATAGCAAACTATTGTAATAGCCCAATGTGTGAGGAGGAGGGTCTACACCAGGATGCTAGTAGGTGCAGAGGGAGGACCATATTCCCAAGATATAACAAAAGTAAAATCAAGAGACAATAGATCAGATATGGAGTATAAAATATAATGAGGAGTCCAGAGTGCCTCCAAGTTGTGAAACTGAGGACTTGGAGGAAGGTGTTGCTCTTAACATTGATAGAGAAGTTAAGATGAAGGAAGGGTATAAGAGAAAGATACTAAGTTCTATTTCAGACATGCTGAGCTTTAGATGTCTCCTGGACAACCAGTTGGAGATGTCAGAGAGACAATTAGAGATGTGAAACTGGATAGCAGCAAATTATTGGGGCAAGATAATTAGACTTGGGAATTATCAGTTTAGAAAAGGGTTTAGAGATCATCTGCTTGGGAGATGATGAGATTAGCAAGTGAAATACAATAGAGATAGAAGAGAAAAAAAGCCTAAAATAATGGTTAGAGGGCATGATCTAGATAAGAATCCTGAGAAGGAACCTGAGGAGTGGTCAGATAGGTAGGAAGAAAATCCAGAGACTCTGCATGGTATCCTGAAAACCTAGAAAGAAGAAAGTGTCAAAGAAAGGGGAATATGCAGGAGGAGAGGTTATTCTGTGGTGTCAAAGGCCACTAAGAATTTCTGAGAGAGGAACATTTCAGTTGTGCATAAAGTTTAAAGGATAAAGGAGTTCTCTGTGTTTATTTCCTACCAGATATAGAGCAAAATAGGATTCTTCTTTTCTTTAATGTTTGACCCAGTTGAATCACAGAATATCTCAGAGATATTATTAGACAGAGACAAAGTATACTGTCTACTTGACTAACTATCCCTCTATCACAAAACTAGCACGTGGTCATTTCTCCAACCTGAAAGGACTAAAAGGAAGGACTCTAGTGATGTCAAAACTGCCATCTTTTAAAGCAATTCATTTTACTTGGAATTGTTAGGAAGTTGTTCATAATATCAAATCTAAAGGAGTTTCTTTCTCTACTTTTCCTGGTTCTTCCTTTTGAGACCAAGCAGAATAAGTCTAAAATCTTTTTCACATGATAGACTTTTTTCAAAAAAATATATATATATTTTGTTAAAAGCAATATTTTAAAAAAAAAAAAGAAAAGAAAAACAGAAAAGGAAGACAAAATAAAATAAAATAAAACAGAACAGAACATTGTCATGTGCCCAGCAGAATATCAGAAAGGATTCAAAATATATAACAATAGATTAGCAGTTCAGGAAAGTATATATAATAGTAGAAGAAATAATAGAAGAAATTATATTCATGAGTAGCCATCTTTTCTTTATTTCTTCAGAAGTTGTTCTTTTGTTTTCTGCTGTGCACATTTTTACTTTATTCCTTTTTCCCCTTTCATTCCCCACTCCCACCTCCCCCAAGCAAGCTATAGTTAACAAGGATATATTTATGTATACATATACAAATAGGAATACACACACAAACCTGCCCCTCCCCTATACATATCTTTCCTATTCCTGCTAATTCTTTGCTTTAATTCTGCTCGTTAACTTGTCTTGCTATTAATTAACCTTCTCTCACCTATGTTTCCCTCCCTTGTCTTCCTCCATCCTTCTCTTCCCTCTCCACCCATCCCTTCCCCCTCATTACTTTATAGAATTTGGAGGGTGCTATACTCTTTATGATATATATGTAGTGTTGCCAATTTAACCCATTCCCAATGTCAGTAGGTTTTCGGAACTATGAGCTTCCTCCCTTCTCTAATACTTCTGTGTCTATTCTTCATCTAACCTCATTTGCATAATGTACTTTTTTTTTTACCTTAATTCTGCCTTAATCTTTCTTTTGACCTGCCCAGTTGTTGATATCAATCTTGATTGAACATATGGTATACAACATAAAATAAATTGTCCATGTTAAATTCCTTGAAATTGATCTTTGATATTGACTCATATGTTAGATTTTTTTATTAAGTTCAGATTTGGTTGAAAGTCTTGAAAACCTGCAAGTTCATTGTATGTCCATATTTTTTCATTCAATATCATGAATAATTTTTGCTGGACATGATATCTTTGGCCATAGGTCCAGTTCTTTTAATTGCTGGTATAAACGAATTCAGGATCTGTGGTCTTTAATTGTGTCTGCTGATAAGTCCTATACAATTCTAATTGTAGTACCAGCATATTTGAATTTGTTTTTCTTATTTCTTGCAAATTTTTCTCTTTGACCTGGGGGGTTTCAAAATTTGACAATAATATTTCTATGTGTTTTCTACAAAGAATCTCTCTGAGGTGTAATTGGAGGTTTGTTTTTTTTTTTTTTTTTTTTTTTTTTTTTTTTCTATTTCTATTTTTACCTCCTGCTTTATAACTCCAGAACAATTTTCTTGGATTATTTATTGCAATATATCATGTCAAGGTTCTTTTTTGGGTTACAACTTTCAGGTAGTCCAATTATTCTTGTATTTTTTCTTCTTGATATGGTCTCCAGACCTGTTGTTTTTCTAAGTTGTTTCACATTTTGTTCTATTTTTTTTCTTTATATTTTTTTACATATTGCCTTGTTACTTCTTAATCTCTTTTAGCTTCACTGACTTTCCCTTGCTCCATTCTAATTTTCAGAGAATTATTTTTATCTTTAAGACTTTGTATCTCCTTTTCTAATTTGATTAACTTTCTCGAGATCTTATTTTTCTTGGATTCTTTTTTTTTGTTTTTCTTCAATGTCTCTCATTTGATTTTCAAATTCTTTTTAAAAATTTATAAATTCTTTCTGGTCAGAGAGCCATTTAATTTTATTCTTTGAGGTAGAAGCTTTTTTTTTTTTTCTTCTTCTTTTTTTTTTTTAACTGTAGTGTCCTCCTCTGAAGATGAACCTCCATCTTCCACATTCCATATTAAGTTTTCATAGTTCGGTTCTTTCTTCTTTGCTGGTTAATTTTTTTTTTTTTCAATGGGAAGTATTAATGTAAGCATTTCTGATTGTGGGATGGGGGAATAGTGCCTCTAGCTTCACTTCAGCTCTTCCCTCTGACATGGCACTCCAAAGCAAAAGCTCTCCCCTCCTGAAAGTGTCCACACCCAGCAGTGTCCCTGCCTCACTGCCTCTGCATTCCTGGTGTGCTGATTTCTTCTTGTTCAGGGCTGCATCTCAGCGGCCCATCTGGGCCTGCCATCATTCCTCCCACCTCAAATCCCAGACTCCACACATAGTCCAGCAAGTGAAAGTTTCTGTGGTTCCAGCCAAATCCAGCTAACCCAAGGGTCCCCACTTGGTGTTTCTGCAGAGCTAACTGGAGGTATTTGCATTTCATGCTGGTCAATCCCCCGGTTGGGGCCTTTCTTTGGATCTTCTTGGATTGTGCCAGGAGGGTCCTGTTCTACCCCAAATCCTCTTGATTTTCCACCAATTCATGTAATTTTATGAAAAAAAAAATCAGAACTCTGAGCTAAGAGCTCTAGGATCTAGTCCTGGCTCTCTGTGCACAAGTGGACAATTCATACAACTCTCTGGGTTTCTGTTTCCTCATCTGTAGAAAGAATCTATTAAACCGTGTGATTTCTAAGATACTGAGCTGCGTTGACATTCTAAATATTGATTCCAGGACACCAGAGAGAGTTTTACTTCCTGATGTAGTGTCTGGCTACCTAGAAGAAGAACCCAGATAATTTCCATATGATGCCTGATGTCATTGCTTTGGTGGCATTCCAAATCAATATTTGGCAACTTTCCCCTTTGAGGTCTGTAGCCATCACGAATAACCAAGAAGCTCTTATGGAGTCTTTGGAGTAAGCGCTACATTCCTATTTTATCCATGTTTGGAATAGACGTGCCCCAAAACCCAGGACTTTCAATAAGATTTTCAAGGTCAGTCCATTCTGAACCAAGAAATCAGAGCCAATGCTCCCAACTCATTGGAAAACTATTTCCAAACTTCTTGTCCAGCTGCTCTTCCATGATGTATATTTGTGGACAGAATATAAATATGACTCTTGAGATAAGTAAACATAGGGAACAGTAATTATGTGCTACTCAACATGCTGTATGTTCTAGACTGTAAAGAATTCTAGGAGAAAGGACAAAATTAAACTGAGATCTCTCCCATGTCCCCCAAATCAGGTAATAGAGAATCAGGTCTATCAGAGTTTCAAAATTTTATCTCTTATGATTTGGAAAGAAACAAAGGAGCCTAAGGTTGCCTGGGACTTCCCTTGTCTGAATAAGAATATATATATATAAAAGATGTTCAAATCATATCTTGAAGAGTTTCAGTAAGAGGAATCCATTATCTCCCAAGGAAATCTCTCTTATCTTGGGATACCTCTAGCTGTAAAAATCTCTCTTCACCACTCTATTAAGGCTAAATTTGCCTCTCTGCTACTTTTACCCAAGAATTCTAGTTCTGTCCTCTTGGATTCAGAAGAATAAACCTGTGATCCCCTTTCCCCATGATCCCCAATATTTCCCCAAATATTTTAAGACAGTCACTTTCTCCCCACTTGGTTCCAAGTTTCCTTTTCTCTAGCCTAGAGAGCCCCAATTCCCTTCAAAGATCTTTCAATGATATAAACTCAATAATCTGGTAGGTTTTAGATGTTCTCTCCAGCTTGCCAATGTTCTTCATAAAATATGGTGCCTAGAATTGAATGCAATACTAGTTGTGTTTTCACCAGGCAAGTATAATTGGCATCGTGCCTGAAATAGAACAAATACTTAATAAATGCTTATTGACTTCACAACTTCTTATTGCTAGAGTCAGTGTTTATTGATACATCCCAAGATTGTTTTTGCTTTTTTGGCTGCTCTACCGATGTTGACTCTTATCCAGGAAAAGATAGCAATAGGGATTATTGAGCCCCGATACCACCTATCAAGCAGCAGCCCCCACCAGGCTGGATGGTGTTGGGTTAAGAATCAGCAAGAACTAGGTTCAAGAAGTGGGAATTATTTTTTTTTTATATGAATTGGCTAGAAGCTACTGAGATTCCTTCCAACTCTCAAACAGTATGTTTCTAAAATTATAGGAATGAAAAATTCTGATAATAAATGCATCACTGTCTAATATCCTTAACCTTTCTCCTTCTCTAAAAACTCCATAAGACTGTGAACTAAGTTCCCAAGAGTTTAGGATCTGCCTGGGTTTCAGAATTTGCCCATGAAGGATAAATGTTGAAGATTTCATAAGTTGATGTCATTTAAATCAGTGACCCTGATGGATTAATCCACTAGAATACCATATCTGTTTTTTTGTTTTTTTCCTCTCCAACAGGAACAGTAAACAAAAGCAATGTGGTGACGGCCAGTACTTCCATCCAACTCCTTGATGACAGGAAATCACCAGTGGTAGCAGGTAATGCTCTTGTTCGTTTCCATCCACAAGCAAAGTAAGACTGATTTATGTTCACTTGGTTGGGTACCTAGTTTTTCTTGTACTGTTGTTCTGCCCGAGCATAAGCACATTTTACTGACTTATTTTCTAAAATATTTTTATCAGCACCTTAGATATTATAATATGATCATTTCCTGGTATAGCTCCTTCCTAATCAAGACTCTCCTGGCAATACTTAAAAACTTATATGCAAAACTGAAGAGCAGAGAACTTGATTGCTTATCCGATTTTCCATCCCTGTGTTTCCCCACCTGTTTATTGAGAGAATCCGAATACGTTTTATTATCATTCTCAGAACAAGATCAATCGCCACAATTAATGTTAATATGGTCTCTTTTTTTTTTTGTAATTAATATATAATCTCGTTTTCCTGGTTCTCTTTTCTTTCATTCGACATCACTTTATACACATTTTCCTATATTTCTCTCAATTCTTTATAGTCATCATTTTGCAAGGGAGACCATTTTTTTTGCAAGGGAGACAATTTTTAAAGGAGACCATTCTTCTGGGGAGCATGATGTTATATAAAAAACACTGAAGATTGTTCTTTGAAAGGATGAATGTGTTTTGCACTCTTATCCTCCCAAAGCTACAGCTACCTACTAGGTCAGGAGGCAAGAGAGAATGCTATTGTCTCAGCTGTCTGGGAATCTGAAACCAGAAAATACCTAAGAAATCAGTTATGATCTTTCAAAAAAAAAAAAAAAAAGTGGCGGCTATTGGGTTTGACCATATACTTGAGTTTTGACCACGTGGGTGACATCTTTTAAAGAAGGGTTCTAGATGAATTGAAGCTTTGTTGGTCAATAATTATTAAAAGAAAAAACAGCTATCTAGGTACTGCCTTCCTTGACATAGGTTGACAATGACCTTGTCTCATCACAAAATGCATCTTTTTGTAGGACTTTGGAAAGATTTCTCTCAGTAACTAGAATTCTAGGTACTTTGGTTTTTATATTGTATGTTTTCCTGAATTTCCTAACACTGAACTGTCTCCACCAATGTAATAGTTCCTTGAAGGGGAAGGGAGGGACTGCTCTATTCTGGAAGGTCTTCTAGGTGAGACTGAGAGAGATTCTCAAGTCAGGTACAGATTGAGTTGGCTCTGAGCTCCTTCCCAACTCACATTCAGTCAGAATCTGTCAGGATGATTTTCTGCACACAAGTCATTTATAATATAGTTTTTAAAAAAATCTAAATTTTTTCCCTCCCATTTGGACTCCGTCTTTGCATATGTGTTTTAATTGGAAAGGACTGAAAGCTTCTCTAGGCTCATCACTACTATCCCAGGGCAATAGTCCTGGCTATGTATAGTCAATTATGCTATTGCGTGGTAAGATTGGTATGTCTGAGAGTAGAAGTTTAGATAGAAAAGAAATTTTGGTTTAGGTTGTTATAAATCAGTGGTCCTCAAACTTTTTAAATAGGGGGTCAGGTCACTGTCCCTCAGACTGTTGTAGGCCGGACTAGAGTAAAAACAAACCTCATACTCTGTCTCCGCCCCTCAGCCCATTTGCCATAACCCAGCGGCCGCATAAACATCCTCAGTGGGCGGCATCGGCCCACTGGCTGTAGTTTGAGAACCCCTGTTATAAATGGTCATACTTGACTCAGAATCTGGGTTTCTTGGTCCCCTGATTCTCTCCCCTAGATTCAGTTATCAGTAGGCCAAAATCAGTGAAGAGACAGATTGCCCCTCCCTCATCCAGATTTCCTTTGATTGTATTCTGTGCAACTCAAGAAGCATTTCCTAAGTTGGGTGACCCAGTGGATAGAAGGTTGGGCTTGGAACCAGGAAAATGAATATGAATTCCTAGCTGTGTGACCCTGAATCGACCACTTATTTCCTTTTGCCTCAGTTTCCTTATATGTAAAAATGAGGCCCATATTAACAGCTGCCTCCTAGGAATCTTGTGAGAATCAAAAGGGATACTGAATGCAAAGTGGTTTACAAAACTTAAAGTCCTTTATCCAAGTGATTTATTATTATTATTTGTATTATTAGCTGTGTTTCAGGCACCATGCTAAGTGCTGAGAATATAAAGGCAAAAAAATGAAAGATTCTAGTCAGTCATTGAAAAATCATGTATTACGTGCTGGCAATATTCCAGATACTATATGAAGCTCTAATATACAATCCTAAAAATGCCTCGGACCATATCATCAGGAAGCTTATGTTGTACTCACATATTCAACAAACATTTATTAAGTACCTACTGCATGCCTGGCACCAGGCTAAGTGTGGGGTATACAATAGTCACAAAAAAATGCAACAGTCGCTTTCTATAAGGAGCTTATATTCTGAAGTGAATCATCCGTTCTCTCCTATTTAAGAATCTTCTAGTTATTACAGTTTGTTGGCATCCTAGCCATGCATAAGAGTGGACTGAATCCTAGATCTGGGATCAGTAGAAGTGAAACCAAATCCCTTTTGTATCTGGGAGACCATGAAGGAGCCATGTTGTGTCTCTCCATCTCCATCTCATTGCCTACAAAATGGCCGGGGAGTGGGTAGGGATGAGCTAGGGGATTTCTGGAGTCCCTTGCAGCTCCGAATCTAAGCCAGTTGCTCGAGTCAGGGCCGAGCTGAGGTGACCGTCTCATCTAAGGTCAGCCCAAATTGGCGTCACAGCATTTCATTCTGGGTTTTCTTCAGCCCTAGCATCCTCTGCTCTGGGTCAGGCTGCTCTTTGTTGAAACCAAAGCTGGCTAGTTCCTCCCTCCCCATTCTGTCCTCATTTAAAAAATATTCCCAAATGCCTCACATTTCTGAAATGCCTGTTTGGGTTGATTATGAGTGAAATGTGGATTCCGTTTGGACAATCCATATCCGGACTACGGGAGAACGAGGATATTCCCAAACACTCCATTAGCCCCTTGGTCAGAGAACCACCTGAAGACAGCATGAAAAGAGCCTGTTTGGAGCTTGCTTATGACCTTGGGTGAAACAGTCAGCCCGGTGACCACAGGGTCCTGGGTCAGAAGACTTGCCTTTTCATGAGATAATTAAAGAGAAGGAAAGGAAAACAAGTCAGAAGACAATGTATATTATTTAAAAAAGGAGGATCCAGGTTCAAATTTCACTTCAGTCACTTGACGACTTGGGCAAGTGGCTTAGTGTCTCTGGTTTTTCTCCCTTGGAAAAAAGGGAGTTTGTTTAACTCAGAAGGATCAAATACAACACTCCCCTGTAGGAACCAGGGGAAATATTTAACAAAATAAATGAAACACAGATAATATGTGGTCTTCTAAGTCATTACGCTTCCCTGAGGGATCCTTATGTCCATTTGAATGGTATCCTTCTCTGGTTTAATTTAACTCCATGATCTCTCCAGCTTTACCTCTATCATCCTATAATGCTCTAGTTTTGAGCAGCCCAGAATAGTGGGAAGAACACTAGATCTGAAGTCATGGGACCTGGGTTCAAATCTCAGCTTTACTATTTATTCACTATCACTATTTACTATTCACATGATGGAGCATGATCTCTCTCAACTTCAGCCCCTTACTGGTGGAGTAAAGGAGTTGGGCTGGGGGGTGGCTAGCATCCCTTCTTCTCCCGGTGTATTATCCTACATATTCTCAATGTCTCCTTCTACAGCACTGGTGGCAACTGGAAGGAGACAGGGGAAAGATTGCTGAGTTTGGAGTCACTGAGCCTGGGTTCAAATTGTATTTAGTACTTGTATGATCTGGTAGAAGATATTTGACTCCAGTTCTATCCTTTGTAAAATGCAAGAATTGGAATAAATGACTTCAAAAGTCCCAACAGCTCTAAAGTTATGATCCTACCCTAAGTCATGACCTATTGACTATGTTAGTCCTTAAGATTTTCGGTGGGAGGGCCTGCTCCGGCCTGGGTCCCAAGGAGAGGCAGTGGGATGGATGAGATGACTTCCCAATGACCTTTAAATATACAAAGCACGAGGAGCTATTTCACTCTGTTTTAATAATTCCAACTGGCTTTCAAGTCACTGCCATAATTAGATCCTGGTAATTGTTGGCTCTATATTTCCCTCCAATTAAGCAGAGATTGTTTACTATTTTAAAATGAAAGGGTGACTTTAATTGGAACAGAATTTGGGTCTCAGCAGGTAGAGATGAAAATGGGAGGAAGACTGTCCTTTGTCCTCCTGGGGAAGCCAGATGGGGCAAAGGGGACTGACCCTGAACCGAGCTTCAATGGGGCCCTTGTTTAGAAAGTAAACAGATCTGAAGGGAAAAGTTGACAATTTTGCAAATAATTCTAAAGGAGCCAGCTTGGAAGGCTTGCCTAACACCACGGCCTGCGTTGGTATTCCCTAATTCATTTACAATGCCTGGGCCTCTTGGGCGGGGAGGAATTTTTTTAATTTTTTTTTATTCTTTTAAGCAAAAACATTTAGATCCTCATCTGTCACTGACAGCTTTGAAGAGGGGGCAGGCTTCCTGGGCAGGCTTCCATTGATACATCAGCCATGGAGGAGAAATGAGGCCCATCCATCTTTTTTTTCCCCTAAGACACCAGTTCCAGTGCCCCTCTCGCTCTGTCTGCCAGCCAGCTACCCAGCTGCCCCAGGAGCTGCATACATTTCCATTTACCAGCTCCCTGCAGAGAAGGGAGAAATGGTGGAGTCCTTCCTTGCCTGGAGACCTGCCAAGGGTCAGCCGAGCTCTGGATTCCCTAGGTCAAGCCCAGAGTCCATCTTCTTCCTGTCCTGTTTCTAGCTGTTGGATTCAGGATCGAGTCCCACATTTGCCTATATAACTATGGCAACTCAAGGAAGAACTTGGTGCTTGAAGATTCTAGTCTACAAAACAGGAGTGAATCATATCTCGAGGGGACAGAATGACATAGAGCTGGATCTCAGTTCTAAAATGTTCTAGTCATGTGACTATGAGCATGTTGCTGCAAATCTACAAGCCTCGGTTTCCCATCTGCAAAAGCAGAGATCCAGAACCAGTTGTTCCAATCATGTTGGCTGGCTCCCTTATTTGAGAGGTCATGAACCTGAGGCCCGTAGACACTGAGGGATGTTCCCAACGCCATCTAGAAAGCCAGCATCTTTTGTGAGATGGGAACCCAGGCCCTCAGCTTTACTCGGTGTCCATCTCACGAGCGGCACTGACTGTCCTGGGCTCAAGTGAGAGAATGTCTCTCAGAGATCAGCCAACTTGAAACCACTTTGTATATCTCAGTCCTTGGGGTTATCGTTTTCCAACCTACTTCAGGACCAGGCTGAGGATGAGCTGGGGTAACTTGGAGGAAAACTTCGGAATCTGAAAAGCAGAAGAGGTTGGAGACAGTGCAGGACCTAAGATATTACATCCAGATGTCTCTTGGTTGGGCAAAAGCAAAAGATGCTAAAGCTCTTCTAGTCTGTGAGCAAAGTCAGGAAACAAGCATTTATGAAGCGTTTACTGTGTGTCAGGCTCTGTGCTGAGGGCTGGGGAGGGAAAGCAAAGCAAAAGGAAGCGCTGCCTTTAGGGATCTCCCCGTCCGGGGGGGTAGACAACCTGCAAATGATTGTTCTAAACTACCTAAGTTAGAGATAATCAGCAGAGGGAAGACAGAGATAGAGAGACAAGAGAGAAGCAGAGATGGAAAGAAAGACAGAAATAGGGAGAGAGAAAGAGAAAAAGAAAAAGCAGAACTTTCATTTATTTTCCAAATTATTTTCTTAAAAATTGGCTTTCATTCCCCTGTATGATATAGGTTATTTATTTTTTTTCTTTTTTTCTTTTTCTGAGGCTGGGGTTAAGTGACTTGCCCAGGGTCACACAGCTAGGAAGTGTTAAGTGTCCGAGACCAGATTTGACCTCGGGTCCTCCTGAATTCAGAGCTGGTGCTCTATCCACTGTGCCCCCTAGCTGCCCCCAGGTTTTTTTTAAAAACCCTCATCTTACCAGGACATGTTCTATTCTTCTTCCTTCTGCATTCAGCAGGAAGTGATAGTGAGATGCTTTAGAAGAAGGATTTATTAAATTGGCGACAACAGATTGAGCTGAGCTAAAGCCTAGGATGAGACCTTGTTATGAAAGAATTAAAAAAAAATCTAATCTTGCTTTCTCCATACACTCCCATATTGAGTAGACAAGAAAAATAATGGTCACACAATATATATAGTCATGCAAAATAAGAAGGAGAAGGGAAGAAGAGGAAGAAGAGGAGAAAGGATAAGAAGGAAGAGAGAAGGAGGGGAGAAAGAGGAGTAGGAAGAACGAAGGGAGGAAGGAAAGAAGGAAGGAAGGAAGGAGGAAGGCAGAAAGGAAGGGGGGAGGGAAGGAAGGAAGGAAGGAAGGAAGGAAGGAAGGAAGGAAGGAAGGAAGGAAGGAAGGAAGGAAGAAAGGAAGGAAGGAAGGAAGGAAGGAAGGAAGGAAGGAAGGAAGGAAGGAAGGAAGGAAGGAAGGAAGGAAGGAAGGAAGAAAGGAAGGAAGGAAGGAAGGAAGGAAGGAAGGAAGGAAGGAAGGAAGGAAGAAAGGAAAGAAGGAAGGAAGGAAGGTAGAAGGGAAGGAAGGAAGGTAGAAAGGAAGTAAGGAAGGTAGAAGGGAAGGAAGGAAGGAAGGTGGAAGGAAGGAAGGTAGAAGGGAAGGAAGGAAGGAAGAAGGGAAGGTAGAAGGGAAGGAAGGAAGGTAGAAGGGAAGGAAGGAAGAAAGGAAGGTAGAAGGGAAGGAAGGAAGGAAGGAGGGAAGGTAGAAGGGAAGAAAGGAAGGTAGAAGGGAAGGAAGGAAGGAAGGAAGGAAGGAAGGAAGGAAGGAAGAAAGGAAGGAAGGAAGGAAGGAAGGAAGGAAGGAAGGAAGGAAGGAAGGAAAAAAGGAAGGAAGGAAGGAAGAAAGGAAGGAAGGAAGGAAGGAAGTAAAGGAGGAAGGAGGGAGGGAAGGAAAGGAGGAAGGGAAGAAGGGAGGAAGAAAGAAGGAAGAAAAGTCTGCACTCTGGGTCCATCATTTCTCTCTCTATCTGGAGCCAATGAGGGAAACTTGCAAGAACTTGCGATTGGCGCCAGGGTAATTTGATGGGCAGGGGGGACACTGCTCTGTAAGGCCTGGAGAAGGTCGTCTGTCCCCGATGTTTATATCATCATGTGCAATAACCCTTCCTGAGCACACAAGACTAAACAGACTATGATTAGAAGACACTCCAAGAAGCTCGTCAGAGCCTCAGTAGCTGCTGTTTCCATCATTCCAGAAGGAGCTTCTGGCTGGGAGACGGCAGCTCTCGGAAAGCCAGGGGCATTTCTCAACATTGGCCTCTGAGCGTTGCTGAGCTCAGTGTGGCCGCTGGCTATTGGACAGCAGGCAAGGTTAGCAGCCCTCCCAGAAGGGAAGGGGAGAGGGGCCACCTGCAGTTTGCAGATCACATAATTCTAAAGAAGAGCATAATGAGCCCAATGGTGAGTGCAGGTTTCAGGGTCCTGTGGAGGACCCTAGCTTGATCAGGTAATTAGAAATATGGTAGATTCATAAAAGTGAGCATAACCATTCTTCTGCAGCCCGTCATGCCTTCGGAAGTTGGTCCATGTTGTCTTGTGTTAGACCTGAAAATGTTCTTAGCCCTCTGCTTGCCAGTAGCTTGCTCTGCCTTTAAAAAGGAAATCAGATCTGGCCTCCTCCAGGAAGCCCTCTGTGATTCTTCAGGTTGCTAGTAAAGATCCTCATCTCTCAGCTGTTGGCTTGTCCAACTGTGATCTTCCTGGCTTGGCGTTTATCGTTTTAAGTAGGTGGGAGAAGTGATGGCCACTCAATAGGGAGCTCCCAGTGAGGGAGAATCCTTTAGCAAAGCAATGACAAATTAGGGTGTGACTTTCTGCTTGGGGAATTGCCTGGGACACTTCAGAAACTTTTTTCAAGGACATATATTACAGAAGATCTTCCTGATTTTAAGGCTGTACCTTCTTTCAGTATAAATAAGGAGTCACAGGCGCAGTGAGCTGATCCATAGGACTGCCTTCCATGTAATATCAAATATTATATTTTTGTTACTGCATCCCCATGCCATCCCATCCCTATTTTAAGATCCTTAAATCAATTAAATAATTATTTACAAAGCACCTTCTTATGTGCCATCTATTGTGCTAAGCACCAGAGATACAAAAAGACCAAAAGACAGTCTCTGGTCTCAGTGAGCTCACAATCTAATCCTTAAAATCAGGATTATTGGGGCAGCTAATTGGTGTAAGGGTTAGAGCCAGCCCTGAATTCAGGAGGACCCAAGTTCAAATCTAGTCTCAGATACTTAATACTTCCTAGCTGTGTGACCCTGGGTAAGTCACTTAACCCTAATTGCGGCAGGGGAGAAAAAAGACAGGATTATCTAACCTGTGGAAACTCACATGCATCCCTTCTCTCTCACCTCCTACTCCTGCCCATGTTCCAGGTATAGTCATCCTATCTACATCACTGATCAAGTGATCAAGGACAGTAGATTATGTTATTCAACTCTCTTTCAATAGGTTAGATTACCCTTTGGTTCAACTCTCCTTCTTCCACTTTTGTAATCACCTTACCCAGCCAACACATTCATGGATGTATATCTATCTATCTATATATCTATCTATCTATATCTATCTATCTATATATGTATATATATATGTATACGTATGTATGTATATATATGTATGTATGTATGTATGTATGTATGTATGTATGTATATTTATTTATTTATTTATTACGGTATAAGCTCCTTACAAAGACTGGCCCATTTTTGTTTGTTGGATACCTAATGAACTCGGCCTACCTGATAGTAAGTGCTTAATAAATGCTTTTTCACTCATTCATTCATTGTTCTCTCTAGCATCATGAATGCTATATAATTCAACTCAGCCTACTTCAGTCCAATCAATCAGCTTTTTTAAAGGGCAAAGTCAGCTCCATTTTGCTTTTTGTATCACTCAAGCCCAACATAGTGTGTCATAAGCAGGAAATACGTACCAAACTTCTTGATTGATTCAAAAGTATCCCAGAGCTAATGGTCAGATACAGATGGAATGAAGCTGCTGCCTGCATGAGCCTCCCATCTCTTACCTAAATTTGCTAAGGATCTTCTGGGTGGAAGTCGTTCATAATATCCTGGATACTTGGAGAACTCTGAAAATAAGTAATCGCTACACTGGCAACGTTCCCACAGCCTCTGATGACTTTTCAAACACTCAGGGGGGACCTTTAGACTCTGCATGTATTCTGTTAACCCCAGGGTGGTTATGTTGAATGTACATTAACCTAAATGACTGAGTGAAAGGTGAGAAGAGATTCTGTTCCAGCAGCAGAAAGTCCACGTGGTCACGCGCCGGCCACTGTCCTGGGTTTGAGTCTTGTCTCCGTTGCGTCTCTGCCTCCCCTTTGGATTTTGCTTCCCATGGATAGAACTGTCTTAATTGATGCTTACCCTTGGCCGTTTTGTGGAATAGTTCCAAGAAAAGGGCTTTGCAAACTTTGGAAAGAAAGTATGAGGATTCGTGTTTAAGTCACATAGTGAGCTTTCCATTTTGAGGCTGTTAAGTGCATCATTTTGATCCATTTTGAATCATGTTTTCCCCTATTACTGATTGTTCTCCTTTCTCTTAAAATCATGACTTAATGTGCATTCATATGGGGCTTCTCTGTAAGGGGATCATAGATCTGATGGTGAAAGGAGCCTCAGAGTCATCTCATTGACTGGGGAGGAAGCCGAGGCTCGTAGAGATGACATGACCTCCCAGGGTCACGATGGCAGGATTTGGACCTCACTTTGATTCAAACAGACAGCAAAGCCACAGAATCCACGATTTTCATACCCGATGACCAAATGTGCTTTCCTCTAAAATCATGGAATTCAATACTATTAGACACCCTCAGGACCAGATATTTTCTCCACCCTTAGTGCCTCACATGTGTCTTGGGCATAAGGCAGTAGAGCATGGGGATTTACAATTCCTAGTTGTTAGGGAGGAAAGTGGTGACTCAAGACCTGGAACACTCGGTGATCATGCAAAGGTCACTCCATTTAATAGCAGGAATGCTTTATCAAGGGACTAGGATCAGCCCCAGCTATCGCCTTCTCTAAGCGGCAGTGACATACATGGCTGTTTTCTTAACCATCTTGGCAGGAGAAAAGAACATGATGGGGATCCAGGCAGCTGAGAGGTGCTGGCCCAGTTCTGTTTTGGGAAATGGATTAGGTTCCGTGACCAGCTCACATTGTCTCCAAAACCAGCAGCCACCTTTAAGCCTGCAACCGTCATGCGAGGCAGCTGCTGTCATCCCCCAGTGGATGCTGACAAGGGCATGGGCAGGATTGAGTTTCACATCATTCCTGGCCATGGGAATAAAAATAGCCCCAAGTTGGGAGAATCTGGAGCCTTGGGAGTATAATTGTACCCGAAGGAATTTAAATGACCCCAAGGGCTTTTTCCTCTGCTTCAGGGTGCATCCCCTTACTCAATGGCCTTAGCAACAGGGGCTGGAAGGGACTGCTTCCTGGACAAGCCTGATTAACTCTGAAATGAAAAGAACTACCCAGGCCTTTTCCAGATGAGTAACCTGAGGCCCAAATGAGTTAAGTGGTTTGCCGAGGGGTCACACAGGTTGTGTGTGAGAATAGAGTGAGACCCTGCATTCAATCCACTCTATGGCTTTAAAGGAATCCATTCCTAGGCCCTCAGTTTGCAGAGGAAATAAGTTAACCCCAGGAAAATCATGAGCTCCCTTCCACAAAGACCGTCAAAGATAGACTCTGGTAGCCAGTTGTCTGATATATTGTGCAGTCATTCTTCCTCAAGCATGAACTAGATCATGGGCATGGCAATCTGGAGTTGGGTGGACTCTCAGAGGCCTCTGGGACAAGGCCTTGATTTTGTAAGTGAAAAAATCAGGCCTGGGAAGTTCTGAAGGCTTTGGAAGTTGTGAGTTTTCTAAGGTGATACGAGTAATACGTCTTAGACATGAGAGCTGTCCCAGGAGATTCTGAGATTCTACTTGGTCCAAGTAATAGGATCACAGAGAGACCTGAAAAGGACCTGAGACCTATCTGTTCCAACCCCCTCATTTTACTGAGGAGGAAACCGAGGCCAAAGAGATTTAATCCTTGTTTTAGGTCACATAGACATTAAATGTCAGTGGCAATGCTTGGAATCAGGTCTTCTAGTCTCCAAGTGCCTTGCTCTTTCTTGCTTTTTTTCTTTTTTTTTCTTGCTCTTTTCTTGCTCTTGCATCACATCATTTGTTTGTGGAAAAGCCAAAAGAACAACCTCAGACTTATCTTGCCCTCATCAAGTTATTGCCACAGTTAACTAACTGATATTCCAAAGGGTCTAATGACTCAACATCACAGACTCAACATACCTGCCCATTGTGGGTTACTGTCAATCACATTCATCTATACATTCAGTCCCCAATGTGCTGGACATTTCTCATGTTTATTGGCTATCACATGTGTACCAACAGAATTCATAGGCTACCATTGGCTCTCCCTTACACTGAGTAGTCTTTTCTTTCTTTTTATTCCTTAATCCCCATCCAATAGATGTCCGATAACATCCTTTATACCCCTGCTTAATTCCTTCAAAAGAAAAATCTGTATGAAATAAGTATTTGAGAATTGGAAAATGAGAGCATGAGCATCAATTGGGGAATAGTTACACAAGTAATGATACAGGAAAGTAATGGAATATTATTGTTCTATAAGAAATAATGAACAAGCAGATGAGCCTGGAAAGAGATAGGAAGTGATGCTGAGTGAAGTGAGCAGAACCAGGAAAGCCTTGTACACAACAACAACGTCATGTGGTGATCCGCTATAATAGATGGAGCTTTTCTCAGCAATCCAGTGATCCAAGGCAATTCCAATAAACTTTGGATGGAAAAAGCCATCCGCATCCAGAGAGAGAACGATGGAGACTTATGTGGACAGAAGCATAATATTTTCATTTTTTTTCTTCCATTGTTTTTTTCTTTCTCCGCCAGGGTTTTTCCATTTTGTTCTGATTTTCCTCTCCCAATATGACTCGCATGGAAATATGTAAAAGAAAGAATGTGTGTGTGTTACATATATATAATATATGTACATATACATATATGTATATGTTAGTGTATGTTTAGGATATATAGCCTAAAATATTTTAAGAAAAGAACTAAAAGAAATAAGTATTTGAAAATAGAGAGAACCACACTGAAGAAAACCATCTCTGAAATCAGAGAACCTGGGTCCGTGTTCTGAAGAAAACCATCTCTGAAATCAGAGAACCTGGGTCCGTGTTCTGAAGAAAACCATCTCTGAAATCAGAGAACCTGGGTCCGTGTTACCTGATCTCCTAATCTCACCTGGTCTGGAAGTGCAGCAGTCACTCTGAGGCCTGATCTCATTATTGATTCCCTCTGACCTGCTTTGTTTCTGTCCTGGACCAATTTGTCCCTACTGAGGCAACCTTGACTCACAGTGCTGAGATTATTTCTCAGCTCCAAATGGCTCCAAGTCCCTGAGCTCCTTAGCTACTGGGAGGACAGGCAGACTTGACCCACTGCCCCTGGCTCAGTCATGGTTGTTCTGTGATCCTCAGTGTCCATGATTTTTTAAAGGTCGTGTTCTTTTGGAAGCCACCAGTAGAGCAGTTCCTGAGGTACATATTCTTTGAAATACAAATGGGAAGTAGGTTGGGCTGGATTTGGGACCTTGCAAAGGGGCCTCCCTGGTCTTCAGTTTCCTTTTTCTGTTGAAGGAA
>NC_133617.1:746976827-747131827 GCF_048593235.1 Sminthopsis crassicaudata | reverse complement strand
CTAAGTGGACAGAGCGTTCATTTAAGTGACCAGAACCCAGTTCTTGCCTTCAGAAAAGGCTGTGGATATTTTTATCTCAGTAAACATCTCCATCGCCCAGCTGCTCTGAGTGTTTGCTGGGAAGTACAGATGGAAATAGAAGTATATTTGGGCAAATTTGTAATAAAGTCCCATACTACCCGGGCTCTGAGTTAGAACACCTGATTTCTTAGACATTTAGGAAATATTGTTTTTCTCACAGAAAGTAAAAAAGCTCCTTGAGGTCAGAGCCTGTTGGGGGATTTGCTTATGGTTGTTCTTGTTGCTTTTTCTCTGGATCCCCAGTGTTCTCTGCTCTTCCCCTCCGCTCACTTCCCTCCTTTTCTCTCCTCTCCTCCCCACCCCCTTTTCACCTCTCTTCTTCTCAGGAGGAGTTGGGTACAGAAAGCATCCCTAAAAATAAAGGCTCCCGGCATCTGCTCAAAGGAGGAAAAGCACTCGAGGCATTGGGCACAGCCTATGCCAACGTATGGAAAGAAGAAATGAGATGGATGGTACTGGGAGCCAGAAGCAGGATGCTTTGGGTGGAAACTAGGCCAGTTAGCAGGGAGCAAGCTGGGTTGAGTGAGCTGAGGGTGGGCTCAGAGTTCCATTTCTGCTTCCCTCAGCTCTCCCATCAGCTCCTGGGCTGTTGAGACAGAACGGCTGGTGGACACTTTGCCACCTTGCATTTTCTTTGCTGCATCCTCGTTTGCAGATGCAAATCGAGATCTTCCCCCTGCCCTCCATGCCCTGACTGGCCTGAAGGCAAGGGAGCAGACACAAGCCCCCCAAGATGTGCCTTCTTCTCCCTTCCCTGAGAAGCAGACCAGGAGTCCTTCATATACAGCAGATGTCCTTTGCATGATGGCGGAATCAAAGTTTTAGGCAGAATCAAAGCCTACCATTGGCTTATTTTGTACAGTATCTGGAGGAGTGAGGAAGCCATGTATTCCAATCCTGCCTCTGCTATATGATACCTAAGTGATCCTGGGCCAGTCCCACCCCAGAATGCGCCTCAGTTTCTTTCAGCTGTAAAAGGAGAGGAAGGCACATTAGGAAGCCTTTCATCTCTCACTCTGTGATCTCGAGATCATGTGATCGAGTGATTTAAATGGGCAAAACAGTGGTAATTCTACCTGGAATGGATTGTTGAGCTGCACAAGAGATAAAGCCGCCCTTCAAGCTCTAGAGAAATGTTGGCAACCTTTATCGGCAGAGGGCTGAGGATGCTAACAGGTGAATAGCGCCCCAAGATCAGGTGGGCAGCCATTGGGGCGGACAGAATGGCTCCACTTCAAGTGGAAACCGAATATGTGAAAAGCCCGGCTTACAAAGCAGATAGTAAATCTGGAGGCAATTATAGCCCATTCCAGCAGGATTCCATGAAGGGTTTCTTTAAATATCAAGCTCCCCCAGTGCACTGAAAATGATGATTCAATTTGCCCAAATTCAATTTGCATGGATCTTTTCCGGACTGTGGCCAGGCTCGAAGGCTACTCCGGGAAGCACACCTGGATTTCTCGCTGGGCAGAGGAAGCGTCCTCAGCCTTCTGGGCCACGTCAGTGGTCTGTCGGGCTCCCCGCGGCCCCTCCTCACCCAGAGGAGCATTTCTGGCCGGTGGGGGCCAGATGCGGCCTTCTCCTGGGTCCCTGGGATGGGTGGATAGAAGGCTGGCTTTCATTAGTGGGTGCAACGATTGTTCTGTGTGTGTTTATGTGTGGGTGTGGCGGAACAAGCCCTGGGACTCTGTGGGGATCCAGATACACAAAAGTCATTATCTCTTTCCCCACCCGCCCTCAATGCATTCCTGCTGGGAGGGTTCAGTATGGAAGGTTTTAATCACCCCGTGGATCTGGCCCCTCTGAACTGGCTGGCCCAGAATCCTGGCTGTGTTTTCCTTGGTGTTTGTTTACACGCCATTTACCCGCGCATCAGATCACTTCCCCAAACTCTGGGCCCAGGGCCCATTATCCAAACAGGGAGCCCTCCTCTTCCTCTGTGGCCTAGAAAACCCCAAATGGTTTTCTGATTTGGAACATTAAATATAATCTGACTCTTGTGGCGAGCGATGACATTCCCATCTCCCAGATGCTTCCATTGAATGTATAACCCTGGCTGCGTCCTGAAGCAGATTGCCAATCTGCCATGAACTTGAATGACAGAAGTATCCAAAGTCCCCTCAGATTACCGGCCCCTTGAACTCGTTTTTTACTCATTCCCTAACTCCTTTAGTCATTCCATAAGCATTTATTAAATGCCTGGACACAGTCCTAGGTACCAAAGCTACAAAAAACAAGCAAAACAAACTCTACCCTCAAGGAACTCATTGTCTGAGCAGGGGAAGATGACGTGGAAATACATAGAGAGTTATAAAATTGATGTGAAGTCCATATAGTGTAGGTCTGGTCTGAAGCCATCCGTAGCTGGGGAGTTCAGGAAAGGCTTCACATAACAGCCAAGCCTTCAAGGACAGCAGGGATTCTGGCACAGATGAGAAGGGATTACTTTCCAGGCATGATGGGTAGTCCATGCAAAGGCCTGGAGGTAAGAGATGTAAGACCCTGCCTATAATTGCAGCAAGGAGGTTTTGTTGACTAGACTGAACTTTGTACAAGAGGGAGTAATATCAGAGGCCTCTAGAAAGGTGGTCGGGAACCCGGGATTATAATACAAAACTGGGGAGTTTGCATTGTTAGAACTCTATCAGAATGCCTGCGGGGAAAGCTCCATTTCCTTACACACTGAGAGACAGTGTGTAATGGATAGTGTTTGGGACTTGAAGCTGGGAAGATCTGAATTCAGGCCCTAACCAACCTAGTTGAGCCTAGGTTTCCTCATCTATCAAATAGATAAAATTACTGTTGTAATAACTATCTCCCAGAATTCTATGGGGCTGTCATGATATAGGTAAAGGACTTTATGCATGTCAGTTGCTATGATTTTCTTTGTAATATGGAATTGCAAAGAAATGTACCTCCTTACCTAAGTGCAATCTGGTCTCAGACACTTAACATTTCCTGGCTGTGTGACCCTGGGCAAGTCACATAACCCCAATCGCCTCAGAAAAAAAAGAAAGAAAAAAAAAAGCAATGTACCTTCTTATTAGAAAGCAGACCTATGGAACATAATGTCTCTGTAACCTTAGAAAAAGTCACTTAAACTTTCATTGTCCTTTGAAGCTGTCTTAAGAATAAAATTCTCAGGCAGTTTACCAGTCTGTATTTGGCGAACCAAATTTGCACATCAAGAATTTACTGTGCACGTGAAATTACCAGATTTGGACAAAAGAAAAAAAAAATGAATGGAATAGAACGAAATGAAGAAAGAGTAAAGGAACTATTTTTTCTTCATTTTTCTAAGGTGTTTGTCTCAACTATGACAGAATAATTTCTCCATCTTTGTATACAATGAATATACTTTATTTTGCTTGTGGAATTTAAAAATTGAAACATGGATTGCTTCTCAGGATTTTTTTTTTTTAAGCGACTATTTTTTAATGAAAAAAAAAACAAAAATCGACAGTAAGAGTGGCCCCCAGGCTCTCCTCAGAATCTTCTTTTTTCTCCTAAATGATGGCTCTGACTTGAGAAAAATCATTCCCCCTCCCCCAAAGCAGTCTATGGTAGGGAAGCAGCAAGTGGCCCCTTTTCTTCTTGGAGACTTCTCCGCTCAATGGCGTGGCTCAGAGGCTCTCTGTGGCTTTTAGCCATAATTGCCGCGTAGGTACAACCATAAACAGCGGCAACCAACATCATCAGACACACAACTCCGCAGATAACTCCTGTGATAACCACCGTGGCGAGAGCGTGGCGGAGACTGACTGGCCGGGTCTTTGCTTTGAGGTCACAGCCTGACTGGTTTTTGTCTGTCTGTTCTTGGGGCCTCCCAGACCGGGGGAGATCCGGCTCAGCGGTGTCAGGGAACTGGGTTTGGACGGGTCCCCCGTTCCCGAGAACAGGGAGGCATGTGTTGTAGAGCTCATATGGAATTTTAAGCAGGTCTTTCCCTTTCCAGATGTCTGGGGCTGAGCAGATAACTCCATCAGTTATTCCGCCTTAAAATCAAAGAACGAACATAGTCAGTCTTGGAAATCATTTATTCGGCAATCAGTTATTATTATGAGACATTGTATAAGGCACCGAGGAGACCCAAAAAGGAAACGTCTTTTCCTTAAGGAGCTCACGGGAGATATTCACCCAAGCGGCAGGAAAAGAAAATGCTTTTTATGGGGGGGAAGGGAGCCCCATAACCGGGACAGGAGATGAATGGTGCACGACCTCTTGGAGAAGGGGGGGGGTCCTTGAGTTCAGCTTTCAAAGAAGATCCAGATTTTAAGCCAGAATTCCAGGCTTCCAGGACAATTCACTAAACTCCTGTAGGGAGCGGTAGGCAAACACAACTGGAAGTCAGATGGCATTTATCAAGTGCTTTGGTTTGACTTTTAATTTACGATTTATGATGCGACTGTTTCTCAAATATCTGAATGTGGAAAACATGAAACATTGGAGGAGCCATCACTTTTTACCAAAAATGCTTATTTAATGGTTCCAAAGTTACCGTGACTTTGGAAATGGGCAGGAAACAGGCAAGGGCAGGCCAGTGAAATGGTGACAATGATCATCTTGTTGACAAAGTAACGCCCCAATGTCTCGATTTTTAGTGCAAAACTTAATCCTAGTCAAAGTTTACTTCTGGATGGAGCCTTAAAGTAGGCAGAGGACTCGGTCTCTGGTGTCCCTCACTGCAGCCCAAGGAGGCAGACGCTTTTATGATGCTCTTTTACAGATGAGGAAACTAGAAGCTTAATAACTTATCTGACAGAGTTAGGAAGGGCTTGTGGCAGGACTTGAACTTGGATCTTAAAAAACTCCAAGACTAGCACTCTAGCTGGTCAATCTCATTCCACACTGCTGATTGCTTGACATTATGTGCCCATTTCAAAGGTCATTGTGTATCGTTATGTCTGAGGGATTTCAAGTGGGGACTTTCTTCAGAGTCTATTGATATCAGTTTAGTTCCAGATATGGGTTATTATTATTATTTTTCTGTTGAGCCAAGAGACGCCAAATGTTTTCAGCACCAACTCTGGAAAGGGTAGTAGAGAGGGAAAACAAAAACAAAAAAACTCCCCCAAACTCTAAAGAATTGGGTTGGGAAGTTGACAGCCTTCACCCAAGTCTTGGTTTTCTTGGCTGTGTGACCTTGGACAAGCCATGGCCTCTCTGAGCATTAGTTTCTGCATTTACTAATGCTAAATGATCCCCAAATCCCTTTTGAGTTCTAATCCTCTGATCCCATGATCTAATACTCCACCCAACACAAGTCCTGTCTCCAGGTTATGAGCTCTTGATCCTGGCTAAGTCATACCTCTACAGAGGCCCAGGGGCCCCCTAGGACTCGTCACCTAAGTCAGGGAGGTTCACAATCTGTGCTGATGCCCCCCTGGGCCTGGGGTACTCCAGGCAGAAGAAATAAAGACTTTTCTGTTTATTTGGATAAAAAAAATATTGTTCAATCTTGTCTGGGGATAAAGAGCACAGAGATGGTGATGGTCAGAAATTATTGGTTACTTTTTAGGATGCTTTACATGCCTTCTATCCCTTGTATATTGAGTAGATCAAGATGGCTGTGTGGTGCAGTGGCTGGGCTTGGTCACAGAAGGGCCAGATTTAAGTTTAGTCTTCCCTTCTCCTCCCGTTCCTTTCTCTTCTTTTCCCTGACTCTCTCCTCTCCTCTCCTCTCTTCTCTTTCTTTCTCTTCTCTCGCTCTCTTCTCTTTCATCTCTTTTTCTCTCTCTTTTTCTCTCTTCTCTCTCCTCTCCTCTCTTCTCTTTTTTTCCCTCTTGACTCTCCTCTTTCCTGCTTTTTTTTTCTCTCCTCTCCCTATTTTTTCCATTGCCCAATGCAGTCCACTTTTCCCCCTCCCTCCTTTCCCCCTTTCCCTCTCTTCCTCCCTGCTTCCTTCCCCTCCTTTCTCCAGTTATCATGTTCCCTCCCTACCCTTTTTCTCCCCTCTTACCCCTCCTTCTTACAAGTCTGTACCATTAAATCAAGTGATTGGAGCACCAGATTATCAGGACCAGCTAACACTGATAATTGCAGATGAAGCTTGTGCTAAGCCCAAGATGGAGATTTATAAAGATTCCAAATGAACCAGAGAAACTGGCAACAGAGAGCTAAGCGGACTGTTGTCCTGCTCCCCAGCAGAGGTTCCCTGGATCCCCAAGGAGGCCCCAGAAGGTGGGCTGGAAGTCTAAGTCTTAAAAGACCAAAGTCCCATTTTTCTAACAATGGGAGAAACAAAGGTGAGCAATGATCTGGAGTTCCCTGGCCACACAAGCTTCTCTGAGAACAGGCAAGGATTTTGTTCTGTTACCTCTAAGTTTAAACAGCCCCGGGAACACCCTGAATGCCATATCAAAAGAACTCTGTTCTATCACCTGGCTTCAATTCCAAACTCAACATTCGGAGGTATGGATGTCCCAGTTCATCCAAGTAAAAAATCCCAGTGCCACTGTGGTCCCTGAACTTGCCCCTTCCCAGGATTTTCTGTTCCGATGCAAAATGCTTGTAGCTTCCATGGATACAGAGGGGAGACCAGGTTCTCCCCTTGATATTTTATGCAAGGAGCATGTAACTGAATAGAGCTGGAACAAGTAAGCCGGGGCAGGGGAAGCCGGGAGCATTTGACTTTGCATAAGGTAGTGGAAGGGAGAGAAGCACATTTCCCAATACCACAATGAACTGGCATCTTCTAAGAACTAGGGGTCGGGTCTGGCTTCAAGCAGGAACAAGCAAGCTAAAGGGGCATTATGTCATACTCTAGATGTCACATCTTGGGGCACAGCTCATCACCCCACCATGGTGACAGCTTTGTGACTCTGTGAAACTCTTTGAAGTCTTCTTCCTCTTCCAGTCACTCTCATCAGAGGATTATAGACTTAACTCATAAGGACTTCAGTGCTTTCAAAGTTCCATAGTTCATATCCCTCACTGTATAGATGAGAAAGCTAGGATCCAGAGAAAACAAGTGAATTGGAAAAAAAAAAAAAGCCAGACTGTTGGGTTACAAATCTGGTGCCCCATCAACCCATTTGCTCTTCCACTCAATCCCAAATGCACCCATCCTGTTTTCTATCTTAGAGACCACGTTTTTGACAATAAAGCTCTTCCTCATTAAAAGAAGTATTTCTGTGTGCTCATCATTCTCTTTTCTACTTAAATTGTGGAGTTTTGAATATTCTCACCTTAATTCCATAGGCCTTACAGCTGGGGAGATCTTCAAGAAGATTTAACTCCCTCATTTTGCAGAAAATTAAACTGAGCCTCAAGAAAATAAAATTACTTTTTCAAAGTCACACAAGTAGTTAAGCAGATTCAGGTCCTCTGACATCAAACCCAATTTTTTTTCCCCAAATGCTACAATGCCTCTTCTTGGCTGAAATGGATTTTCATTGTGAACCCTTGTTCACAACTGTTAGACTGCTTTTTGTTAACATTAATAACAACAGCAACACAACTACAATGACAACTTGCTAGCAGCTTCCCTTCAAGCACAACAGCTAAGATTGTTTGCTCCTTGCTCTTCTGCGTCAGAAAGCAAATCTGATATCGGTTATCTTCTCGGATTAAGAATTCTCTTTTAGATATGGAAACTCTATAGCTCTCAGAATCCCAACAGGCCATGGAGGCTTTCCGTGACCTCCCAACGCTAGCACTTTCCCTCATAAAAACAAAAACACATGTATGTCTATACATAGGAGCTAGAACTGGTGCTCTAGGGGAGCTGCCAGGGAAGAAACTCTACCACCACAAAGCAGCATCTTCACTGCAATTTACAGGCCCGGAGGATTGTTCTGGGCACCTAAAAGTTAAGTGATTTGTCCAACCAACATGTATAAGAGGCAAGAGCTGAACTCTTTTTCCCGACTTCAAGGGCAGCTATTTATCCATCATACCCTGCCGGCTTTCATGTACGTGACGGGCTGTTTATCTGCTGTCTTATATGAATGTATTGAATGAATATATAGGAGAATAGGCTTGGGGATAGATGAAACCTTAGATCAAAGAGGGAAAGCATTTATTATGAAGCTATTATGAGATGACAAGCATCCACTTCATTCAAACTTCCTGGCTTTATACAAATGTAGAAATGTAAGTCTGGGCTCAGAGGGATTAAGTAACTTTACACAGTCAGCAAGTTGGATGGCAGGGAAACTCAGAGGTCATCTTGTCTAAGCCACAACTTCAGAATCCTTTCTTTGACATTCAGCCCCGAACACAGTACAATCAGCTTCTGCTTGATCATTTTCAGAGGTTGGAAGCTCGCTTCCATCAAAAGTAGCCCCTGCCTGTTCTGAATACTTCTAATAGTCCAAAAATTTCTCCTCACTCCCTCTCTTCCTCCCTTCCTCCTGTCCATTCAACCATCCATCTATCCTTCCTTCCTTCTTCTCTCCTTTCCTTCTTTCCCTCCCTCTCTCTTTTGTTACTTTGTTCCCTTTTCCTTCCTCCATTCTTCTATTCCTTCCTTCCTTCCTTCCTTCCTTCCTTCCTTCCTTCCTTCCTTCCTTCCTTCCTTCCTTCCTTCCTTCCTTCCTTCCTTCCTTCCTTCCCTCCCTCCCTCCCTCCCTTCCTCCTTCTTTCCTTCCTTCCTTCCTTCCTTCCTTCCTTCCTTCCTTCCTTCCTTCCTTCCTTCCTTCCTTCCTTCCTTCCTTCTTTCCTTCCTTCCTTCCTTCCTTCCTTCCTTCCTCTCTCTCCCTCCCTCCCTCTTTTATACCTTTGTTCCCTTTTCCTTCCTTTGTTCCTCTGTTCCTTCTTTCCTTCCTTCCCTCCCTCCTTCCCTCCCTCTCTGGCTTTCTTTTTCTCTCTCTTTGAGCCTTTTCTACTTAGCTTCTACCTTTCTCTTCCTCCCTTTTCTTCTATCTCTCTTCTCTTTCTTTCTTTCACCTCTCTCTTTTCTTTTCTTTCCCCCTTCTCCTTTCTCTTCTATTTTTTTTTTTTTTTTGTGGGGTGGGAGAGGCATTAAAGCTGTGATTTTAGTAGGTGGAAAAAATTTCTTGCACCATGTAGATCAGTAACTCTTCTGCTAATTATTATCTTTAGTAGTTGATGGGGAGCCTAAAAGGTAAATGACTTTGCTCAGGTCACTAAGCATTAAGTAGACAGCAATGGGGGAAACATTTCATATCTCTCTCTCTCTCTCTCTCTCTCTCTCTCTCTCTCTCTCTCTCTCTCTCTCTCTCTCTCTCTCTGTCTCTGTCTCTGTCTCTCTCTCTCTCTCTCTCTCTCTGTCTCTCTGTCTCTCTCTGTCTCTCTCTCTCTCTCTCTGTCTCTGTCTCTCTGTCTCTCTGTCTCTGTCTCTCTGTCTCTGTCTCTGTCTCTTTCTCTCTCTCTCTGTCTCTGTCTCTGTCTCTGTCTCTCTGTCTCTCTGTCTCTGTCTCTCTGTCTCTCTCTGTCTCTTTCTCTCTCTCTCTCTGTCTCTCTCTGTCTCTCTCTCTGTCTGTCTCTCTCTCTCTCTTTCTCTCTCTTTCACACACACACACACACACACTCACTCATTTACACACACATTCATATACAAGCATTCCCCCCCACACACAAATACTCTCTACAAGAAAACATGGGCTTCCGTTACACATGTGGCTGAATAAGCACACATATCTATACACTAGTGCCCATTTATACAAATATACCTATGTATAATATACATCACAAACATATACATGTTTGTGATAAGAGACAAAAAAAATACTGATCCAGATTTTCCTTGGAATGCCCTTTCCTTTCTCAGAAAATCCTTTATAAAAGGAGTATGTGTGTGTATGTGTGTGTGTAGGAATCTGTTGTTCTCTGAGATCCATTTCTGCTCTGTCTGTGACACTAGCCAACACTCTTTAATATGCCCCATTTGCCACTAGATGTACAAACATCCCCATTTCACAGGGACTCTTGTCCCCATCCTGCCCGTTCCTGTGGAGTCGTCATCCCAGGCACAGACATTAGCCCTGGACTGCCCACTCTCAGAGCACTTCCCCCCCCCCCCTGAGGCTGGGGTTAAGTGACTTGCCCAGGGTCACACAGCCAGGAAGTGTTGAGTGTCTGAGACCAGATTTGAACTCAGGTCCTCCTGACTTCAGGGCTGGTGCTCTATCCACTGCGCCCCCTAGCTGCCCCCTCAGAGCACTTTCTAAAGTACAGAGCAAACCCAAATCTTTCCAGAGTACTGGAAGACAGAAGATGTCTCAGTACACACAATACTGACCTTTGTATACAAAGCTCTCCAGCCACAGTTTAAGGTCCAGTAGGTGGCAATTGCATTTCCAGAGGTTGTCCCTGAAGAATAAAGCTCTCAGGCTGGGAAGTGATGCTAGCTGAGCCCTGTGAACTTGCTGTAGTTGGTTCCTCTGTACGGCAAGCCGAGTTAGGTGGTTCAGTGTCTCCCCCTTAAAACTGGGCAGCTCCTGTATGTTGTTGAAGGACAGATCCAGCTCCTGCAACTGAGGCAAGGATTGGAAAACTTTGCTTTCCAGGGAATGAAGAGAATTCTGTGTTAAGTTTAAAACTTGTAAGTGGTCAAGGCCCAAGAAGGCTCCAGGAGCCAGGGTGAAAAGGGCATTATTAGAGAGATCTAAGCTTCGGAGCAAGGGCGTCCTGCTGAAGGCGGAAGTGGGGACGTCTTTAATCTGGTTATGCTGGAGATGGAGGATCTGGGTCCGAGGAGGCAGCTCCAAGGGGATTTCCCTCAAACCTTGCCTGCTGCAGTCAACGGACTTTGTAGGTTTGTGACAAAGACACTTTTCTGGACAGCTGCCGGCCCCGTGGAGTAGCAGGAGGACGCTGGAGAGCCAGAGCAAGTCACCTGCAGCAAAGGGAAGGAGATCACATTGGAGAAGTGGCTTTCAAGATGAAGACTATGGAAGCTAGTCTTCTCCCTTTGGAATGGATTAATAATATAGCACAGGATTGAATAACATCTCCCTGGGAGTACAATGAAGATGAAGCTAGGAACCCTTGTTGGGGGCAAGTAGAGAATTTGGAGATGAGCCACTATTACCAACTGAGTCTAAGGATTTATCTTTGTTTTGTTTTGCTTTTCTCTTACTAGGTATTTAGAAGTTTTAAGTCCCCAAAGTATCACATTGAAAGAGGAAGTTGTCAATTTCTTTCTTTCCTTCCTTCCTTCCTTCCTTCCTTCCTTCCTTCCTTCCTTCCTTCCTTCCTTCCTTCCTTCCTTCCTTCCTTCCTTCCTTCCTTCCTTCCTTCCTTCCTTCCTTCCTTCCTTCCTTCTTTCCTTCCTGCCTTCCTGCCTTCCTGCTTTCCCTTCCTTCCTTTCTCTTCCTTCCTTCCTTTCTCTTCCTTCCTCCCTTCCTCCCTCCCTTCCTTCCTCCCTTCCTTCCTTCCTTCCTTCCTTCCTTCCTTCCTTCCTCCCTTCCTCCCTCCCTTCCTTCCTTCCTTCCTTCCTTCCTTCCTTCCTTCCTTCCTTCCTTCCTTCCTTCCTTCCTTCCCTCCTTCCTTCCTTTCTTCCTTCCTTCCTTCCTTCCTTCCTTCCTTCCTTCCTTCCTTCCTTCCTTCCTTCCTTCCTTCCTTCCTTCCTTCCTTCCTTCCTTCCTTCCTTCCTTCCTTCCTTCCTTCTTCCTTCCTTCCTTCTTGCCTTCCTTCCTTTTTTTATTTCACAGTTTTGCTGATGCCTTTTATTTTCACATTACAGTCATTTCCAAATATACCACCCTCTAGCTCTGCCATCTAATGAACCTTCCTTTACAACAAAGGTGAAACACGTAAGCAAATGAACCCAGTTCTAACTGCAATGCCATATTCTTAACATATAGCCCCTCTCCTTTTGATTAAAAAAAAAAAGGAAGGGAGGGGGAAAGCATGTATATTTTTATATATCTGTTTCAATTTAAGATTGGTCATTATATTGTATTCCTTTTCATTTTAGCTGACCCTTCAGTTTTCTAAGACAATGCTAATATTCAATACATAACCTTGAAAGTGAAAGCCTGGCTCCAGATCCTGTTCTCTTTTTCATCAATGCCCTAGAGTAGAGTAGACTAGTAGAAATGTGTGAGATCAGAGGAATTCAGTTTTCTGAAAACAGTTAATCAAAGACTTCATTCCATTTCCAGGATGATTAAAAATCATTTCAATTTCTGGATCCCTTTCTTTCCCAAGGGTCCAAGTTTCTAACAATGGCAAATATTGGTGACATCCAGCTTTGATTCCTCTCGTGGGATTCACAAGCCAGTATTGCTGTGTTGAAAGCTTAAAAGTATTATCTGTTTGCAAGAAAAGCTCTTGACAATGTTTCCTTTGCTTTTGACTCAGGGAATAATACCATGTTTCTGTTAAATACACTTACAGTTGTTTCTTTTTCTGTTTTTCTTTTCTTTTTTTTTTTTCTTTCTTTTTTTTTTTTTTTTTTTTTTTTTCAATAATCCTGTCTAATGTGCACATAGTGAGATAATGAAGAGATGGAGCAATCCCTGGCAGGAAGATCCCACTTGATATATTTTGGTTAAATGGCCTTTGAACATTTGCCACCCCCATGCCACCCCACCCCACTCCAAAGCATTCACCTCAAGTTGTTTCTGGGATTCTGTAAATAAGCTAAGTGACCTGTTTCAAAGACAAAGATCTCTCCGTCAATCTCTATTTAAGAGCCTTGGAAATTACAGGGCGCCCTGAGTGTTGACTGTGGAGCTCAAACATTAATTTGCAACAGGAAATCAGACCTTAAACTAGAGAATGTGCTTTCAACAGAGCACACTAATCTATTAATGAAAGGCTTGCCTTTCTGTGATTATGTTCAGTTTAGACATCTCTTCCTAACTCTTATCCTGAAGACAAAAAGGAAAAAAAAAAAAAAAAAAAAAAAGACAGCACACAGGACAACCACCTCTTAGCTCCCTGTTAAAAAAAAAAAATAATGGCCCATGGCAGACCAATTAAACATCTCTGTTTTGAACTATTTTTTCCCTTCCCAGAATCTGAGATAAACAGCCATTCTGCATCTGCTTGAAAATGGGGAAGAGAAAGACCTCCTTAAAAGCCAATTCTTACAAGTTTCTCTCCAATTTAGAAAGCTGCCCAGGCTACCGACCAAGTATAGGACATTTAGTAGAAGACAATCAATGAATATCTCACCTTTCATGGCTGGTCCTTGGAAGTTTGACTTACACTATTTCATCCAACTTAATCAATGGGAAAGGAATAAGCCAACTTTACATCAGCGAGCTGCCTCTTTTTTCTTTTCCTTCTCCTAATCCATCTTTGTTTTGCCTCGATTATGCTTAAGAGGGAGGGATGATGGCAGCTTCCTGAAGATCGTTCATCAAAACAATTCTTCCCAGGGTCTCCATTAGATCTTCAGTAGGAAAGCTTATTGTGCCCTTCTCTCTGTATGTGTCTCTGTGTATCTCTGTCTCTGTGTGTCTCTGTCTCTATCTCTGTGTGTCTCTCTCTCTGTATGTGTCTATCTTTCTCCGTCTCTGTCTGTCTCTCTCTCTCTTTCTCTTTCTCTTTCTCTCTCTTTCTCTCTCTCTCTCAATTGTCTGGCTCACTGAGAGCTTCCCTGTCTCTCTCATTCACTCAACAGGGCACACATAAAGAGTGTCTGTCAAACCTCAGGGAACAGCTGTAGCATTGAAGCTACGACCTAACAGCCTGGGCTTTTTGATTATTTAATCTGCTTGAAATCCAAGGCACCAAAATAAAGCCACCTTCCTAATCCTGCTTGGTTTGCTTGGTTTCTGCATTCTGTTGACTTATTCACCCCCACTGGGTCAAGACACGGGACGCCTCTCTATAAGGCCAGGATCAGAGGGCCACAGTGTGTGTAATATTAGGATGAATCAACCTGTGATGACACAACTAGGCTGGACTGTGCGCTGGCTCGTAGGGGGGTCGCTTGGGAAGCATTCATGGTGATTAGCTGGGCTGAGGGTCTTCATACCCCAGCATCAAAGTGATTGGGAACAGTTCCCCTGAAATGCTACTCTGATGATCCCCTGCCTATGCCTTCCTCCCCCAGCCCCAGGTCCAGATTTTCTTTTCCAGCTGTAGTGGGTTTTCCGTGTGTGATACTTATAACTGTTTCTCCATCTTTCTAACTTCCGTGATCGGGAGTGCTCGGTTTTCACTCATAAATAGTTAAGGTAGCCAGAGCCAGCTTCAGAAATCAGTGATCCACGTCTGTTCCCTAATTAAAATGACAAGGAGTGTTCCTACCAGGGATTTGAATTTCAGTGAATAAGCTACTCAGGGTTTGTGAGACATTTGCCATTGGCTCATCAGAGTCTACGATGTCTTGCTTTCTTGAGACATTTCCCAGAGATTTCTATGCTTCAACAAAATTTAAAATTCTTATGCTTATGGATATCCAGGGAGTTGAGGGTTGGTGGTTAGTAATAGATGAGGAAAAAAGAAGTGGAAGGGGGAGGGAGAGAGAGGAGAAAGGAGCGGAGAGAGAGAGAGACAGAGCAAGACAGAGACAGACAGACAGACAGACATAGATGGAGACAGAGACAGAGATAGAAACAGAGAGAAAGAGAGAGAGAGAAAGAGAGAGAGAGAGACAGAGAGAGAGACAGAGAGGACAGAGACAGAGACAGAGAGGAGCAAGGACAAAAAGGATTAACAAAAAAATGATCTTTTAGAGACAGACACAGATGGAGACAGAGACAAAGATAGAAACAGAGCAAGACAGAAAGACATAGACAGAGAGAGAGAGAGAGAGAGAGAGAGAGAGAGAGAGAGAGAGAGAGAGAGAGAGAGAGAGAGAGAGAGAGAGAGAGAGAGAGAGAGAGAGAGAGAGAGAGAGAGAGAGAGAGAGAGAGAGAGAGAGAAGCAAGGACAAAAAGGATTAACAAAAAATGATCTTTTAGAGACAGACACAGATGGAGACAGAGACAGAGATAGAAACAGAGTTAGAGAGACAGAGCAAGACAGACAGACATAGACAGAGAGAGACAGAGACAGAGAGAGAGACAGAGAGAGAGAGAGAGAGACAGAGAGAGAGAGAAAGAGACAGACAGAGAGAGACAAAGAGATAGAGAGAGACAGAGAGAGAGACAGAGAGAGAGAGAGAGAGAGAAGCAAGGACAAAAAGGATTAACAAAAAAATGCTCTTTTAGAGACAGACATAGATGGAGACAGAGACAGAGATAGAAACAGAGATAGAGAGACAGAGCAAGACAGACAGACATAGAGAGAGAGAGAGAGAGAGAGAGAGAGAGAGAGAGAGAGAGCCAGAGAGAGAGAGAGAGAGAGAGAGAGAGAGAGAGAGACAGAGAGAGAGAGAGAGACAGAGAGAGACAGAGAGAGAGAGAGACAGAGAGAGAGAGAGACAGAGAGACAGAGAGAGACAGAGAGAGAGAAAGAAGAAAGGACAAAAAGGATTAACGAAAAAAGTGATCTTTTAATCTTGAATTAATTTAACTAAAATTGTCTCTATGAGTTTAAGTAATTGTACTGATATCCAATACTGTTTTAATAAAATATCTATTTTCCTTAAAGAAATGTATATGAAACCAAACAGAAAACTAAGATCAATTTTACCCTGCTAGTTTTTATTCTTGATCTGATGACCTTGTTTTTTTTTTTTTTTTCTTACAAAAGCTGTTTAACTTTATCGAATCAACATTGATCACTTTATTTTGTAAGCTCATTCATTCTTTATTTGGTTACTTATTTTCCCTCAACAATAATTCTGAAATCTTAATTGTGATGATGATAATTAACACTTAAATAATACTTCAAAGTTTGCAAATATTTTACATGCCTCCTCTCAAATGATTTTCACCATTTGCTATTTAATCATTTTGCATATGAAGAAACTGAGGCTGAAATTTTAACTGACCAGGACCAAGCACATAGCTAATAAATGTTCCAGATAGAATTTGAATTCTTTCGGGGGGAGGTAGTAGAGGGAGGGAGGGATAATTTGGAAAAATGAATACAAGGGATAATATTATAAATATATATATATATAATTAAAAAAAAAGAATTTGAAGTCTTGTCTTATTGATCCCAACTCTACCATAATATATTCACTGTGCAAGACTGTTCTTCTAATCTCATGTTTTTGTATATATATGTGCATATGTTCACATGTGTATGTGTTTGCATATGTGTCTTGTAATGAGTCACACTTAAGCCTCCTATTCATTTGCACATTATGGTGGTATATGTACAGCTTGCTGGTCTAATCCTCAACTCATTACTTACTTTATATAGCATGCTTTCTGGTCTTTTCAGAAAACCAGACTCAGACATTTGTAATTTCCTTTTCTTTCTTTTTTCCTCAAACTGATTAGCTTCCATTATTTGAGTGAACAAACCTAATCTGACTATTTTTCAGTCATGACAATCCAAAACAATCACAGTGTATACAATTCCTAATTCTTGTGGCTCCCTTGCATTTATCTTTCTTGAGGAGCAGAATGGTTTCCTTTTTCCCCTAAGCCCTTACCTAGTGTCCTACATAGAGTAGGCCCTCAGTGAATACCTGGTGAATTGTTTGGAAGTGAATTGAATTCCAAAAACAGACTTGGAGAAAGGATACAAACACATGAGGGCCCAAGACATCACCAAGAGAGAATACAGAGAGATAATAGAAGAAGACTAGAAATAATGAATGAACAAATGAATAAATAAAAAGCATTTTTTATAAACGGTACAAATCCTGAACAAAGTACCAGGCCTACAAATAATAAAAGCAGAGTCACTGGAAGTCAAGAAGGCATGTTAGCAACAAGGATTTTATGTGCTAGTTATGGTGTTAAGAACTGAGAAGAGATAAAAGAATCCCAATGCATAGAGACTCACAATCTAAAAAGAGAGATGGCAACTGTTTACAAGAAAGATACAGGATGAATTGGAGATAGTCAAATCCCATCAAGGAACTTCTCATTTAATAGAGAAAGGCGATGCATCTAGGAGAATGATCTCCATGAAGATGTCTTCTGAAAGAGGGAGATCAAAGAGATTGGTGATTAGAGTAATAGCACAATTCATTGGCATAAAATTACTTTGCATGATAATTTAATTTGATTACTATTCTCTGAGCTATTTTGGGAAGGGTTTGCATTCTAGTCATGGCATGGGATGTCTAGCAAGTAACAAGATAGACATAAGACTGGCCAAGATAATATGAAATACTTGCCGATCAGCTCAGGATCAGGGGTGTAAAAAACTACCTTATCTAGTCATTGCTTGAACTTTTTGCTAGGTAGATTATACCGAGATAGTAAATGAAACAAGAAAGTGGACAACAAACAGCTGTCAAATGATACAGATCTTGTCATGTTCTACCATCCCTAGCAATAAGAGTTGAACTACCATATTTTATTTTTAATAATAGATTTTCCAATGAATTAATTTTAATTAATTTAATTAAATTAATTTAATTAAGGATTTTAAGATGAAATCAATAAGAGCAGCTAAGTCTTATCAATTTTTGTTTTGAACTTGCCTGTAAGGAAATACTATTATAAATGATGCACCAATATAGATTGGCATTTATTTCCCAACTTATAGTCTCAGGAAGTTGTTTGTAGATCAGTCTGTGTCAGAGAATATAAATGCAGTTCTTCCTGACTCTGACGTCAGCTCTCTACTCACTATACCATAGCCATCTCTCAAATTCACACAGAAGAAATCCATCTGAAGCTAATACAACTGCATTAAAAAAAAAAAAAAAAAAAAAAAAAAAAAAACTAAACAATTCAGGGATTGATTCTCAAACTAAAGAAGAAATAGAGTGGAAGAAAATAGAAATATATTTTTTACTCTGACCATTGACAATAAAAATTGGATCCAGAAGATATTGTGAACCATGGACCTGTACGCCCACTCTCTCTTCTCTATAGAATCTTTGTGAAAACGTCTTGTGCGTGCATGATAAGTGTATTCGATAAAAATGAGAAGAGAACAGTTAAGCAATTTTTCTAGAGCAGGCCCATCTTCACAGCCCCACAGCTGACTGAGAGGTGTGGAATATATCAGCTTCCACTCTGTTTATTGATTTTTAAGAAAGCCTTCAATTCAGGGTAGTCAAATACAGCCTTCAAGGCTTTCCTTGTTAGCCACCTAGCAGGTGGGAGTCTGGGGGAGTAGTCTAATCCACAGCAAACAGTGTAAATCAGGGAAGGAGAAAACAAGCTTCTATAGAATTTGACATGAGAGCCAGCTCAGCCAGATTGTCCTGAGAATGAGCCACAGATCTTGAGAACCACAGAGGCACCTGGGAGAACATTCCATTCCCCCAGGTGTGGGCCCTGCATGCAGGGGATAGGAGAGGGAAAAGCTTTGATTGAGTCCAGTGCTCTACCATAGGCAGGTGGAGATGAAGCTGATTGAACACTAGGGAGACTAGGGGGGGTGTGGGTCCCTTGGTTTCCAGCTTCTCCCCACTCTCAACCTGCCTTCATTCTTCTGAAAAAGCCAAAATCTGACTATGGATTCTCCTACTCAATCAACACTAGAGTCTCCCTATTGTGTCTAGAATAAAATATAATATTAATGCCTCTGACTTAAAGCTCGGCATGACCTTATCCCACACTCTCTTTGCAACACCATTGGGCTTTATTTCCCATCCTATACTCTGTGATCCACAAGTTCTCAGTTCTTTACATATTACAGTCTAATTCTCAGTTTTGCATCTTTGTGTACTGCTACATGTGGCTATTCTATATGCAAGAAAGGAATGGACTTACTCCTTATTTCAACCTCATAGAGTTTGTTCCTTTCTTCAAGATAGGACCATCTTCTGCATAAAACCTTTCTGGATTCCTCCAACCAATAGTCCCTTTCACCATTTCAGATATGTTTATTTTAATTTCACCATTTTGGATATATTTATTTTAATTTCACCATTTCGGCTATATTTATTTTAATTTCACCATTTCGGATATGTTTATTTTAATTTCACCACTTTGGATATGTTTATTTTAATTTCACAATTTCGTATATATTTATTTTAATTTCACCATTTTGGATATATTTATTTTAATTTCACCATTTCAGATATATTTATTTTAATTTCACCATTTCGGATATATTTATTTTAATTTCACCATTTTGGATATGTTTATTTTAATTTCACCATTTCGGATATATTTATTTTAATTTCACCATTTCAGATATATTTATTTTAATTTCACCATTTCGGATATGTTTATTTTAATTTCACCATTTTGGATATGTTTATTTTAATTTCACCATTTTGGATATGTTTATTTTAATTTCACCATTTTGGATATATTTATTTTAATTTCACCATTTTGATATATTTATTTTAATTTCACCATTTCGATATATTTATTTTAATTTCACCATTTTGGATATATTTATTTTAATTTCACCATTTTGTATATATTTATTTTAATTTCATCACTTTGGATATATTTATTTTAATTTTACCATTTTTGATATATTTGTTTTAATTTATTTTGGTTATCTTTTTTACATATACTTTTTTTCTTGTTGACACTAGAATGAATGTACATTCCTGGTGAGCATGACATATTGTATTATATATACTTGTATTCCCCAATGACTACTATAGTGCCTTGACACAATAGTACTAAATTTTTATTTGTTGTCATCAATTGATTCACAAGAATAACCACTCTTGGGGTATCTAAGTTCATCTACTTTCTTATTGAACTTGTTTTCTCTGCTTTTTCAAGAGGTTTGCTTAAACACAAGACACACACAGATGGAAATTATCCCCGTGTCATCTGTGGAAATATCATCTCCATGGGGGTTGCCACAGGCCATAGCTGTGGAAGAAGGTGGACCATAGAGTTGACATCATGGCTGCCAAAGGATATCTTCTTGAAATACAAGAGCTTTTCCATATCTTAAAGATATCTTAAAGAGATTTTATAGAACATCCATTTGATGCCTTTCTTTTTTTTCTTCCATTGGCTGCTTGAGCACAGATTTTAGACTCAAGCTAGATTTTCACTGGTGTAAAAAGGAAGTTTGCAGTGAAGAAATCCCTTTTAGCAATGTGATCTTTAACAAAAGCCTGGGATCTTTGGAGTGTAAATGACTTTCTGAGCCACACATTATATATATCATGTATGTGTATATGTACACACATACATGTATATGTGTGTATAAATACACAAGCACACACACTCACAGATATGTGAAATAGGACTTGCAACTATTTCTTCCTGACTTTGAAGCCAACTCTATAAATAGTCTATTTTATGGCAGAGTAGAAATGAGGGTACAGGACTAAAGAGATTATTTTGTTCAAATACATACTGAGAATCAATAGGGATATACAGATTTGTGAGGGGTGTTCACACCTGTGTCATGGAATACACTTGGTATGAGGTTTGAATGAAAGAAGGTTATGCTAGAGCTGGAAAGACTCTCCCAATCCTCCTTTTCATGGATGGCATCCTGCTACTTAGTAAAATATAATCTCTTCAAGGGCTCAAACTATTTCAGTTTTGTATTGTATCTTCAGTTCTTAGCATGGTTCCTGGCACATGTAAGGAAGGCACTTTGTAAATGTTTGTTGATTGATTAGTACTAATCTTATATAGTGACAAGCACCACAAAGCCTTGCTTTGAGAATATATTTGGCAATGTAAAATATTCTAACTAATCACACTGAAAAAATAAGGTGGATAAGAAACAAATATTAGATTGTAACACCTACTTGACAGAAAACCATCTTTCAATATGTACACATTGGACGGACACTTCAAATAGTTAATGATCTGGGTCTAGAATTGACAAGTAAGGGGGAAACTAGGTGATGCAGTGGATAGAGCACCAGCCCTGAAGTCAGGAGGACCTGAATCAAATCTGGTCTCAGACACTTAACACTCCCTGTCTGTGTCACCCTGGGCAAGTCACTTAACCCTAATTGCCTCAGCAAAACAACAACAACAACAACAACAACAACAACAACAACAACAACAACAAACCTAGAATTAACTAGAAGGAAAGTCTTGGGTTAAATTGTACTTAAGAAATTGCACAATTATTATTCCCCCTTCCTAATTGGTCAAGTCACCTTCTGCCTGCCTGGTTCCTCAACTGTGAAATGGGAATAATATGGCACCCATATTCCAGGATTGTTGTGAGGATCAAATGAAATAATATTCGTAAAGCACATTGCATATCCCAAGAGCTATCTAAATGCTAATTGTTGTCGTGGAATGCTAGGAAATCTAATTTCCTTGAGTTTTCTGAAAAACAAAAGTAAGTATAGGAAACCTTCTACCATCTGTTGGAAACTGTCAGCAAAATACAGACATGAATTATACAGAATGAGAAGATATGACAGCGGCTTGGAGCTTATATCAGGGAGGGGAATAATCTTACCTATGACAATTTATCAAAGTCAAGAGCATATTAACTACTAGGAAGGACTCTTTTAATCTTTTAATCTGGTGAAGGAGACTAGGGTAAGTAGGCTTGGAAATTAGTCTTCTCTCTCTCTTCTCTCTCTCTCTGTCTCTCTCTCTCTCTCCCTTCCTTCTCTCCCTTCCTCTTTCCCTCTTTCTCTCCCTCCCTCCATCTCTTCTCTCTCTGTCTCTGTCTTTGTCTCTGTCTATCTCTCTCTTTGTTTCTCTCTCCCCATTATGTTCTCTTTTTTTAGGGACTGGTTGGCTGGGTAAGGTCAGGTTCCAGGGGAGACTTCATTCCTTTTGATGTTTTGTGAATGTTTTCTGTTGACCATAAGGGAAAAATGAGGACCATAACTTCTGCCCCTGGAGGAATGTCCTCAACATATTCCAAATCACAAATAATCCCTTTTTATCCTAGATGCAACGTAACTCTTGAATCAGAATGAGCTACTTGGGTTCTGGTTATTGCCATTGCGGCTGCCAGTGTTGTTTGTCCCTTATTCTCTAAGAGGACCATGCCATCAGGAAGGTGATTCCATGATGTGTGAGTGAGTTCGATTTCAGGGAGAGATGATTGTGCAAAGTCACCCGCCTTACTTTCCCCGCCAGAGCCATCTGGGTCCAGAGGCCAGATATAAATCAGGATAAGTGGGAATGGCCTTGGATGCAATGGAAGACTTTGGCCTTTTTAAGCTAGTCTCACTTTGACTGAGGCCGGACCCATTTAGTGATTTGGGTTAGGTATGTCTGCCTGAATTTTCTCAGCTGTAAAATGGGAATAATGATAATATCAATCTCCTGTGATTGTTGCCTTTCCTTCCTTCCATCCATCCTCACAATAATTGGTATAATAGTCTCTTAATTTAACTCTTTGCTTTAGCTCTAGTCTATTCTCCACAAGCTAAAGTGGTCTTCCTTTTCCCTGTTTTCACATTCATTGCTTCACCATTAAAGGGCTATGATTACAATGACAAACAGCTTTCCGCAAAACTCCAAGTTGTAAGTTCAAATACTATCCCTATTTGGCAGATGAATAAACTGCCCAAAGTCAAAAGCAAGGAAGAGCTAGTCTGGATTTGAAACTAGGTCTACATTCAGATTATTCTCTCTTCCAGAATGTGAAGGGTTATGATGGTAAAGAGAATTTAGGTTTCTTTAGTTTGACTCGAGGAGACATAAGTAAGTAGGCCCAGCAGGATGAAGTGAAAGGAAGTAGGATTTCAACTCACTATCAGCTAGGAGGAGGTGAGTGGGAGGCTGCTAACTTTTTACTTAAATCCAACTCACTTGCATATCATAGCATCATCTCTCCATGTGGTGGTCCTCTTTGAGCACGAAGGGCAAACAGCAATCTGAGTAGAGGTGATCCACTGGGGACAGCTCTAAGTGGTCAGGTGGACAACGCAGGTCTTTCATTCATCCTCCTGGTGCCTCAAGCAACTCTCTAAGAAGGTAAAGGGCAGAGTGGTCCCAATTTTCATTGTTTGAGGGAATCCCCTACTCTCAGATTTCTCATAAAAAACAATTGCTCCAAAATCTGGGAATACAAATCCTAAATTGGCAGAGTCCGTGCCCCTTGTCTGTCCAGCATGAAACACACATTTAAGTTATTTTAAATAATGTTGCAGAAAGTCATTCAGAACCCTCTGCAGTTTGCCACCATAGGACAGTCATTTTTGACCATTTATTTCCTTTTATAAATGGTGGCAGTGGAAGGGAATTTGCCCCCTATACAATCTGTAAGAGATATTTGTATAGAGAAGACTTTAGTAATTTTTCCCCTTCTATATCCCCCAACTTGATTCCAAACCACCCTAGATTTGGGACCAATCTGGGACTCTAATGAGATTATAGTAGAGATAAAAGGAGTTTCTCAGATCTCACATATGTGTGAAACCTTTGAAGAATCTCTCAGAACTAAAAATCACTTTCCTACAGAAACAATTTCTTACAAAAGAGCAGGTGAACCCCACTTAACCTCCATAGCTCAATGCTGTAAAATGCTGGATATCACTAGCTCTTCTGCCCCTCAAAGATCAGAGCCTCAAAGCTTTGCCACGTGAGAGGTAGAAAAAGAAGGCACACAGAGCACACCCACCATGGGCAAGGGTCTGACTCATCCTAATGACTTTTCTCTGGTGGTTTGTCAAAGCTCATCAACAAACCATGGACCCGACTCTACATTTCCTTTGATGTGGACAGAAAAAAATAAATTAACAAGCTCTGTAAAAGGATGGAATTTCCATTCCCCCCAAAAAGTTGTATGGTCAGATGATACCCGGCAGCAAAAACAGCTATGTGGTGTGCCCTGGAGTGAGAAAGGTCACTTCGTAATGGGGTTGGGGAAAGATATAGGTTCAGATTCTGCTGCTGACATGAATTGGCTCTTGTGACCACAGACACATCACTTAACCATTCATGGTGATTCTTTATGACTATAGGTTACAAATGAATTGTTTAATTCATGATAATATATCAAAGAAAGGTGTTTCCATACCAGGAACTCCTGAGATTTAGACCTTATTTTTTAAAGTAGATAAAAACAAACAAGTAAACAAATAAGCTATAGATAGATATAAAAATGGCTACAGAAATATATATATATATATATATATATATATATATATATATATATATATATATATATATATATATATATATATATATATTTTAAATCAGGTTTACTTTCTGTTCTTAGAACAGAATGGTAACAATGATGAGGTAGGCAGATACCTTATAGTGGACAGATGTACATATAGAAAAACAAACAAGTAAACAAATAAGTTATAGGTAGATATAAAAATGGTTACAGAAATATATATATATATATATATATATATATATTTTAAAATCAGGTTTACTTTCTGTTATTAGAACAGAATGGTAACAGAATGATGAGGTAGGCAGATACCTTATAGTGGACAGATGTACATAAAGAAAAACAAACAAGTAAACAAATAAGTCATAGGTAGATATAAAAATGGTTACAGAAATATTTTTAAAAATCAGGTTTACTTTCTGTTCTTAGAAAGAAAAAGAAAGGCAAGAAGGCAGGCAGGAAGGAAGGAAGAAAGGAAAGAAAAAAAGAAAGAAGGAAAGAAAAAAGGAAGGAAGCAAGCAAGGAAGCAAGGAAGGAAGGATAAAAGAAAGAAAGATCAGCTTATCTCTCCAGCTAGAAAAAAAGATAAGTTCAGTCTGATCGCTGCCACTGGACAGATCATTGTAATGGCCAAACATGTTTTCCAGTGCTATGCATACTATTTGGGGAACCTACATACTCCTTCTGTTCATTCTTTGGAAAGTGATCTGACAAATCCTTTCCTTTCAACAGGATGATAAGGTATTAAGTATCAAGGGGCTGAACCTGACTCATGAGACAAGAATGTCTCTGCCCAATGGGTCACTCTGCGGAGGGTCTTGCCGTCCATGTTAGTTCCCTCTCTGGGGGAAGGAAGTGGACTGATGTTGCCTCTTAGTGTTTGTTTGTTTAAGAAGAACTAAAAGTCGGGGATGAAGCAAATCCCCAGGCTCCACCCCATGTGAATGGTTGATAACATTCAGGCTCCTTTAAAAGCCGGCATTTCAGCTGTCTGGGAAAGGTTAATGATAATTGACATGAAATGCATGTCCCCAGCTTCCTTGCATAATTGGATATTTATTCCTACAGCTAAGTAAACAGGCAATTCCAAATTGCGTGTTTCTCTCTAATTGGGATTAATTTTATGTGTCTTTGCTAGGAAATATCCATTCAATCATTGACCACCAAATATTTATGGAGCATCCATCTAGTGCTTATGGAGCAGTGTGTGTAAGGGCTAGCATACCGGGGAGTCAGAAAGTCATAGGCTCTAAGGATCATAGTTTAGTAGAAAGGCCGGAGACATCCATTGCTGGGATTTGCAGGGATTTGGGGTACTCATGTTTCTATGCACTGTATCTGGCTATGTACTAGCAGGTCGAGGTTCAAGCTCTGGGTTTCTCACTAAATACAACTCCCCAGTTCACTGACTCCTCACCCCCCTCTCAATCTCTCTCAGTTCCAATACTGTGAACTAGAAAGATGTTACTTTTGATTCTAGTCAAGGGATCCCTCAAAAGGGATTCAATCTAAAAGAAAGTATACAGGGGCAGCTAGGTGGCGCAGTGTTAGAGCACCAGCCCTGGATTCAGGAGGACCTAAGTTCAAATCTGGTCTCAGACACTTATCACTTCCTAGCTGTGTGACCTTGGGCAAGTCACTTAACCCCAGCCTCAGAAAAAAATAAATAAATAGATAGCTAGATAGATAAATAAATAAATAAAAGTATACAAGTACAAGCATGAATCAAGCATGGAATAATTCATTTATGACTACCCAGCAAACACAAGACTAAATGCTAAGGAATCAGGGGAAAAGTGGAATAGAATCCAATAGCCTCCCACTACAAGTACAATCAGTTAGGAGACTACTAGTCTGGTTTCATTAGCATGTGAGCAGTTTTCCAAAGTTTGCTTTTTATCCACTTCACCTTTCTCTTTTTCTGGGCACTGCCCCATCAAAGAAGCACGACCTTCCTATTGCATGATGTTGACTCATCTGTTGGCTGGCAGCCATGCCTGCTACTTGTTCCAACCATCGCCACTCTAGTGGACATAGAAGTCCGTGCCTTGTTGGTCTTCCAGAACTCTATGACCTTCTGAAACTCAAAAGATTGTTCAGTCTGAGGTTATGGATCAGAAGGAAACACACACACACACACACACACACACACACACATACACACACACACACACACATACACACACACACACACATACACACACATACACACCAAATGGCCCCATCCCAGCTTTGATGAGATAGGCAGAGCACAAATTGCTATTATAAAGGGTTAGGTGTAGAATAAGGGCTGCTCCATTCTTCCACCTGGTTATCCCATAATCAATAACAAATCATCTTTACTATAGTAAAGGCAAAGAAGAATGGTACCAAGGAGAAGGTTATTTCAGTAACTTTCACTCATGTACAACTCTTAGTGATCTCATTTAGGGTTTTTTTGAAGTGGCCTTTTTTTTTTTTTTTTTTTTTTTTGCTTTTCCAGCTCATTTTACAGATGAGGAAACCAAGGCAAACAGAATGAAGTGACTTGTCCAGGGTGACAGGGCTCAAAAAGTGTCTGAAGCCAGATTTGAACTCAGGGAGATGAGTCTTCCTCACTCCAAGCCCATCACTCTGTGCACTATGATGCCATTTACATGCTCTAACCGGATAATAATCTAATCTAGAAGGATCATTGGAAATTTGGTCCCCACCCACTCTCCCACCCTGTTACAGAAAAAGAAAATGAGGGTTAAGTGACTTGCTCAAAGTCACACAGTCAGTAGGTGTCAGATTTTAAGTCAGAGACAAAACAAACATTAGTACTTTTGTTCTGTGCCCTCAAAAAGTTGTGTGTTTTTCTCCTGAGCTATCGTAGCTGAATGGAAGTGTAGATGGGTGCTATACATATTCCCATGAAATCTTTTTCCCCATGATAGCTAGAACTCCTATTTTGGAGAAAGGGCTTCCTTGTGGCAGACTAACTGCTAGAGAAACCCTCCTCTTGCCTGGGAGCCCGCCATAGAGCTTACTGCTTGTCTACCTTCCCATGCTAGTATAGGATGGATCCCAACTGGCTGCAGCGTCCGGATTAGAGTGAAGAGAAGCTTCTATTTCCAACGCATTCCTAGCCCCAGACCTCTAACACTGCTCAATTGTGTCCGTAGTCCATCTATGGAGATAAAGATAAAATGCATTTCAGATAAGTATGATTAAAGGTAATTAGTGAGCTCATTTTGCTGTTACAGTAAATAGAAACAGATGTTCCTCGACATTAAACTAATGATAGAAACAAAAGAATCAAGAAAAATGGGAATCAGGGAAGGCGAGCCAAGCTCTCCTATTTACATGTTGTTTTATTTAGATCTTGTGATTGGCCACTTTTGTCCCTGCCCCAAGAATATAAATGGGAATCAATTTCATGTTCACTTTTTTGATTGTTTGTTCATGTTACGCCATCAAACAAGTATCTTTGTGGGGTTCTTTCTGGATTCTTGTCCCCTTTGGTAGTTCCGTTATGCTGTGAGATTCCCTTTTCTGTTATGGATTAGATTTTTTTAATTGTATTTTTAGATTATAGTTTCAGGCACATTTCTCGTAATGCAAAAGCTATTTTGCATTTGGATTTTTTTTTTTTTTTTAAATATATAAGGTTTGGTCTCTGTTAGCTCTTTGATAGCTTTACAGCTTCCATATTTTCAGGGAAATGCAGTCATCTCAACAAGTCTTAAACAAGAGCACGCCACTGGCATTGTCCCCATATCAGGAACCTCTTTTGTTATTCAAATCTGCTTCTATTGCAGATAATATTCTGGGCAGCCTCTAGTTCTTTGATAATCTCTTTTTAAGCAAAGGCATTTGTGGGAAAATGGGACTATTTGAAGTCACTTAGAGGAGTCTACATGTAGAGACTGGTTGGCAAAGAACAAAACTGGCTAAGTTTGATTAAAAAAAAAAGCCAATGAATAACTACTTGTCTTTTCTTTTATCTTAAAAGATGGCATTTGTGCTTGAACTTAATTTATTCAATGTAGAAGAATCTATGTTTAATTATGTTTAAAATTATTTTTAAAATAATATATGGTTACACACTTAACCACTATGTGATAATCCCGTTAGACTCAGTTTCCTCACAAGTAAAACAAAATGAGAATGTTGGATTAGATATTTTCTGCTGGAACTCTGTCATCCCAGAAATCAGCCGGAGTCAGGATAATCAAAAGTCTTTATTCTTGGTCTTTTGAGGTTGTGGTCAGGGGGTTAGATCTAGCAATCTCCACACCTCCTTCCTCTCTCTCCACAGCCAGGACAATGCCTCAATTTCTTCCTCCTACTCCACCCACACATGTCACTCCCCCTCCTTTGTCCATATCCCCATCCAGCCAGCTCAGAATAGTTGGGAAGGGTCATCCTTCAAACATGTTAATAGAGAATTGTCCAATTGGCAATTAGTCTCACGTGCTCCATTATCCAAGTGCATTTGCTCAGTTCTAGCCCTTTACAATTTTCCAAGATCATTTTCCAGCTCTAAATCTATGATTTTATGATTCCATGTAGTGACAATGTCAATATCAATGAACATGAATCTATGAAGTACCTACTATGTGTATATGTTGTACTTGAGAATGGCAAAACAGTCCCTTCCCTCAAGAAGCTTACCTTCTACAGGCACAGATAATTGCAAATAAATGGAAAAATATAAAAAAAAAATAAATATAAGATAATTTCTGGTGGGGTATATGTGGAAAGGACCAGGAGAAGCCTTATTTGAGCAGAACTTTGTAGGAAACAAAAATTTCTTTTTTTTCTTTTTTTCTTTTTAACTTTTTTATTTATTTTATTTTTTTATTATAGCTTTTTATCTACAAGATATATGCATGGGTAATTTTTCAGCATTGACAATTGCAAAATCTGTTGTTCCAATTTTTCCTCTCCTTCCCCCCACCCCTTCCCCCAGATGACAGGTTGACCAATACATATTAAATATGTCAAAGTATAAGTAAATACAATATATAAAACAAAAATTTCTAAGAAATTTAGGTAAAAGGGCAGGGGAGAGAGCCTGTACTTGTTTAAAAAAAAAAAAAAAAAGCCAGTATTTAACTAGTTTCCTTTCTTTTTTAAAAAAAAAAGAAATCATTTATGTTGGAATTTAATTGACTCAATGTGGAGAGATTGGAAATAGGAGAAAGAATTGTTAATGAGATTAAAAAAAAAAACCAAAAAAAAATAATAATGACACCTATCTGGCCAAAATTAAGATTATGTGGAGGAGATTAATCTCGAGTATACCCAAAGTTAGGCTGGGGCCAGTATGAGAAAGGCCTTAAATGCCAAATGGAGGCATTTGTGTTTTATTTTAGAGATAGAGTCATTGAAGTTTTATGTTGGAAGAACATTTTGATCAAACTTGGATTTTATTAATATCAATCGAACAGTTGTATAGAAGATATGGTAGGAGTTGAGGGGAGACTTGTTAATTTATAAGTATTTCTCTCTAATTAGATATCCTTGTAATGCCTTAAGTTATATATTGTTTGATTCAGAAATTAGAACTAAAAAAAAAAATCATAGCGAAAGCAGATATACCGCCATTCCAGTAGGGTTCTATATTCTTTCACATGGGTCTTTCCCTATTTCTGAATTTCTGAAAAGGATGAGTTGGGGTTTTGTTGGTCTGAAAGCTCCTTCTTGTAAAGCATCCAATGTGGAATCCATGGACTTAGAGAGTTCCTGAGACTGAGATGCTAAAATATTACCACCATTATTTACTTGATCATTATTAATAAAATTTTCCCTATTTAAAAAAAAAAATCAATTTAGAGAGACAGCATCAGAGAATGGACAGGGAGCACAGGGCATGAAACCAGAGAAATTCAGGAAGACCTGGGTCCAGGTGCCATTCTTGACATTTGCAATCTGTTTCACTTCAAGATTCAATTTCCTCTTGTGTGGAATGAGGACTTGGCACTAAATGGCCTCTCTGGCTCTTTTCAGCTTTCCATGTGCTCCTGAGATCCTTTGAATAAGTCCCTTCACTTGTCAGAACCTCAATTTTCTCTTCTATAAAATGAGAGTTGGACCAGATGACCTCCAAGTTTCCTTCGAGGTCAAGGGTCAGGAATCTCCGATTCCTACAGCCACTGCTTGCCTTTTCATGGATGTGACCATTTCTTGCTGCTCTCTGGTCATTGAGGCTACCTCTAGTTTTTCAGCCTTACAAACAACACAGCTATAAACATCTCCGTACAGACAGTTCTTTTGCTTTTAAAAATGCTTCCCTGAGGCATCTTTCCCAGAATGGAATTATCGTATCAAATGTAATGGTCAGGTTTATGACTTCATCATGCACTGCCAGACAGCTCTCTTAAAGCTGGGGCTGCTTTGCCATGCTACCAGAATGCACGTGTAGACCCAAGAGGCAAAGTGCTTTATTTGGTGGTTGGTTTCGTTTTGCTTTTTGTTTGTTTGTTTTTATGACCCATCACTTTACCTATTTCGATCTTTGGAGATAAGTTTGGGGATTTGGATTTCGCTGTGATATCCATGAATTACTGCTTTATGTTTGGAAATCTGACATTAGAAAAATGGTAAGTGAGTTGTCTAATAAGAAAAAGAGACAAGAAAGGGGAAAAAAGAGGCAGGAGGCAGAAAAGTCGTAGTCTTTAGACTCAAAAGTCCCACTCATCTATTGCTTTTCTTACCCTATTATTGTGTAGTTACTTCAGTCATATCTGACTCTTCATGACCCCATATGGGGTTTTCTTCTCAAAAATACTGAAGGGGTTTGCCATTTCCTTCTCCAGCTCATTTTACAGATGAGAAAACTGAGGCAGATTTAAAAAAAAAAAGTGCTAGTAAATGTCTGAGATCAGATTTGAACTCAATATTTTTTATGAATCATGGCTCAGTGCTCTACCTACTGAGCTACCTGGCTGCCCAGGGTCATACACATTTGAACTCAGCCAAATGAGTCTTCCTGACTGCAGGCCTGGTGCTCTGGGCACCCACCCATCTGCCTGTCCCCATTTTACAGATGTGAAATTCAGAGAAGGTAGATGATGCATTTATGACAGCGAACAATGGGAATGGGAATGGGAAACAATGCTTGTCCTTTGAATTTAAGTACCAAACTCTTTCCACTCCCATGAATTGCTTGCTCTTAATGAGGACTGATCTCTTCATCTTTTTCTCTGGAAAAAAGCATATTAAAATTAAGTACTGAACTTCAGAGTGAAGGCTATACTCAGTTTTATAGGGACCAATCCAGGTTTTATAACAGCAGCTTTCCATTTATTTTATATGCTCATTTCCCAATCTGTTCCTTCATTATCTTGTTATACTTAGCAATATTGCATCAAGTAAAAACTGAATCTGGACCTTTCAAAAAGTATTGGGTGTGTTGCAACATGGCGACCATTGCACAATGAAACTCGTTCATTTATCCACTCACACAATCGTGGAATTGCAGAATTAGAAGGGCCCCCAGAAGTCCCCAACTGAGTTTTGTTATAATGCTCCTAACAAGTGAACCTCCAGCTTTGGATCAGAGCCCTTTGGTGAAGAGGAGCCAGCCCCCCACTTCCTGGGTCTGCCTTTTTTACTTTGGGATAGTTCTATGGCTAGGAAAATCTGAGTCCAGTTCTCATTCTGCCTTCCCTCTAGGTACAAAGACAACAAAACTTATTCTTCTTGCCAGTGTCAGTCCTCAAGGACTGATAACCAGCCAGTGGACCCCCATCAGTATTCTCCTCTTCAGCTGAACCATTGCCAGAGCCTTTGAGTGATTCCTGACATGACCCTCCTCAGCACATACTCTGTTTTCTCCTTGCTCCTCCAATGTGGGGCCCGGAGATGACTGCAGACCTCCAGAAGCAGGGAAAGGGCTGGCAATCCCATTATCTCTGGGCTCACCCCATATTAACCACTCACTCTGTATAGAGCACAGTGTTAGATATTCCTGGAAATACAAAGCTAAAGTCTGCCTTGTGGCTCTGACCCCACTGGTGGCTTGACCGGAGAGACCACCGGATTTGACATGAGAAAATCTTGCTTCAAATCCCTTCTCACTCAATTCCCATGTGACCCTTTGTGACTCCATGCCATGTGCCGGGGGGCCTGCTTTCTCATCTGTAAAATAAAGGGATCGGATTAAATGTTCCCAAAGGTCTCCTTGTCTCCAGAGTTATGGTCCTGTGATCTATGAGCAAAAGACTACTTCTTAGAGCCTCATTTCCCAGTGGTTTGTGCCAGGAGTACTAAGAATAGCATGGAAGTAAGAGCTTAGGAGGAAGTAATTTAGAGAAGTGGAGAGAAAATCTCCCAGAGCTCTTTCTTCAAGTTGCCTCCTCAGAAAGACATTGGAACCTGGTTTCCACACACATGCACATGCACAGACACACATTCACACTCCGCCATACATACAAGAGTTGTATAAAGGCAGTGAAGAAATGCTCATGAATCTGGTTTCCATTAGCAATGGAAAGAACCATAGGACACTGAAGTGCCCACTGTAATCACGGGATGGAGAGATGGAAGGGAATTTAGATGTGGACTCATCCAAGCCATTCCTTCTACACAAGTGGAAATGGAATCCTTCAGAGGGCAAATGGATAGATCAAGGCTGTACCTTTCTTTGTCTTGACATATTCTCCTTATCATCCACTTCCTGGAACTTCTAGCTCAGGTGCTATCTCCTTCAGGAAAGATTTCCTGATTTTCCTAACTCCCCCTCTTCACATTAACTTATGTTACCTTGACTGCTTGTTTTCTGTACCTCATAATGTTGAGTCAGGAGGTCTTAATATAGTGTCCACATATTTTAATATCATGATTTCTGTATTTCAATACAATTGTTTTCTTTTGCATTTTAATCCTACCTAATTTAATTAATTAATTTAATTTTAATTCTGAGGAATCTTTGTTGTTATTCCCCCACCCCTTAATTATCAAAAGAGGAAAGTCTGAGACCTAAATAAAGGAGCACTTTAGATTATATGTTGTTGAAGTGATGTGTATATGGGTGATATTTTTTAATTTTAAAATTTATTTATTTTTAATATACATTGTTTTATGAATCATGTTGGAAGAGAAAAATGAGAACAAAATAGAAAAATCATGAATGAGAGAAAAGAATAGAAAAAAAGAAGTGAAGATAGCATGTATTAATTTTTATTCAATGTCCATAATTTTTTTCTGGATGCAGAGGGAATTTTCTAAAATTGCTTTGTATCACTGAAATGCTGAGAAGAACTAAGTCTTTCATAGCTGATCACCATGCATTCTCACTGTTATGGATAATATATTGCTGGTTCTGCTTGTTTCATTTAGCATCAGTTCATGTCAATTTTTCCAGGCTTTTCTAAAATCACCTTTTCATCATTTTTAATAGAAAAATAATATTCCATTGCCTTCATTTGCCACAACCTATTAAATTATGCCCCGATTGATGGGCATCTCCTCATTTCCCAATTTCTTGCTACCACAAAAAAAGAGTTGCTACAAACAATTTTGCACATGTGGGTACTTTTCCTTCCTTTATGATTCTGTTGGGCTACAAACCCAGTAATGGCACTGCTGGGTCAAAGTGTATGCACAGTTTTATAGCCCTTTGGACATAGTTCCAGATTGCTCTCCAGAATGGTTAGATCAGTTCACAACTCCACCAACAATGCATTAGTGTTCCAATTTTCCCACACTCCCTCCAACATTTATCATTATCTTTTCTAGTCATCTTGGTCAAACTGAGAGGTATGAGTTGGGACCTCAGAGTATCTTAATTTGCATTTCTCTAATCACTAGTGATTTAGAACATTTTTTCATCTGAATTTATATAACTTTAATTTCATCATTTGAAAATTGTCTGTTCATATCTTTTACCATTTAGCGATTGAGGAATGACTTGTATTCCTGTAAATTTGATACAGTTCTTTATATATTTTAGAAATGAGACCTTTACCAGAAACATTGGCTGTAAAGAATTTCCCCAGCTTAGTACTTCCCTTATAATCTTGTTCTGTTGGTTTTGTTTGTGTGAAAACTTTTTTAATTTAATGTAATCAGTTATCCATTTTGCCTTTCATGATGTTCTCTAGTTGGCCATAAATTCCTCCCTTTTCCAAAGACCTGATAGGTAACTTATCCCTTGCTTTCCAAAATTGCTTATTGTGTCACTCTTTATGTCCAAATCACGTCCCCATTTTGACCTTATTTTTGTATGGGCTATGAGATGTAGATTTATTTCGAGTTTCTGAATATTGTTTTCCATTTTTCCCAGCAATTTTTATCAAATAATGAGTTCTTATCCCAGAAGCTGGAGTTTGGGAGTTTATCAAATTAATTAGATTCCTATAGTTATTGTTTTGTCATGTGTATCCAACCTATTCCACTGATCCACCACTCTATTTCTTAATACCAAATGGTCTGGATGACTGCTGCTGTTAGAATATAGTTTTAGATATGGTACTGCTAAGCCACCATCCTTTGCAATTTTTTTCATGAATTACCTTGATACTCTTGAGCTTTTATTCTTCCAGATGATTTTTATTATTTTTTTTCCTAGTTCTATAAAATGCTTTTTTTTTTTGTCAGTTTGATTGGTATGGCACTGAACAGTAGACCAATTAAGGCAAAGCTGTCATTATTTTAGCACAATCTATCCATGAGCAATTGATTTTTCCAACTGTTTAGATCTGACTTTATTTTCATGAGAATTTTTTTTTTGTAAATACATTAATATAGTTCCTGGGTTTGTCTTGGCAGGTAGATATCCAAATATATATATATATATATATATATATATATATATATATATATATATAATCTACAGTTATTTTAAATGGAATTTCTCTTTTTCTTGTGGTTGGGCTTTGTCTGTAATATACAGAAATGCCAATGATTTGTGTGGGTTTATTTTCTACCCTGCAACTTTGCTAAAGCTATTAATTGCTTTGAGTAGGTTTTTGGATGATTTTCTAGAATTCTCTAAGTATATCATTATATCATCTACAAAGAGTGATAGTTTTATTTCCTCATTGCCTATTCTAATGCTTTAATTTCTTTTTCTTTTCTTCTTGCTAAAGCCAACATTTCTAGTACAATGTTGAATAATAGTGGTGATAATGAGCATCCTTGTTTCACCTCTGATCTTATTGTGAATGGATCCAGCTTCTCTCCAAGACAAATAAGGTTTGATGTTGGTTTTAGATAGATTTTGCTTATTTATTTTATTTCTGATGAATAGAATGGAAGTTCTTTGAAGGAAGGCAGACAATGTTTGCAGGAATGTTTGCAGACAAGGGCATTGAGCCATGTTTTTCAATGAAAGGACTGAAAGAAAGAAAAGTCTATCTTAGAATGGTTAGCTCGGAATTCATCATGAAAAGAGAGACAGTAGACCTTGGTGGATGGTGCTGGGATCAGATTGAGGGAGATCTGGGCTTTAATCTCATCTTGCTGTGACCTTGAGCAATTGATGGAGTCCTTCCCTGCACTCAAGGTGATCTCCTAGGAATTGTTACTAGGTCTAGATGGTGGCCTTGGGTGTGCATTTGCACTAGTGCTGGAGTGCCCCATCAGGAGCTGGTCCTCCCCACTCCAAGGTAGACATACTCTTTTCATTCCCTTCTTGAGCTTAAGCCCTTTCGAGGCTACCTTTTTTATGGCTCCAGACATTGCATCCAGACATCTTTCACTCTTCTGATGACAAAGAAGGTGCAGATTTTCAGTGCTTTTCTCAGACTCTGGACACTGATGCTGATCTATTTGATGTATGGGAAAAATTTCTGCCTCTTCCCATAGAGCTATGACTCAGTACCCCCTAGAAGTGCAAGCCATTGTGTGCCTTCCTTTGGAGAAATAGAGAAAGGGTGCTGATACTCCAAACCAGGGTGCTCTGGAGCTCCACTGTGAAATTTGGATCATGCAAGAGGAGAAAAGATAATCTAGATTTCTACTACAGCAAAAATGTCTTCAGAGTGAGAGAAAAAAAAATTGGAGAAGATGGAGGCAGCCTTCAAATTTTCCTAAGAAAACTTTTTTTTTTTTTTTTCTCCTAGGGCTCTAAACTTAGAGCATTGTCAGAAAAACACATACTTAATATTACTTCAAAATGTCATCTGGATACACAGAAGAAATTGGAGATTCTAAATATTCCTTAAAAAATGAGGGAGGGAGATTTGGGAGGCAGATACATGCTACTTCTCATTATTCAGGAAAGAGGATTTGGAGGAAAGTCATGCTGAATTGGGGCCGTTGTGTCTAAAACTGAGTCTCCTTCCCCATGGTACTTATACTTGAATGTATTGAAATACAATTCAGCCCACTTCAGTCTCTGCCCTGGTGCTTAATGCTGGAAAATTCAACTATTCCTTGCTTTTTTTTTTTTTTTTCCTTTTCCTTTTTAAGCCCCACCAGTGTTTAAGACACACAGATATCTCTCAGTGCTCTGGGCCATATGTTTTCTATGCTGACAGGGTGAACCTCGACTTGACTCAATCAACTCCCCTTCCCCCCATGCCTTTATATAGTGCAGTACTTTAAACCAAAATCTTGCTCCGGGGGACTTCCCAATTGTGGACTGTTTGCCTTTAACATCACTGCCTGTGTGTTAAAGACCATGGTTTCAATAGTTCACCCTCCCCTCTTTTTTTTTTTTTTTCTTTGAATCTTGGTTTCCTGGGGGAGAGGGGGCGTGGAAGGTCCTGCCATCCCATGAACCTCATGCTATATGACAGCATTATCCCATTTGCTTCACGCTTTATATTATTAAGTTTCTTTTTCCCCCACGGTCCCTGTTTTCGGGCAAGATTCCTCAGAAAGCCAGATGCTCAAGGCAAGTCAATTTCAATGATGTCGAAGTGAATGAGTATTGCATATCGTGAAAAACATGGACTCACTGGGGTCTGGAGGAGTGGCTGGCCACATCCATTAAAGCAGCATCTAGTCACCAGACTTGCTTGGTCATTTATGAAGGGAGATTATTTCCCAGATTGAAAGCCAGTTAACACATCTGAAGCTCGATAAGACGAGGCAGTCTTGGTATGTTTCCTGTCCTGTAGTGATTAAAGGCAATGGAACTCTGGACTGGGAAAAGTTTTCCATGGTCCGGGGAACGCAGCAAATGTTTCTCCTGGTAATGCAATTAGGAAATATTGGCCCCAGCTAATGTAACTTAAACGAAACACGTTGTCCTCGTCAAACCTGGTCAAGTTGTCCAACAGGCAAAGCCTTGTCCAAGACATTAAAGAGCAGGGGCGTATAGGGTTCCCATGGAAACTCGGCTCAAATGCCGATTTGTGGATATGATCATAATCAGCCCCATAATCTAATATGACTGAATTAAAGGAAAAAGAATCTTAGTTATGAAGTCAGCCCCCTGCGTGTGTATTCTTACACATGCAGAAACCATATGGATGCTGACAGACACTATTTTCAAACTACTTGTTGGCTTGGGGGTAGGGCTTTTAGACTCCAATTTTCATCTTCTATATTCATTGTTCATGATTTTCATATGTGCAGAGGAGTGGAGAGATCGGGCTCTAGATTTGGAGGCAGAGGAACCCGGTTCAAATCTTGTCTGTACCTACTACTGGCTAACTGGATGATTGTGGTCAAGTCATTTTTTTCCAATTTGATTTCTGCTTCCTCCAGTAAAAAAGACAGGTTGAATCAGGTGACTCTTAAAGTCCCTCCCTCCATTTTATTTTGTTCTATACTGATATCCCTAGAGATCTACAGCTTCCCTTCCAACTCATCTCTAATTGGACACATCCTGGTAAAGGGGAAACTATACTGCATTTTCAGGCCATGCTTTGTCACTTACAGCTTGTATGGCATGGACAAGTGGCTTAAGCTGTCTAGGGCCTTAGGTTTCCCTCTAAAACAAGAGGCTTACAACAGACCATTTCAAATTCTAAGTTCTCTCTTCCTACATATTTGTGTGTGGTTTTCCAACAAGCACTCCCTCCAAACTGCTGCCTCCCAGAATCCTTCTTTTCCTTTAAGATGAAGTTAACCATTATCTTCTCCATGAAGCCGTTCTTGATTGCCTGAAGTGTGTGTCCTCCCTCACAAATTATCTCTTATTTAGCTACTATGGCTACATTTGTACTCAATAGCTAAGTGTGTGTGTTGGGGAGAGGGCATAGATTTATATGGTTTCATTCTTTGACCAGGGCTGTTCTCGGTGGATACTGATATAGTGGATTTATATGAATTTGCCTCCCTGTGAAATTATTTGTCATTGTAGCTCCCAGATTTAACACAATGCCTGAAACACAGCAGTGCTCAATGGTCATCTCTACAAATAAATAACTCTTGGACATCTATATCCAGCCCTCACCTCTCTCCTGAGTTCTCTCTCATCACAAATTACCAGTAACCTGTTAGGCATTTCACATTGAATGGCTCAAGGATTATTTCGAATTCAGTGCTCAAACCAGAATCTGTTATCTTTTTCTTCCAATCCTAAATTGCCCTATTCTGTTGAGGACATTATTGGCTTTCCACCAGGTTCCTTATCTCAGAGACTTCGTCTGTTTTCCACTCCTACTCTCTCCCCCATATCCTGTAAATTGTCAAGTCTTTCCAATTGGAAAGTCTACCTCTTTCTCTTCAATCACATAGAACTACTCTAGTTCAGATCCTCATTGTCTCTTTCAAAGTATTATATTCTCTCTAGGTCTCCTGGACTCCAATCTTCCTCCTCTACTCCAACCCATTCTCCATACAGCTTTTTTTTTTTTTTTTTTTAATTATAGCTTTTTATTTTCAAAATATATACGTGGATAATTTTTGACATTTACTCCTGCAAAAACCTATTTTCTAATTTTTTTTTTCCCTTCCTTCCTCTACCCTCCGCCCAGTCGGCAAGTGATCCAATCTAGGTTAAATACTCCACACAGTTTTTAAATTGAAATAGATAAAAGTCAAGTCTGATCACGTCACTCTCAAGCTCAAGCAGTTCTAGGAGCTACCTCTTGCCTCTGCTAGCTTATCATCTGAAGAGACTCATAGTCAATTCCAGCCAACCTTTCTGAGACCACTGCACAGCACTACCCATTGCATGCTCTTATTTGGCTAACTAGACTTCTTGGTATCCCTTGGCATTTGAATTCTCACTATCATATTTGCTATTTTTCCCATCAGCCTCAGGGACTGGAGGTCTACCCACTTGGTATCTTAGCACTGCCTCTCCCACCTCTGTGCCTTTACACGAGCTGAGCCATAGACCTGGATGCTGTCTCCCCTCACCTCTGCCTCAGTTTTCCTCCAACCGAGGCTCATGGTTGTACCCTACAGAAGGCCTTTTCTTATTCCTCCAGTCATTAGATCTGTTCCTCATAAAAAAATGCTTTATGTGTCTATATGTGCATGTGCATTTTCTCCATTTGAGATGCTTCTTCACCTACAATTACTTGATCAATTGATAAATAGTCATTACTTACTTTGTGTTAAGCCCACTGTGTGCTAGTGATACAAGAACCAATAATGTTAGAAACAATAATGTTCTACTTACAAGGAACATACATTTTTTTTTAGTCTTTTTTTATTAATTTTATAATTATAATATTGTTTGACCCTACATATGCATAGGTAATATATATATATATTTTTTTACAACATTATGTCTTGTACTCCCTTCTGTTCCGAATTTTTCCCTTGTTCCCTCCACCCCCTCCCCTAGATGGCAGGCATTCCCATACACATTCAATATCTTATAGTATATCCTAGGTACAATATATATGTGCAGAACCGAATTTTGTTGTTGTTGCAAACAAAGAATTGTATTTGGAAGATAAAAATAATCTGGGAAGAAAAACAAAAACAAAAACAAAAAAATGCTCCCAGTTTACACTCATTTCCCAGTGAAGGAACATACATTTTAACAGGAAGTCAACAAAGACACATAAATACATATAATAATTACAAATTTAATAAATATAAGTATGGTCCCAGTAGTTAAATAAGAGGTAATTTATGAGGGAGGATACTTGTAATGGGGTGGGGGGGGTAAGGAGAGCAGAAATCAGGAAAGGCGTCAATGGAAAAGACAAGGATATTAAAGGGAACAAATTGTGAAGCAGAGATGGAAAAGAAGCGCTTGGGGAAAAATCAGATGGAGATTGGAGACCATGTTATTGGTGAGAAAGCACGAGAAGACTGGATCCCAGAGAGCGGGAGGGAAAGTAATGTCCGGTGAATCTGGAAATAAAGATCGGGGTCAAGTCATGAAGAGCTTCAAAGCTAAACTGAAGAGTTTCTATTTTATCCTAGAAACAATAAAAAAACACTAGATTGGATGATCAGATCTGCGTGTAGGAAAAAGTACTTTGGCAAGAAAGTGTGTAATGGACTCAAATGAGAAGAGACTTGAGGGAGGAGAAGAATTAATTTAGTAGAGAGTTAATGAGGGCCTGAACTAAGCAACTGAGCTCATTGAGAGATGGTATAGGGGGGGGGGGGGGGGAGCAAATTCAGAACAGAAACCAGGATGAGCTGCCATGTTCTCAGACTCACCAGGCTTCTGGCAATAGTGTGTACCTACCAGAGATCTGTGACTGATATATTTCAATCCAATCCAACAGATATTAATTGTATTCTACCCTGTGCTGGGCCCTAGGGATGCCAAGCCCCAAACAAAATAATCCTTGTGTTTAAAGAATTTATATTCTGTTCGAGGAAAGCAACATGTATACAGATGAATACACACAGACTCACACAGATTCAAACAACCTCACAAACAAAACATACACACATAAAATTGGCAGGCGTTGTTCGAACAGCTCCGGGTGTCTCAGAACCTCTTGACATGGGGTGAGACGTGTTCCAAGGACCAAGGGGTGGTGGGATAGAAACAATGCTTTGTCTGCAGTCTGATAAACACTGCCCTATGTTCAAATTCCAACTCCGTTACTTACCGAACAGCCTGTGTGACCTTGAGCTAATATTGTCTCTCGCTGCCTTGATTTCCTTCTTCATAATGAGAAGGGATGCTCCCTGCAATCATGTCCATGATGTTCTGTGCTACCATTACTATACAACTATAAGTATATAAGAGACAATATAAGGGAAGCAGGGGCCAAGGAGTTTTAAGAATTGAAATCTTAACCTCCAAATCTCCCAAGATGTGTCTACAAATCCAAAGGCCCGAGAGCGTCCACTGAGAACAACTCGGGCCGAAGAACGAAACCTCTCTACCGTGACCCCAGCAAGTGGACAAAGAACTTCTAATGGAATCGTTCTATAATGGAGCCACCTCCCTCTGTCTCCTAAAATGGATCATTCTTCTTCAGGAACTTTAAATATTTGGAAGGTTTTTTCCCCCTATCAAAGTGCCTCCTTTTAACTTTCAGCCTTTGCTCCTAATTCTGTCCCTGGGGGCTCAGCAAACAGAACTAATCCTTCCTCCACATGTCAGCCTGTAGACATTTAAAGACCTTTCTTTTTTACACTTAACCCCTTTAGATCCTTCAACTGATCCTCCTGGGGCTTGGTTGGGAAGTCGCTCACCTTCCTGGCTGTTATTCCCTGAACTTACAATCTCAGTCCGAAAATGTAGCCCTCAGCACTGGATGGAACACTCCAGATGTGGTCTGGCTGGGGCAGGGCATGGTGGGATGCGCCCCTCCCTTGCTCTGGGCACTGGACTGCTGTTAATGCAACCTAAGATCGCATTAAATTTTCCTGGCTGCCACATCACAGAAGTAGGGAAGGCCTTCAGTCCTGATGGCCCCCAAGAGTGATTGCCACTCCCAGATGTGCCCGTCTGCCTGCCCGCCTTCCACTTTTATGAATACTTTGCCCCGGGGAGAACCTGGGCTATTGATAACTACCAGGAATTGCCATTTGCTGAAACTGCCTACTTTTCTTTGAGACTTTTGGTTGTCTCATGGTTTCTTGTGACTCCCAGCAGACCGACAGTTTGCTGGCCCATGTTTCTCTCTTAGAGATGCAATGTGGTAGAACAATGAAGCAGGATTCTGGGAGATCTGAGTCCAAATCTTGTTTTGGTACTTTTGTGGAATCTGATCCTTATTGTGACTCGATTTACCCATATGTAAAATAAAGATATTCTCACCTGTCGTTCTCCCCCTCATAAGCTCATCACGGGCTCAAGAGATGGAGCTTTCAGAAGAGGCTTTGTATGAATGCCAGTTATAATTCATCTTTCATTTTTGTGAGACCAGCACATCCTCTATGGCAATATGTTTGTTAATAATCTGACCCCCCGCAAGGAGATCCAAGACCTAAACTGCCTGTCCTCTGGTGAGTCTTTCTGCTCATAACTCATGAGATGTCATGTTTATAGGAGACCGTTGAAACAGATGCTGCTGGAGTCTGACATTCTATAAAGTATATAAATATAAGAGGCAAATCTCAGCTTGATGTCAGGGGGAAAAAATTACTAACAGAGCTGTCCAAGAGTGAAAGGGGCTACTACAGAAGGGGGGGACATTCCCTCCCATTGAGGGACTTCAAACACATTCTGGAGAACCACCAAACTAATATATTTTAAAGGGGATTTGGGCTCAGCTATGGCTTATTAAGATGGCCTAAGGACCCTTCCAGTTCTGCGATTCAGTGCCGGCGTACTTAATAAATGTTTTTAATTGATTATATAGGATAATAAGGTCTTTTACATGTTTCACAAGCCTGGAAAGTAGGTGCTATTACTATCACCATTTTACAGATAAGGAAACTGAGGCTGAGAAACATTAAGTGATCTTTTAACAATTGACTGAATCAGGATTTAGTTCTTCTGACTACAAGGTCAATGCTTTAATCAGTATATCACCATTTTACAGATAAGGAAACTGAGGCTGAGAATCATTAAGTGATCTTTTAACAATTTACTGAATCAGGATTTAGTTCTTCTGACTACAAGATCAATGCTTTATTCAGTATATCACCATTTTACAGATAAGGAAACTGAGGCTGAGAAACATAAAGTGATCTAGTAATTGACTGAATTGGGATTTGAACTCAGTTCTCCTGACTACAAGGTCGGTGCTTTATTCAATATATTCAGTATATTCAGTTGTGTGTCAAACTCATTTTGCTTAAGAGTAGCGACTGAAAATGCTATGTTAGTATGGAGTGACTTAGCATTAGAATATAGAGCGTGTTTGTGCGTGTTTTGTGTCTGCACGGCCTTATTTATATTCCTAAAACATGTCCAGCATGGTGCATCCCCTTCCAGAACCTCACAGTCCTTCTGAGTCCAGGCCAGTGGGGACAAAAAGTAAGAGAGGGTGTTGGTAAGAGAAAGAAAGAATGGTTTTCACCCAAGAAATGACCTCAAAATCAGTAGGGAGGACATAGAATCGCCAGCCTGAAAATGAGACCCAAAGACCTTCCCGAGAGATTCAGGAAGGAAGAAACAAGGCCGGTTCCCACATCCCTAGGCTCCAGCTCACCAATGGTTCAGTACATTTGGTTGGGAGACAGTTCTTAAAGCCCAGGGGTCTCCAGATCCTCTATTTATCTTGAAAGAGGCGATCACCAAGTAAGATGTTCAGGTCCATCATATCTGCAAGCTGGAAGGCTACAATGGGCTTCCACTTGGACTCCCTGCCTCCATCGGATCCACCTGAGCCACCATCCTGAGGTGACAAAGGCACAGAGAGTTCTGAGCAGCTCCCTCTCCCACTCATGAGCTCCCTCGGGGCGTGGGGGGGGAGTCCCTCCTCAGTATTTCAAGCCTTTAACAGTCTATTCCCAGCAGATCTTTCTGCACTGACTCTGTAACCCAATATTCTCAACATATATGTGTGTGTGTGTGTATACACACACATATACACAAACACATGCACACTCATGTATACACAGACACATTCACATTCACATATATACAAATACAGACACATTCACATATACATATCCACACTCACATGCACATACAGCCATACTTGCACACACTCATACACACATATCCACATACACACTCTCACACACATATCCACACTTGCACACACAGATACAGTTAGATGCAAACACAGTTATCTATTTTCAATATACACTTATACACTCATTTACATATACCATACACTTTTACACACCTTATACTCTTACACACATATAAACACTCACATATACATGCTCACATCCACATTCATGCACTATATGCCTCACACACATTTACACATACATACTCATGTGCACAAATATACTCACTCATACATGCTCCCTCCACATGTGCACACTCACATTTACACATTCTTGACATACACAATTATGTGCACATAAACATATAAACAAATATATACTGACAATCACATAGACTTATATTATACACACATTTTCACATGTTCACACAATCACAATGCATATACGCTATATATATATGTGTGTGTGTGTGTACATGCATACATGCTCACATGTGCTTATCCACAAGTATACATTTCTGCACATTCATGGACATACACACTTGTACACACATACATATACACATTCACACATATAGACACACATTCCCCTAGATGCACATCCACCTTTAAATCATACTTATTCACACACGGACACATACTCACAGGGCACATGCACACTCACTCACACATGTTTACTTGCATGTTCACACTCGCCCTCTCAAATACACATTCGCACACACTCTTGCTCTCACATGTACTCTCACACTCATGCACATTCGCACTCTTGCTCACACTCACACACATACACACATATTTGCTCACAATATACTTGCACACACACTGACACTCACATTCTTGCTCACACTCATACTTGCTCACACATATGCACTCATGCATACTTTATATTCCAGATAAGTGAAGTATTTCTGATTTCCTAGCTATATATACTATATCTCCTCCCTCTCTGCCTCTGATATCTGGAATGCCTTCCTTCATCATTGTTGTCCCTGGAACCGCCTGGCTCCCTTCAAGTCTCGGCTGGAAGACTCCCTTCCGTAAGAAGCCTTTCCAGACTTCTTCAATTGGTGGTTCACAGCACACCCCTCCCCAACCATCCATCCCATCATTCTTTGGGTATTTCATTTCTATGTATCTGTGTACATATTGTTTTCTCTCAGGGTCTTGAAAGCATCTTGAGATCAGGATCTTTTTCCTCCCAATTTTGTTTTCATTATCCCTGGGACCTTGCTTGTGGCCTGGGGCATAATCAGTCCCAAAGAAATGCTTGCTGAACTGAATCAGAACGGCAAGGCCCCGGAAGAACGTGGATTTTCACAGTGTTCCCTAAGAACCAGCCCCCTGAGAACCAATCTAGTGAGGTAAAAAGAGCTCTATACATAAGCTTCCAGCGATCCATTGGCCCCGTTTCCACCCTTCTTGTTAGGATCTGAAGGGCTTCTTCCCTTTAAATGATGAAAAAGAGCATCAGTGCAGCTCAAAAAGGAATTGGCCAGAATTCTGGATCCTTTCCTTTGGGGGTCGGAGTCAGGGTTGGGCTTCAAAGGCAAGTGCTGAGAACGAGGTGACCTCCAGCCACCGACTTAGCCAGTGTGGAGCAAAGGACAAATCACTGGAATGCCAATTAATGTTGACCGGCGGCCCATCTTTAGCTCTCCTCCGGGAGGAGCTGAAATTCTGCAGTGGCCTGTGTAATTGGACCTTCTGAGCCAAGAAAAACAAAAACACACACAACAACAAAAAACCCAACCCAACTTTTCCCTCTCCAAACTTTTAGAGCTGGAGGACCTTGGGGTTTTAGTGGAGAGCTCCATATTGTCAATCAAAGAAAGACGAACAAATTAGCCATACCTGTGAGTGGAAATCAAACAGCAATTTGCTATAAATAAAGAAAACCTTTCTCCTATACTCTCTCCCTTAGTAAAGACAACATGGTGTGCCCCAAAGGGACTTTATCTCAGCCGTTGACCAAAAGAATTTGCCACAAAAACTACCAACAAGATCACCCAGGATAGGAATAGCCCACTTTCAGCAAGCACAGAGTGGAAAAACAATTTTCTAATGAGCTTCAGAGAGTAGGAAATGCTCCAAGAACTTGTTGAAGAGACTACTAGGTCACCAGACATGTTCTCTGAAAAATCTTGAACATGGATCCATATCATATATGAGAGTGGCCAAGGTTGTATAGAATTAAAAAAAAAAAAAAAAAAAAAAAAAAAAGGAAGATGTCGAGTCTGTAAGGCAGAGGCCAATGAATTTGACTTTGATTCCTCCCAAAATTCTGGGTTATATAGAAAAGAAAGCTATTATCGCTCTCCTTCCAACTCAGAGACCCCAAATTACCTCGCTATGTTGGGGTCAAGGCACATAGTGTTCAACTTGGCTGATTAGACCAATCTAGGCTTGGAATGTTCTACTACAGGTCGGACACAAATAGTCCCCATGAACGTTTGGAGTCGAGATGTCTCTAAATGTGTCCATCTCAGGTTTCTTTTGAGCTATAGCAATTTTGCTTTGCTCTGAGAGGACATCACTTCTTTGATGAAGGCGTGCCATGCGAGGCAATCCTGTGCCAGTGTCTCCCAAGTCTCCCAATTAGTATCAACATTCTTCAGAGAATGCCCTTTTCTCTTAGGGATCACAAAAATTATCATGGGCTCCTAAAGAGCTGGTTAGCACACATAACCTTTATTTCATAGACTTCGGAGAGAAATGATGTTTTTTCAACTGTATTAGCCCCAGTCCAACATTCTAGCCTATAAAGACCTTTTATAATTCTGCCTCTTTCCTTTACCAGTAAGTTACCCCTCTAAACCATGTGCCACTTGTACATTTGGAAAGTACACCATCCTTGCCTTTATCCAAGTCACTGATGAAAATGTTGAATGGATTAAGCAAAGGTCAGCTCACTGGAGCGTGCTGACAGACACCTTCCTTCAAGGTCGCATCATTCCATGAATGACTTGTCTTTGGATTTGGTAAATCACTTATAAATCCACCAGTCCTATTTTTACTCTCTGCTTTCCCACCAGGGCAGTAGAAGAAACATTTTAAAAAGCTTCACTGAATTTCAAGTACATTTTAAATATATGTGTGTGTAAAATATATGTATCCATGTAATACTAATACATACATATATATATATATATGTATATATATACATATATATATACATATATATACACATACATACGTATTTGTGTGTTCATCATTTTGGATGCTCCTTTTGGTCCATAACTTTCCACTTTTCCACCAGGATAGCATAAGAAATATTTTTAAATGCTTGACTGAATTCCAAGTAAATTTTAAATATGTATGTGTCACATTTATCTATCTATCTATCTGTCTATCTAGTCTATCTATCTATCTATCTATCTATCTATCTATCTATCTATCTATCTATTTATCTATCTACACACCAGCCTATATATATATATATATATATATATATATATATATATATATATATATATATATATATATATATATATATATACATACATAAAAGTATTTGTGTGTCTATCATTTTAGATGCTCTTTTTTGTCCATAACTCTCCACTTTTTCACCTGGATAGTGTAAAAACCATTCTGAAAAGCTTGACTGAATCATGTGTGTGTGTGTGTGTGTTTATGTGTAATATATCTCTATATCTATATGTATCCATGTAATACAAGCGTATACATATGTAGATGTATATACAAATAAGTATTTGTATGCCCGTTATTTGGAGATGCTCCTCTTGGTCCATAGCTCTCTACTTTTCCACCAGGGTAGTATAAGAAACATTTTGAAAAGCTTGACTTCATCCCAAGTAAATTTTAAATAGCTGTATATGTGTGTGTATACCATGTAATACCAGCATATGCATACATATATGTATTTGTGTATATTTCATTGTGGGTGGTCCTAAAAGAGCATTTCTTATGATAGGGATTTCATTCATGTTGGGAACTACCAAAGGGGGAAAAGTCTGTTACTGATGTCGTTCACTACTTTCTCTGTAATTTAAAGTCTTAGACAATTGTCTAAAGAACCCAGAGGTTAAGAAATGTATAAACAGTCCCACTGCCCAGATGGTTCAGCAGAAGAATTTGAATCCATGTTTTCCAGCAGAAGAATTTGAATCTATATTTTCCTGCTTCCAAGTCAAACTGATAAATTCATTATTCAGACCATATATTTTTTAAATTTTTTAATCCAGTCCATGAATAAATTTCAGCAGGTCTGTGAGCCTGGATCTGGGGTGGGGAAAACAATCTTTATTTCTAGCCATGGACTTTCCTTTGTAATCTTCCTCACTTTATTCTACACATATCTTTGGGCACTCCCAAACTGACAAAAGAGGTTCAGACTCAGAAAGAAGATCAAGAATCTCTGCCAGGAAGGGATTCTCCACACCTGAAGAGCAAATTTCAACAGCCCCAATGTGGTTCATTGAAATCCCTGTTAGAGTTTTCTTTCTGCCAGGTGGGCACTATGGAGGACTTTCAGGGAAGGCCAGGGAGAAGCAACGTTGTGGAGGTACCAGTGACTGAAATGGACATAAATTAAGAGAAGCAATAGGGATAAAGATCTTAACTATGACTGTCCTCTGAAGTCTTAAAGGGCAGCAAGTTGGCATTATAGTGCATGGAGTGCTCAGTCTGGAATCAGGCAATCTCATTTTTCTGAGTTCAAATCTGACCCGAGACTCTTAACTAGCTGTATGACTCAGAGCAAGTCATTTCACCCTATTTACCTGTAAATTTTCTATAAAATGAGCTGGAGAATGAAAGGACAAAACAAAACAAAACAAAATAAAGTGACAAGTTAAGAAAAAACAAAATAACTCCAAAACCCCAAATGGCATGACGAAAAATCAAACATGACTGAAAAATGGCTGAGCGAGTTCTCAAAGGAGGAAATTCCTTTGACCAATGCAAGTCGTCACCTGCTCTGTAACTAATAATCTTAGGGAGTTCCTTACTCCTCAGAGGTTAAATAATTTGTCCAGAGTCACTGGGCCAGTAGATGGGACTTGAACCCCAAACTTTCTGTTTCTGCCACGCTGCTTTATTTTCCAAAAGATTTTTTTCAGGAGTTTCCTTTTTCCAGACTCCAGCTCTTCCCACAATGAATCCTCAGTATGGAACGGCAGAGCCCAGCGGGGCCTAGTTTTCCATGGGAATTGGCACCCATCCAGAAGGAGTAATCAATCGCCTTGTACTTATGCTGGAAAACCACGTGCCTTGGCTGTCTTTTCCGAACAGATTAAAAGGCTTCAAATCCCTGCCCTCCCCCCCAAACTGGAAATAAAGAAGGAGATGAAAGGCTGCCTTTGGAGCAGATGCAGTTTATGGAAAATCCCCAGGACCATTGGCATTCCCTGCTGGATTAGAGTTAAGGCGTATAACCCCGGCTTTGAATGATCTTTATCTGTAGCTGTGATGCCCTGTTGATAAAAATAGGGAAGCAACATGAAAAATTAATCTGCCCATGACCACAGTGTGCTTAGCCTGGTTACAGCTACCTGATGATAACAGCAATCAACTGAACACCTCTGGCCTGATGACTAATGGAATCTGCAGGGATTCGAAGCAGGATTTAAATGCTGCTTGGCAGAAAGAATCACGGGGAGAGCGTGTGTTCTTCTGGGCCTTTCGCCATCCCTACGAGTTCCTGCAAAGAAGAAAGGCCCTGTCGGGGGCTGGGGAGCAGACAGTTCTAGACCATTTTATCTCTGGCCATTGCCAAGCCCCAGACAGGGTTCAGGGTCAGCAGATGAAAGTGTGGTGGGGGGGGCCTCGGAAAGCAAGACAGCATTAAGAGAGGATGCCATTGAACTGAACTGAGGCAGAGAATAAGTCTGGAAACAGATGTGAGATGGGATTTCCCAGAGGGTCATGGGGCAAATACCCTATGGTCTACACTGGAGACTGCCATTATTTGTATTTGAAAATGGGGGAGGAGTGAGTACAGATGCCAGGTCCTCCAGAATGATCCAAGGGGAATGGGATTGTTAGTGTAGACCAGCTGGCCGTGTGATAGTCACCTCATCCTAAGTAATGAACAAGGAATGTAGTGACCCTGATTCTGAAAAGCAAGAGGTTCAATCAATCATCAATGAACATTTATTAAGCACCTACTATTTGCCAGCTACGATGCAAAGCACCAAGTTTCCAATGAGGGATGAGATGCATATTCAGAAAGCCACTTGTAAAGATGGCATTTCTAGGTCCTCATCAATAGCAGAATATCATATATTTTTCAGTTGACCTTATTTCTGCACTTTGCAGGAGTCCATGATTGAACATTTGTATAAAATGCTAGTCTAGAGGAGAACATGTTTATTCATCAAGTCTATCCCCCCCTCCCCCATGCAGGTCCAGTATGGCAAATGAATGTTCTTTCCATCAAGGAGGCAAGTCCTATGCAAATGTGCAAGCTTGAATCCTGGGATAGATACATTTTTACTGGAATGGGGAGCACAGAGATGGCCATTCTGTATTATGCATTTGCTTTCCTTGGTGACTTGCTGTCAGTGTGGTTAGGATAGTAGAGCAGGGAGATCATAGGTCATGTAGGTTCTGCCCTTCCTTTTCCTGGGAGACCTTTCCATGCTGCTGCTGGTTTAGAAGAAAAAGGGAACTATTGATTGTGGCTGCCTTTCTCTGGGAAGAAGGAAGGAAAGCTATATTGGCCTTTCTCCCATTAGAGGATCAGAAGTGGCGATGGCGAGAATGATGGTGGTTATGTTACCAATATTTATGGAGGGTATATAATGGAGAAATACTTTGCATCTAATGAGCTCACCGAATGGACATTAGAGAAAAAGCAAATCTTAGGGAAGGGGCCAAAGACCTGATCAAGCCATAATTCTGCCTGTCCTCCCTTGCTATGTCACTATAATATTCCTGTGTCACTGATGTTGGTAACAAGGCCTCAGATGGCTGTTGAAAACCTGCCTTCTGTTACGTGGGGAGAGAACAGTATTAGACTTTGATATCAGATGGCTCTAGAGCCACTAATCAGAATAGCAGCATTCAATTTGTTACCATTAGATAGATAGATAGACAGACAGACAGACAGACAGACAGACAGGATAGATAGATAGATAGATAGATAGATAGATAGATAGATAGATAGATAGATAGATAGATAGACAGACAGACAGGATAGATAGATAGACAGACAGACAGGATAGATAGATAGATAGATAGTAGATAGATGGATAGAATGTAGATAGATGGATAATAGATAGATAGATAGATAGATAGATAGATACATAGATACATAGATACATAGATAGATACATAGATACATAGACAGGATAGATAGATAGATAGATAGATAGATAGATAGATAGATAGATAGATAGATAGATAGATAGATAGATAGGATAGATAGATAGATAGACAGATAGATAGGATAGATAGATAGATAGATAGATAGATAGATAGATAGATAGATAGATAGACAGACAGATAGATAGATAGGATAGATAGATAGATAGATGGCTAAGATGTTCTCATTTACCTCAGTGGACATTTCTACTTCAAGCAAACTATTGGAGTCTTATTTGGGGAATAGCTAGGTGGTGCTACTGTGGACAGAGAGTCAGAACTGGAGTCAGGAAAACTCATCTTCCTGAATTCAAACCTGGCCTCAGATATTAATTGACTGTGTGACCCTGTACAAGTCACTCATTCTTGTTTGTCTTAGTTTCCTCATCTGTAAAATGAGCTGAAGAAAGAAATGGCCAACTACTACTCTATTATGTTTTCCAAGAAAGGCCTAAACTGGATCATAAAGAATCAAATTGAAATGACTGAAAATGACTGAATGAACACTAAAGTATGCTTTTCTCTTTTTAAAAATATTTTATTGACACTTAAAAAATGTTAATTGTTTTATGCTCACCTCCTTTTCCCAATAGATTATTTGCCTTGTAACAAAAAAAAGAACATCTAAGTGAGACAAAATGAAAGTTTGGATATTTGCTGATATGTTATGCATTTTGCCCTTAAAATTCACCACTTTTTTATCTGTAGATTGGACCTTTGTTATCATTCATCTTCTTGAATCAAAAGTGGATATTTCATCAATTAGTTGAACATTTTATCAATTGTGATTCCAATGAATATATTCTTCTTCCCCCCTTTCACATCTTTATGGTTGTTCTAGATACAGTCTTTTGGGGCCTCCTTTTTTTTTCTACCAAAAAAGATTGCCTCCCCTATTAGAATTTGAGTTCTTGGAGGCCAGGGAGCAAGTCTTGGCCTTCCCTCGTATCTCTAGGGTTTTAACACTGTGTGTTTCACACAGGCAGCTACTTCTTGCCTAACTAGTGTACCAGCTTGCCATGTTCTTTCTAAGAATGAGATTCAGGCTTTCTGTGTCTTTCCACAGTCTCATAATCATGTAATTTTTTGCCTTCAAAGCAGAAGAAACATTCTGCACCATTGCCTCCTGTCCCACCTCTCAGCAGATCTTGACCCTGACTAAGCTCCAAGAAACTTGATCTTAAACAGTGCTTCTTAGATGACTATCTAAATGTGTAAGCCCCAGAATGGACTTCCAGGGATTTCTCTAATACCCATGTGGAGCCCAAGTTTCTAGAGTCTTCTCTTGATATAATGGACATGCTCTGAGAACAAGAATGGTTTCATTTTATTTGTGTGTGTGTGTGTGTGTGTGTGTGTGTGTGTGTGTGTGTGTGTGTGTATTCTCAGAACCACTAGGGCACAGAACCTAATTCTCAAGACTTAATAAATACATATCAGCTAATTAGCTTAAATTCAAGAAGCCTTTATAAATCAATCAACAAGCTTTTATGAAGAGTGGGACATGAGTCAGACACTGTCCTAGGCCTTGAGGGTACAAGGACAGAATGAAATAATTCTACTTCTCAAAGGGATTCCATTTTGTACCAGACATTATGCTAGGTGCGAAGACGATAAGACAAAAAGGAATGTCTTTTGTCCTCAAATCATTTATATTCTACTAACAAAATATATGAGTATTTTCCCATTGCCTTCTAAGCTAGATTTCAAAGATAGGGACTGATTGATAGACTTTTGCTGCTTCTCTGTATTATGCCCCAAACCACTGGTAATATGTTCGTTTTTGTGTGAAGGGAGAGGAAGGCCAATTTCATCATCACCAAGGATATGCTAATAGCTTCTCTTCTAAACAACCCTCATAAAAAAGAAACAAATCAAAACTAGGGTAGTGAGAAGTAGCAAGGCGGGGGGGAGGGGAGTATGGGAGAGCAAGCCAGAGATTTTGGGGTTCTTTAAAAAGTCTCTGTAGTGGTCACATCTGTATATAAAACCCCACCTCTCTGCAATCACATTTCTCCTCATTTGGGCTGCTGCCATCTTCATCATTCAAGACATCACAGGAAAACATTGCTGGAGCATGTTGGGATTTGCCAGCTCACAACAAAACCAGGAAAACTATCCTGATTATGTGGAGACTTTTACATTTTCTTGATCTCAACTTTTCCTGGATTCTTTTCATTTATTTTCATGGGGTTGAGAGAGAGACAGAGACAGAGACAAAGAGACAGAGAGATAGACATAGACACAAAGAAATACAGAGAGAGGGGAGAGAAGGAGAAAAAAAAGAAGAAAAAGAAGAAAGAAAGAGAAAGAAGAAGGAGAAAAAAGAGGAAGAAGAAGAGAAAGAAAGAAAGAAAGAAGAAGAAGAAGAAAAGAGAAAGAGAAAGAAGAAAAACAAAAGAGAAAAGAAAGAAAGAAAGAAAGAAAGAAAGAAAGAAAGAAAGAAAGAAAGAAAGAAAGAAAGAAAGAAAGAAAAGAGGAAGTAAGGAGAAAGAAAAAAAGAGGAAAGAAGGAGAAACAAAGAAAAGAGGAAGAAGAAAAGGAGGAGGAGGAGAAACATAAAGAGAGACAAAGAGAGAAAGGGAGGAAGGGAAGAGGGGAGGAAGGGGAAGGAAAGGAGGATGGAAGGGGGCAAGAAGAAGGAGAGATACAAAGAAAGTGGAACAATAGAGAGAGCAGAGACACAAAAAGAGCAAAGACAGGGATGGAAGGGGGACGGGAAGGATGGAAGGAGAGAAAACCAAAAATGCATAAACCAGGATAAATGCTGATAAGGAGCCAGAAAACTCTGAATGATGGGACTAGAAGATGGAAGTCTTATATCTAAGCATCATTTGGTCATGGAGAGAAAAATGTGGGGACCCCATAATTCTTTAAAATGTTCATTACAGTATAAAGGATGTGAATGTGTCTGATAAGAGTGCCAATATAGAAGAAATCTCAATTATCTGATGTATTGCTTATATTGATTATCTGTTAATTATATGATTATATTGAGCTTTCTAGTTATAAAGTGCTTTACAGACATTTTTTTTTGTTGTTGTTTGTTTTTTTTTGTTTGTTTGTTTCTTTTTCCTTCCCCCCCTCTCCCCCCCCCCCCCGAGGCTGGGGTTAAGTGACTTGCCCAGGGTCACACAGCTAGGAAGTGTTAAGTGTCTCAGACCAGAATTGAACTCGGGTCCTCCTGAATTCAGGGCTGGTGCTCCCTCCACTGCACCACCTAGCTGCCCCCCCTTTTTTTGTATTCAGAAAGGAGAGATGTCTTATTATGCACATTTTCATCTAAGGAAAGTAAAATATAAAGAAGTTAAAGTAGTCGGCTTCAAGTCAAATAGCTAGGACTCCAAAGTGCATTGAACCTAGAACTTCTTGAAGCCTGAAGCCCATTAACATGTAGGTGGTTTATGTTGATTTGTTGGTTTCTATCTTAGGCTCCATATAGTGAGCCTAATCTCCTCAACTGCCTATTTTTTGCTTCGCATTGCCCCATTCAGAAAGTTCTTCCAAGGATGTAGCCAAACTTCTTTTTAAAATATTCACATCCTCATGTTTATTTGTCCATTCATTCATTAATCCATCCATTCAACAAATCAGTAACTACTATGTGCGTGTAACTTTAGGCAATTCATTTTGCCTCTCCTCTCTGCTCTAGGATATTCTCTGACAATAAGCCATAGAGAAGGTACTGGCCTGAATTGGCAAAAGACATTTCTTCATCTGGGGGTTTCAGTAAAGTCACAGCCCCTTTCACCTAGTCCCTAAGGGCCAGGCCTTGTGAACCAGATTCTAGGACTTCAAATAGAAAAAGTCAAGAGTCCTTTTTCTGAGAGTGCTGATGTGCTCAGTCAGGAACAGCTGGGGCTGTTTAATTCCAGAGTTGGGCTTTGTGGTCTCTGCTCCCTGCTTCTTAAAATTCCGTGACCATCTAAAGATGTCTGGCTGATAAAGCCAAACGGTTTCTGCTTAATTTCTAAGCATGTTTGGAAATGATGGGTTGGGAACCAAAGAAATTTAGAGAGAGAAGAGTTCTAAGTGGACACTTCATGCAGCCCAGTCAGTTTAGGCTTGAGGAGACGGGGCAGTAGAGCAAGCTGATGACTGTTCCAAAGTCTTTCAGAGAAATAATTTTACAAATGAGGAAACTGAGGCCCAGAGAGATTAAACAACTTGCCCAAGATCATATGATATTAAGTAAGAGGATTTGAAATCAGCACCTCTGAATACAAATGCAGTGTTCTTTCCATTATACTTTCTTGAAACAGTGATTTTTATCTGACAATTAGATAGGTAGCTTTTGGTTAAGCCTCTAATAACATTAATACCAATAAAGATAACTGGTATTATCATTGTGTCATTCCCTCATTTTAATATTTTCTCTTTAATCATTCGAACCACCACAAAATATAGCCCCATAGAGAGAATAATGACCATTCTATCCTCTTCCCTTTGTCTTACCTGGAGTTAATGCTTATCTCCAGACATACCAATGGCAAACCATCTATTTTCTTTCTTTCTGATGGCCTGATAACATCTTATGCAATTGTAGGTGCCATCAGCTACCCATTTTCTTTGTCTCAGAGTCACAGTATCCCAGACGAGTCCCCAAGCCATTATATAAATGGTCTGATCTGGACCCTTTTCCAATTATGTGTCTTGTATCTTCCTTTTGGTAGTTATGGAGAAGTATCTCTGATCTACTATGTCTTACAGAGTGTCTCACCCCACCTCTGCTGCTTGTTATCTATATGCTCTTAAGGAGTCAGGACAATTGGTCTGAAAATCTAGCCTCAGATACTTACTAAATGGAGATAATAATAGAACCTACTTCAAAGGATTGTTGTGAGGATTAAAAAAAATCATATGTGAAAAGTATTTAATAAGATGTCTGCAAATAATAGGTACTTAATAAATGCTTATTCTGCCACCTTCTCCTTTAAGGAAATCCTTTTCCCTCTCCAAGACTCAATTTGCTCCTGTATAAGATGACTATCTTTATGCTTCTTCCAAGTCCAAATCGTCATACTAAATAGCTGTGGGATTCTGGGTAAATCATTAATCTTCTTTGACTCTCAGTTTCATTATTGATAAAAATGATGAGATGATATCTAAGGTTTTAGGGGTTCAAATAGCCTAGGATCCCAAGGATCTAAGAGCAAATTTTGATAGTAAAGAAAATGAAATGAGGGCAAGATCACGGGAATGCAGTGAGAGGGGCACTTTGAACTCGGAAACGACTCAGGAGACAAACTGATCACTTCATAATATTGTCTTACAAGGTCTGGTCCCTGCTCTAAAACCTCTTTGTAAAACAAGGAGAATATTTTAAAAAAAGAAGGGAAATAATAGGAATGGGAGAGGAAGAGGAAGAAGGACTCAAAGTTAATGACACTTTCAAATAAGTTTTAAACAAATGGCTGAGTCAGACAGATCTGCTTAAAGAAATGGAAAATTTTACAAGGGCGGTTCAAGATCAGATCACCCCTAGCAGAAATTATGGAAAGTTTTATCCTTGAGGGCCTGAGAAGTAATGATCAATGCAAATCATGCAGGAAATCTGTAAAAACTTGAACACATAGCAGCCATTGTCAAAATTTTAGCACCCACTGAACACACAATTTTATGGCTAGAATTACACAGAGGAAGATTATTGTTTTTCAGAGATCACCAGGTTATAAATCCCCATATTATGAATATAAATCTCAAAGTACTTTGAAAACCTAAACTATATAGTGATCTGGCCACTGTCTTTGGTCTAATTGTTGCCTGCCTTCATCAGAAAGTAATACTGCTATCTGCATATAAGAAACATATCACCATCCCCCAAATACTCCAATCTTCAAACTACATGGGATGGAAAGCATTCAAAAAGAAGAAAACAAGATGTTGTGGAGAAAGGATAAGGTGTACATCAAGCCTGTTGTCTTGTCTCCTCCCAGATTTGTCTCACAAAAGCTTTAAGGGAGCCCCCAGAGGATGAGCTCACATCCCAATACTTTTATTCAATTAGGAAAAGCAGTTATTTTATCCCTGCTGGCAACTGTCCACAGAACATTTAATTTAAGAGAATAGAGAGGGATCCTATCCCAGGACTATTTCTGTATGAAGTTCCTCAAAAAGATGATCATGATGGATGTGCATGTGATGCTTTAAAGTGGGCAGAGCATTTGACAAATATTATCTCATTGGGGCCTTTCTGTTAGGATTACTAGGTGAGAACTCAGGTTGTCTGGACAGTGACAAGGTGAGAATTCACCTAGTAATCCTAACACCTTTCCATTAGGGTTCCATTAAACTCAGACCTCCTAAGACTTCCTGGTCAGCTCTCTTGGCCTTTAATCAGCACTTGTTTCTTCATGTGCCCTTCTGCTGTTGGGGTAATAATGACCCTGGGGTCCTGGAGTACTTTTAAAAAGGTGCAATGCGGTGGAACCTCACAGGGACCCACATCAGCTAGTCTCCATTCTACAGAGACCTACAAGGCAATTACGCTGCTACTGTGAGCAGGGCAGGGAAATAAAAGGGCCTAGCCTGTGGATCTATATTCCAAAACCAGATCTAGCATTCCCAGTAAGCAAATCAGGTATCCCAGAATGCTTTGAGGGAAACAGCAATTGATGGTTGAAGATAGCTTTTCCTTCTCTCAAATCTGCCTAATGAAATTACCTGAGAGAAGCAAAATGATGGAGTTGGTTGTTGGATTGTTTCTGCAGCCGCCTCCCTCCATGGGATCCCACAGAGGCTCCAGGGCTTTTGCTTTTAGACTCTTCAAAAAGTGGAAGAGACTTAATTACATTGGAGACATTTCTCTGCCCCTCAAACTGAGGTTTCTCTTCTCCCCCTCCTTCTTCCCCTACGCATTCAGTACAGCCATGTGTTCGGCATCTCAGCAGGACTACATGGCCCATGGCCATTGCAGCTGCACACATCTGCCACCCAGGTGTTTGATTCAGAATTAAGTTTCAGAATGGCCAGGGGGCAGCTATGCCTGGTGGTGGGCCAGTGATGCTGTCTAAATTTGACATACATAGCCGGCCAAGCCACTACTGCCACCATGTCAGTGGCCCCCAAATTTAGGCAGCTGCTTGGATGGCACTGGAGAATTGTGTGACCAGAATGATCACACACACACACACACACACACACACACACTTTCTTGAACAAAGAAAATATGAATCACCTACTTGTCTGCATACTCTGACTCTAAATGCAAATATAAAAATGAAGATTGTAGGCAACAGTGTGAAAGATGGATGAAAAGGAGTGAATAGATGTAAGACTATCTACCCAGTGAGAGGTTGTTATAGCAGCCCGAGCAGGCATTAAGAACAGAGGGATGGCAGGAGGAAGAAAGAAAACTGTCTAGATGTGTGAAATGTGAAAGAATAAGACATATTCATTGATTGAATAAGTGAATAAAAAATGAATTTGCCACAAAGAGTTTTGTAGCCGAAGCCATGATGAGCCGGAGAAATACAAGTACAAATAATTTTTTAAAATCACCTTTAGAATTTATATTCTAATGTTATCGAGCTTTTCCATTAGAATTCCATAAACCTCCTAAGTCTTCCCTGTCAGCTTTCTCGGCCTTTTAGCAGCTATTTCTTCATGGGCCTTTCTGATGTTGGGTTAATACAGTAATAAGACAGCCTTTGCAAAAGAAAGTTCTCAGACCAAAAAGTGAAAAGGGCACGGCTGGGACAGATGCACAGAAGATAACATGATTTGGGACAAACCATGGATGGGTCTGGGGTAATAGGAGTAGTAGTGGTAGTAGTAGTAGCAGTAGTAGTATTATTAGTAACAATAGTAATAGTAGTAGTAGTAGTAGTAGCAGTATTATTAGTAATAATAGTAATAGTAGTAGTAGTAGTAGTAGTAGTAGTAGTAGTATTAGTAATAATAGTAATAGTAGTAGTAGTAGTAGCAGTAGCAATATTATTAGTAATAATAGTAATAGTCGTAGTAGATTCTTGATTCCAGCACAAGGTGGAAGTTGGAATGAATCTGACTCCAACTCCAAGAGAGTGTGGGCTTGTGGGCTTCTATGGGCTTGTGGGAGCTCCTCTTTAGATATGCTCTCTTAAAGGTGTGAATCTTGCAGAACTCTAATAAATACTAAGTACATAATTATTGTCTCTATCAATTCCACTGTCTTAGCACCTTGTAAGAATTCTAACAAGTAGTAGTAGCAATAGTAGCAGTAGTAGAAGTAGTAGAAGTAGTAGTAGTAAGATTAGTGGTGGGGGTGGGGGTGGTAGTAGTTGCAGCAGTAGTGGTGGTGATGGTAGTATTAGTAGTAGGAGTAATTGTAGTAACATGTACAATGTTCTTTACATATGTTGTCTTATTTGATTTTCACCAAAGCCCTGTAAAGTAGATATATTATTATTATTACCCCCATATTACAGTCAAATGGAGATAGTTACTTACCCAGTGTCCCACTGCAGGCAGTCTGAAGAAGGATATGAACTCAGGTCATCTTGATTCCAAGTACAAACCTCCTTCCACTTCCCCACCTAAATGTCCTAAATATAGTAGGTTCTTGCCTGTCTGGCCCAACAGTGGGTATTCCACAGCTGCTATCCTACCTCTTTCAAATCATGGTCTTTTAGAAGTTCAGTTTGGGGACAACATCAGCAAAAGGATGAGTGACAATGTGGATTTAGTTAGTTGTTCTTAAGTTAAAGAGCAAGTGAGCTCTTTCCTCCGGGACCAATCAAAAGCAACCCCCTTCTCTCTGTCACATAAGACATCCCATTTTTAGTTTCCTTACCCCTGTCCTTTCCCTTATCCCTAATGGAATACACTCTCACCTCACCTTTGTGTCACAGCATCTTTCTTCCTTCAGGATGTAGTCAGGTACTATCTTCTACATGAAGCTCTTAATTCCCCCCAATTGCTAATTCTCTTCTTCCAAAATTACCTTGTCATAAACTAATGCAAAAATGTGTAAATATACAAATGGATGTTTCTATTCATTTAAATTTGTGCAGTTTCTATTTCTCTATCCCCTCATTGACTACCTAGCTGAATTGCCGCTCCCTGCAAGTAGGTATCGATTCATTCTTTGTACTTCCACCCCCTGGACTTACACAATGCCCAATACATATGTGCTTGCTAAAGATTTGTAAGTTCACTGGTTTCTGTAAGACAACCTTACAAAATACTAACTGGAAATACTAATCTGTCATGTATTCCAGGCTAAATATTCCGATTATCTTCTGCTGGGACTTTTGTCACTTGATCTCAAGCTCATCACCATGCCTACTATGCACATTGCTTAACTTGTCAGTATCCTTCCTAATTTCTCTCACAGGGAAGTGAACCCAACCCCTTACTCTTAAGTGTGATCTGATGAGGAAAGAGGGCAGTGAGACTGTTATCTCCTCAGTCCTGAACACAGAACCTCTTGATGCAGTCGGTGTTGGGGCTGCCATATTTCACTATTGACTCCTGTTATGTTTACAGGCCTTTAAAATCCGAAGATTTTTTTTTAGATGTACTTATTCTGGCCACAAAATTTTCTTTGTGTACTTGTGCAATTGATTTTTTGAGCCCAAGTGCAAGATTGTACATTTAATCTTATTAATGGATATGACTTGATCTATCTAATCTTATCCTATTTTATCCCTCCCATCTTTTGTCATCTCCAAATTTGAAAAATGTAGTTTTATCTAAGCCATCAATGCAATCACTAAACAGTTAGCAGATCCTTTGGTAATCTCACTACATATACCTCCTTCCAAAGTAACACTAAACCCTTAATAACTCCACTTCATCTAGACATACAGCCTGCACCAAATACACCTACATTTCTTATATTCTAGTCAATATGTCTCCACATTTACCAGCACAGTAACATTCGACACCACACCAATGCTTTGCTAAAATGTTTATAAACTATGTCTTGCAATATTCCCCATATCTAGTGATCCTGTCAAAAAAGGAAATTCGCTTAACCTGGGATAATATGTCCTTGATAAAATTATGGTTATTCTTTGTCATCCTTGCTTTCTTTCTCAATATTTATTAAACCATCCACTTCAAAACAGATTTTAGAATTTCTTTAGAATTTTAGAATTTTTCTCCAGAAAATTAAATCCAGCTTCATGGCCTAGAGTTTCCAAACTTAATCCTCTATCCTTTTCAGGAAAATTTGATGGGATTTGTCCTTCTCCAGGGACATGTCCCTCCCACACAGCCTTTCTCTTAATGTTTCAAGATCACAGGAATAGGCCTCAAAATTGGATCTGAGAGGTTTGGTTAGTGCCTTTGGGTGTCTAGTCAATTGACCCGATCAAGAATGGAAGATATTATCTTACTTTATCTCCCTTCATCTTGAGCATGATTTGCCAATGAATCCCTTTAGTTTACCTATACTAGCCCTCAAACTCTTGTTCTTGAAAAGGAAAACAGAACCAACTGAAATGGCCTCCTTGTGAACCATGATGACCTTTTGAATAAAGTGTAGTCACCTGGAATCCTATTGTAGTCATACACCGAATGCCAGGATACCTATGAGACCAAATTTAGCTCCTGACATTAGGATGTTTGATTCATTTTACTTATTTAATGAATGTGATCATTCATGCATGTGTGTGTGTTCTGATGTATGTAGCATATGTTTCGTGTGTGTGTGTGTGTTTGTGTGTGTTCTGAAACCCTTGACTTCATTGCTGACTCTACTCAGATGTGGTTTTCTGTGAAGTTTCTGGTCTTCTCTGCCATCATTTATACTATATTATAGTTATGTTCCTTGAATCTAGTTGAATCAATCACAATCTCTCTCTCTCTCTCTCTCTCTCTCTCTCTCTCTCTCTCTCTCTCTCTCTCTCTCTCTCGTGTGTGTGTGTGTGTGTGTGTGTGTAATTTAAGCCTTTTTTTGGTTCAGCTTGGAAGATTCCAGGCAAACTCTACTCATTAACCCATTACTATGATATTTTATGTGTTTCTAACTCTACCCAAATGTAATGTCTGATATATTCCCTGTTCTCCTATTTTAAAGATGCTTTTTGCCTATATGTTTCTTTCTTTTTTTTTTTTTTTTTTTTAATTTTAGGCTGGGGTTAAGTGACTTGCCCAGGGTCACACAGCTAGGACGTGTTAAGTGTCTGAGATCAGATTTGAACTCGGGTCCTCCTGAATTCAAGGCTGGTGCTCTATCCACTGCGCCACCTAGCTGCCCCCCCCCTATATGTTTCTCTGTCTGAGAACTGATGAAATAACCAGTGGGCCTGAAGGAATAACATCTCAGGAAGCAATCCTAGTGAGGGTCATATGAGATTGAAATGTCCCTGCTTTCCTTATAGGAGGTAACAGCCAGGTTACCAAGACAACAAAGTGGAATGAATATATGAAAGAGATTGCGCATTAGTTTCCTTCCTCAACTTCTCAGCAAAGTGTCAAGTCAATGATGGAGGCTCACCAGACTGAAATTTTTTATCAGAGAAGGGATGAACTAAGTGCTTCATTTTGGCTACATTTCCCTTTGACCCTTCTGACAAACTAGAGAGTTTCCACAGTTGGTTTTAACCTCTCATTTCCTCAGGCTTTAGAGACTGACAAAGTGGCTCAGAAAGATGGAGAAACTCAGCCTTTTTCTGACTTATTAAATCTTGGTTAACAGCCAATCCAGTTAATCCACAGCCCAAAGTGAATCTTGTTTTGGGATTATGTGGGGGCAGTTATCCACATAAATTAAAGGAACCTAGATTGAAAACTATCTCATTTTCATCGGAAATAGCCTGACTGATACAAACCAGGACTGACAAATTAAATCTACCTGAGTTCCCACAGATTGCTCAAAGGGTGGAATAGAATTCTGGTCCCCATTATATGGTGATGTTTTGTAGGAAAAACAGAGGCCTGCTCTAGCCTCGCTTTCTTAGTTGTTGTTACTCTTATTTTTGTTGGGATTTTCTTGGCAAAGATATTAGAGTGCTTGGTCATTTCCTTTTTCAGCTCATTTTACAGATCAGGAAACTGAGGCAAACAGAGTTAAGTGGCTTGCTTAGGATCACATAACTAGTATCTGGAATCAGCAAGATGAGTTTTTTAGATCCTTCTGGGTGTTCTTAATATTTCTGGCCATAACCAAATTCTCCCTGAGTATGTGAACTCCCTAGTAGGGCAGCAAAGACCACAATTTTTTTTTTAAATTTTATTTCTTCCCTTTGTGTCTATTATCTAGTAGAATGTAAACACCTTAAGAACTGAGACTATTTTTTATACACACACAGAGAGTATCTATATCTATATCTATATCTATATCTATATCTATATCTATATCTATATCTATATATATATGTATATCTATATATATATAATATATATACATACAGATATATATTTGTGTATATAGATAGATAGATAAATATAGATATAAATCATTTGATATATAGTAAATACATAATGAATTCTTTTCAGCTTGATTTGAATTACATAATTAAGATGATTATTAGAAAAACAAATTCTTTTGACCCAAAAATGACAGTGAAGATCAGAGAGACTTCCATGCATCTTGGGTAGTGGCAGGGCAAGCCATCGTGGGATAAAAAATCTGACCAATGTCATCTAGTTTGTGAATTAGCTAGTCAGTCATGGATACTTGGGAGTTGTCTAGAATGAAATAGTCAAGGAGGAGTTATGGTGGTAGGAATATAAAGGGGCCTTTCTATTACAAACACTAACATATTTGGGGACTTTTTTTTCCTCCAAAATTTTACCCTGGTTTCTTTGGTAACCATGACTTAGAGAAGAAATCCTAAAAGAAGTGATTAATGTGAGAGTAGTCATTTTGAAGCTTATAACCTTTTTAATGGATATCTATGTCATACAACGTAGGTCAAAATCTGAAAACAAAATGTAAAAAGCTAGGCTGAAACATTCAGTTTTACATTCTGTAGAGTTGAAGAGCTTGGAATTTATCCTAAGCATAGAATGATATTAAAACTCTTTTTTGTAGTATAGGAGCTGAATGGCTCTGTCAGAGTGAAATGCTCTGACCAAGAAATGCCCTAGGCTACTTCCAATGACCTTGAAAAGCCTGGGGAATATAGGCTTTTTGAGATGAGATCTGGAGAAATGCTTTAGGCTTTCCTCAGGGTTTGAGGAAAGGAAAAAAAAAAAAAGTAGGGGTGGGCAGAAAATTGCTATTCCATTCCTTAGATCCTCAATCTCTTTTGAGCCTTGAGATTCAGTCCAATTGCTCAAACCCCAAATGTGGGAGGCAGCTGCAACTATCATTTATTATACTTCACCTATAGGTGACCGCTTTGGAATGGATGGGGCTAGGGAAAGTGAGCCAGACAGGCACCAAGTTGGGTCTACAATGACAGCCATCAGTAGCCAACATGGTTGCTGATTAAAATAGACCTGTGATGCTTCAAAGAAACTTTTCTGCTATTGCATTGCCATCAAGTGATAATGGGAGCTATGTTTTCTCTCCTCATCTTTCACCACTGAAATATATCATGGAACTCTTTGTTATTGAAAAGCATGTAAAAGAAAGATTACCCCCATGGTACCTCAGGGAATACTTCAGAAGTGAAATATGTAATCTGTTAGGGGTTATATTTAAAAGTCCCTCCTTTTATCACTGCATTTCCTCACCCCACATAAGCTAAAATGTGAACTACATTTGTGCTGCTGTTACATTTTTTATTGCTGAAATAATATTGTACCTGGGAGATTAATGTCCCGGCTTTAGCGAGATTAAAATAACCAAATAGTGCTTTGATCTGATGCTTTTTTTCCCCCCAAAATGGTTGTTTCTGATCTTTCTTCCTCCTTTATAATCTTTGAAGAAAACATTACAATTTGCCAGCCTGACACCGAAGGAAACAGAAAGACAGCTGCCTTGTTTCTCTCATCTTCATGGGGATACTATGTTCTAAGTTTTGCCGAAATTAGTCCCAGGATTTCAATTGTCTTTTTGGTCCAACATTCCATCGTGCAATTCATTAAAGTCTTCAGATGAAATGTTTAACAGATGAGTTATGTCATAAGTCATATTATGGTTTTAAATTGTTACTCACATGGTAAGCCATTTATACTGGACATTAGTGGCTCGCTGGGATCCATTCCCTGTTTGTCTTAAAGAAGGCCGAGTTCTTTCTTTTTCTCCACACACCCGAATAACCCACTTCTTTCTAAAGTCCTGCTTAGATGTAAAAAATGTCGATGAAGTGACATTTGGACACATGGTTTTTTCCATGTCTAATTAAACCCTTCAGCAAACAAACAAGAAGCAAACATTTAAACAAATGTTCCTTGGACCGCCCCTATTATATTTGACCCTTCATTCAGGCTAGTTGGTATCTAAATGTGGCTGGTTTTATTATAATCCTCGGGACTACCAGTCTCTTCTCTTTGACTCAAAGATTATCATGGGCTAGGAAGTAAATTGAACGTTAAGGACTCCAGAAACTGATTTTCATTGTGTGCTGGCAAAAGGGGTTTGGGGACAGGGTGTTAGCTATTAACAGGGTGCTAAGCTATTCCAAATAGCTGCTCGCCTCAGCAAATATGATTGAGTGATAGGAGAATGGCCTGTTAGCAAAGGATGCTGGTTTTCTTTGTTTGGCTCCTTACGAATGATGGGGGAAGGAGGGAGGAAAAATAAGCTCTTAAAATAATTTGTGGGTTGGATGGTTTACAAAGTTATAAAGCTTCCTAGTTTTGTCACATTGTATCGGCACATTGTAATGATGTGTTTGGGGAAAAAATATATGCACCTTGTGGTTGAGAATAATTTTGTTTTGTCTTTCACTTTTTCATAGCAGGTACTTTATTGTCTCTATCATCTATCTCTTCCTTCCTTTCCTTCCTTCCTTCCTTCCTTCCTTCCTTCCTTCCTTCCTTCCTTCCTTCCTTCCTTCCTTCCTTCTTCCTTCCTTCCTTCCTTCCTTCCTTCCTTCCTTCCTTCCTTCCTTCTCCCTCCCTCCCTCCCTCCCTCCTCCCTTTATCCTTCTCTCTCTCTTTCTCTTTCTCTCTCTCTTTCTCTCTTTCTCTCTCTTTCTCTTTCTCTCTTCTCTCTCTTTCTCTCTTCTCTCTCTTCTCTCTTTCTCTCTTTCTTTCTTTCTTTCTTTCTTTCTTTCTTTCTTTCTTCTTTCTTTCTTTCTTTCTTTCTTTCTTTCTTTCTTTCTTTCTTTCTTTCTTCTTCTTTCTTTCTTTCTCTTCCTTCTTCTTCCTTCTTCTTTCTTCTTCTCCTTCTTCTTCCTTCCTCTCTCCTTCCTTCTTCCTTCCTTCCTTCCTTCCTTCCTTCCTTCCTTCCTTCTTCCTTCCTTTCCTTCTTCCTTCCTTCCTCCTCCTCCCTCCCTCCTCCTTCCTCCCTCCCTCCCTCCTCCCTTCCTCCCTTCCTCCCTCCTTCCTCTCTCTCTTTCTTCTTTCTTCTTTCTTTCTTTCTTCTTCTTTCTTTCTTTCTTTCTTCTTTCTTTCTTTCTTTCTTTCTTTCTTTCTTTCTTTTCTTTCTTTCTTTCTTTCTTTCTTTCTTCTTCTTTCTTTCTTTCTTTCTTTCTTTCTCTTTCTCTTCTTCCTTCCTTCCTTCCTTCCTTCCTTCCTCCCTCCTTCCTCTTTCTTTCTTTCTTTCTTTCTTTCTTTCTTTCTTCTTCTTTCTTTCTTTCTTTCTTTCTTTCTTTCTTTCTTTCTTTCTTTCTTTCTTTCTTTCTTTCTTTCTCTACATATCTATCTATATCTGTCTAGCTATCTATCCATATTTATATCCATATCTATATCTATGTTTTCATTAAGTTAATATGAATTTTGAATAACTTAGACACCTTCCCCTCTTCTACTACTGGACTGTTTCATAATGTAGAAATAGCACCACTATAAGACTCATTTTTATTATTGCCTCAAAATTAATTACCTTGCCCTCTTGAAATAGCCTTATTTGTACTTTATGATCCCTTATCTGTATATGTGTTGCATCTCATTCTTCTCACTCTTAAGTAGATCCCTTTCCCTCCCTTCCCAGTAGGGAGATTCTCTTTTCAATATCTGTGTATGTGTCCAGCCACCTAGCAAAGTATTTGATACAAAAATACACTAAATAAATATCTATTGAGTTTAATGTAATTGTTTGTCCAGATTTCAAATCTATATCCATCTTTTTCTTTTATGGTAATAAGGAATACATTTATACATTTCAATAGTTTTAGTTTCTTCCAATCTGCCATCTTGTTTAGGCTTTAAGATCCCAATCTATCTCCTTGTAGGGAATTGTATCTATGTGATTGACATTTCCTTACCTTTTCTGATTCTCCTATGCATTATGGATGGCCTTACTTACCATATGGTTCAAGAATTCTACCCATAGTTCAGATTGAATCAGTTTGTGGGAAATATCTCTGTAAAAGCACTCCTTAAATCCTTAAGGATCTTTAGGATATTTTAAGAAATATACTTCCTCCTAATCTCAGCCTGGGAGAATCCTTTGCTTTCTTCAAATCAACATGGGAACTACCTCCCATAGAAAGGTTGTTTTGACCATTCCCTTTCCCCTCCAGTTATTATTATTGTCTCTTAAAATTGTTTTAGGATAACTTTGTTTTTACTCCTTGGATTACAAACTGTATCCTCCCTCCAGAAGTTCCATGAGATATATCAGATTTTGGCTCAGTTACTTCATTGTTAAAATGGGATGGTAATATAGTAGTAGCCACCTCCAGGTGTGTTGCAAGGATCAAATGAGAGCACCTATACAAAGCAATTTCCAAGCCATAAAGTGCTACAGAAACATTACTGATTAGTATGGCTGTGGTTGCTATCACTGTTGCTATACTGAGCAACTAATAACTGAACTGTGGTTGAATTCAATTAAGCAGTTAAAATCTTTAAAAAAAAAACCTTCTGTTTTAACAAATATATGTCAAGTTCCTATTTCATACCACCAGTTTAGTTTTGTAGTAGATTTGACCTTTGCACTCATGGGGTTTCTAATCTAATAGAAGTACAAGGTGCCTGAACAGCCCAGTAGGGGCTATGGCCATTACCTTGGTTGGTTGCTATTGGGAAGAAAGCTATTACTTCTATTATCATGTGATCCAGGGAAATTTGCTCCATTTCCCAGCCATACATTCTAACCTTCAGCAGGTCAACATTTTGGTTGAGTATGAGAAAAACTGGATCATGTAAATCCAGGAGATTAATGATGATCTACTAAATTCAAAAGGTCAGTATCCTAGGATGGCGCTCCTCTAACTTCTTCCGGGGAGTCAGGCAGAGGATAGTGGGGAGCTATAATACTAGGAGCCATCATAGAGTCCTAGGCCTGCAATTTAAGCCCTTGAGGTCACAGACACAGAGAAGCATGATCTCATCACCTACAGAAGTGGTCACAGATACATTGGTACAGGGCATTTCCACATTAGGAACCCCAATATTGAGATTTATTGATTCAGATCAAATACAATTTTTGAAACTTTATAGTTCAAGTTCTATTATAGCCATGTTACAGATCATAGATTAGAATGACCTGTCAAAAGTCACAGAAGTAACTCATAAAAGCATGATCAGAAATCAAATCCCAGTTTTTTTTTCTTCTGATTAAAATCATGAAATCAGAACTTTTGAACCAGAAGAGACCATAGAGATAATCCTAGAGGTGCTATAGTAGAGGGAAAAGAGTAACAGATATGGGAGTCAGAGGACCTGGGTTTAGTCCTGCTACTTGTAACCTGTGTAACCTTGCACAAGCCATTACCTTTCCAGGGAACAGTTTCTTCATAACGGTTCCACAAATTCATTTCAAACTTGAATCTATAATTCTAAAATGCTAAGGTCTAGTCTAGTGGTTCTTGGATTTTGGGGTCTCAAAAAGTTATTTTGCATTCCTAAAACTTATTGCAGGCTCCAAAGAGCTTTTGCTCCCATGGGCTTTATCTAATAAACTGGATTATGTTAGAAATTGAAGTGGTTCTTGGGACATCATTGTACACGGCAATAATCAATTTTGGTGGACATGACTCTTTCTAACAATGAGATGATTGAGACCAGTTTCAATGATCTTGTAATGAAGAGAGCCAACTACATCCAGAGAAAGATTGTGGAGACTGAATGTAGTTCACAGCATAACATTCTCACTCTTTTTGTTGTTTTTCATTTGCATTTTGTTTTCTTACTCTTTTTTTTTTTCTTTTTTGATCTGATTTTTCTTGTGCAGCAAAATAATTGCATAAACATGTTTACATATATTGGATTTCACATATACTTTAACATGTATAACATATATTGGACTGCTTGCATCTAGGGGAGAGTGTGGGAGGAAGAAGGGAAAATTCAGAATGAAAGACTATGCAAGGATCAATGTTGAAAAATTATCCCTGCTTATGTTTTGAAAATAAAAAGCTTTAATAAAAAAGGAATTAAAATGGTTTAGCATTATTATAAAGAGTTTTGACTTCATGTCCTTCTTATAAGGGTCTCAGAGAGAGTTAGGCCAGATTCTGAGAACGAGTGTTTTAATCAAGTCCTTTCATTTTGAAGAGGAAAAGAGTCAGGATCAGAGAGTTTCTGATCTGTCCAAAGGCACCAGAGAATAAATGTCCAACTTGAGAATCCAACTTAGGTCCTCCCCTCCAAAGAGAATATGGATTTCACTGTACTCCAGGGCCTTCTTCACTGATGGCATTAGGATCAGTGCTCATTGTTGTGGGCCAGCCCTTCATGCATGTTGTATGTGCGTGCGATGCATGTTGTATGCCCTTTACAAACTGGATTTGGGCTCCTCGAGCATGTTGCAAGTTGAGACATAACCCACAAAAAATTTATTTCTAAATGAATACAATATGAAAATGGTATTTGATTTCTAATTTTATATGTAACATTGTTATATTGTGAGTTTCGTATTACACAGGGATGCATGTCCATTAGCGTGATATGAAATGCATGCATGATTGCATCTTGAATGCATTTGAATATAACGGCACTGGAAATGTAATTTGTATTCTCCAATTTTATAAAGCAAAATAAATACATCTTAGTGGTGGGAGCCACATTGCCTGTATTGCATTCAGTCTTTGTGTGTTTCTCAAGCTAATTATCTACTTCCCTTTGCAAAGCCAAACCCTCCTACACTGGCAAAGCTGATCGAATTTAAGGCTTGCATACCTCAATCAGACTCGCTCTCGCCATCTCCTGGTAGTTGGCCCAGTTCTAAAGAGAGCCCTGGAACTTAGAGAGAATGCAGCCCTCTTTCCCGGATGTTCGCCTAATAGCTTGCGTTTCCATCAGTTTGGGTATTGTCGAATTGCAGATGCCCAATTCTCAATGGGACTGGCGTTCTCCACTCATGGAATGCCTGGCGTTTTCCCAGAGTACATTTTTTTGTCTCAACCTCTGGTACCAAGGATATGGCAGATTTGCACTGTGCCTGGGGCCCGTTGGGGATGTTCTTCTGTTGACTTGGACTAGGTCAGCATGCCTGAAGAGAGATGAGGAATTCAGGTGTTGTTATTGTAGTCATTTCCCCCAAAGGGTTCAAGGTGACCAAAATGTTTGCAACAATTCAGTCACATCACGTGAGAGGAGTAGTTAAGTCTAAAGAGTCGGGGTAATGGAAATAGGGTTGTGTAGTGGATGAAGTCTCACAGGACTGGGCTCTATCACATAAAACGATCCTGAAAATTAACACGTATTTAATACATTTAAGATTCTCTATATACAATATAACACAGGAGGCACTTTATATAAATTATTTTATTTCAGCTTCACAACTACCTTGTGATGAAAATGCCACAACTAGTCTTGTTAACATTTTAAAGGTAAAGAAACCAAGACTCAGAGAGATTCAGTGAGAAATCTATGGTCAGACTTACCCCTTATAATTGTTAGAGGTGGAATCTGAATACAGACCTTTTTGACTTTAAGTCTAGAATGATATCCATGATATGGCTGCCTTTCACCACAATAGCGTGCTAACTAACTTTCACACCAGCCTTCTGATCCTCAATTTCCCCTTTGGTCAATCAGGAAATTATTTTGTCAAACAGACATCTGTCTTCCCATTAAATATTCATAGTTTATGTTCTCTAGGTTCTTATTTTGGTTGATAGTGACTTTTTTTTTTTTTTTTTTGCAATAGAATAGATGTACTAAAATGTTAAGTTCCCATTTCACAGGTTCCCTGGGAGCATCATTGGAACAATTCTAATAGTAGTTCTGATGAGGGGATGATTCTGTTCCCACAGATTTGGGGTTTTTTTTCTGCTTGGCCTCTATATTTGAAAGCTATTCATTTTATCTAACTTGATGATTCTGAGTCTTCAGTATAGTTAAATCTACTTTAAATGTTATGTGTCTATATCAAAATGCAGATATAGGTTGTTTGTTTTGTTTTGTTTTTAGGAAGCAACATTATAATCTGAGTGATTGTGGGCAAAAATTCTTACTTTGATAATGATCCAGTCCCAGTAATTTATTGCTTAGGTTCTCAAGCTTATATTAATATAGGTCTGTCATGTGGAAATTTATTGCACATAAAAATTAATGATCTTGTGATGGAGAATTCTAACCAGAAGACCAAGTCTTGATCTCTATTTGATGAAGTCATAATATCCTATTTCCATGTATAATCTTCATTAATCAATAATGCCAGACTTCTTAAAGATAAGCTTTCTGTAACCTCCTGTAGAAAAATTCTGCTCCTGAATCACTAGCACAGCTACTCCATTTTCCATAAACAAATCTTTATGCCTCAGCCATCTGTTTGGTTCTTCTCTCTCAGCTGAGTTCATATGGACATTGTCCATGAAGATCCTTTTATTTCCATTTTTGGATCCTGGTTGTTTCTTAAGCTCCAACCAAGGGTGACTCACTCCAGTTATATTTGGTAGATGATGAGAGTCTTATTCATGGTGATGATGATGATGAAGATGGCGATGGCGATGATGATGAACAAAAAAATATTTTTGCATTCTCTCAAGAAATCTCAGGCAACTTACTTAGATTGTAAATTAGTAAGGGGTTAAGATCTAAATTTGGTGGAGGGAATTTCCAAAGTAGACTAAGAAAATCAAAGGTTCTCAATGGATTGAGATGTGTATATATCTTGTCTACAGTCATAAAATGGGATCCTCTACCAACATGTTTGTGTTGATATCGTCAAATTTATCCTGCTTGCCTGCTAACATTTTGCAAATCTATTTGCTTATATTTTGATCTATATTCTATCCATATAGATTCTCTCCTTGGAAAGTGAGTTAGGTAGCCTTTGGGAGCTACACTTATATTCTTTGTCCACCATTTAGTACTCTGAAGAAGCACTTCAATGAATGATTTTTATGGAATAATCATGTACAAGAAACATCTTAGGGTGAAAGAGAGTCCCAGCCTTGAGTTTTATTCAGCTCCGATAGTTAAGGCCCAATTTCATGTTTGCATTTTTTATCATTCTAGATTTTTTTATTAGACTTGGGACTTCACTGTTATAGGGAATTCTTTACGAGGAACTCATTCTATCAATGTAGGTTATCAACTTCTTTCCAACTTCTTCTTAATAACTTTTTGGACCATGAGAGAGTAAGTGATTTTTCCAAAGGAAAATAGTCAGATTACGTCAGAGGGAGGACATTACAATAAGTAGGAATGAATTTTGATGCTAGTTTAGACTATGATTTCATGGGTTCAATAGAGATGGGATGGGGTGACTTCTGAGAAGGGTCACATAGAAAAAGCTATCAAAAACTAGATGTCATTTGAGTTGCTGCAGGAATTATCCATGTCTTTCATACTCAAATCTCACAGAGTATCCAAGGAAACACAATATCAAAAGGCCATTAGTAATTTCATGAGGATAAATAATATCATGGAGCTACTAGAAGGGGTATATAATATGCTGCTGATTTCTCATGTTTTTGAAGCCATTATATCATACAAATAGTAGCTATTTTGCTCTGAACTAGTTAAGTAGATGACTATGTGGCATCTCTTCACTGTAGGATGGACTAGATGGTTTCAAAATCCCTCAAAAGGCTGGCAATCCTATGATCTCTGGCTCAGCAATAAGGTTAGTTGGAGGCAGGTACTAAAAGCTGGTAAAAAGACCCAAATAGCATGTCTCCTTGGATGAGTTATCTTGTATAAAATATTGACACTGGTTAAGACAAAGACAAGGAAAAGGACCTATGAAATACCTCTTTTTCTAAAAGAATAGGTATGAATTAAAATGACAGTTTGTATTTAAACAAAACAAAAAAAATGAGTTTCTCATTTGCAGTCATTAAATTGGAGATAATGTTGTTTTCATTACTCTCATTTTTGCTATTTTCAAAGTAATTTCTATTACCCCCAAAGTTTCTTGAGCACATCTATATTCAAGTCACTGAGAAAGACAGGAAGTGTCAAGATTGCTTCCTAAATAATCTTCTCTTCTCTCTTATACCTAGGACTTCTCCCTTGGTAAGTTAGCTCTTAAAGGGTTTAATTGTCATCTCTAAGCCATTGTCCCTTTGCTCTACGTTTAACATGAATCTCTCTTTAGACTTTCCATACTACTAATTGTCCAATGGACACATCCAAAATGGAACTGATTATCTTTCCTCTCAGACTTTTTCAAACTTTCCTATTTCTTGGAAAAGTATCACTGTGCTTTCAGTCTCCCAGATTGAAAACCTCAGCATTCTCCTTAATTTCTCATTTCCCCCTATCAAACCAGCTGTCAAATCTTACCATTTATACCTCTATATCAATTCTCAAATCCAGCTACTTCTTCTCTATTTATATAGCTGCTCCTTTAGATCAGGTCCTTCTCATGTCTTGCCTGGACTATTGCAGTATCTTCCAGATTGTTTTCCCCGCCTGGAGGCTCTCCTTTCTTCAATCCAGCTGCCAAAGTAATATCTCTATCTAATTACACCACTGCCCTACTTAGTTACTCCAATGTCTCTTTGACAAAAAATGAACTTCACTAGTGAGCTTTCAAAATTCTGCACATTGGGTCACCAACTTATCTTTTCAGATTTATTGGACTTTGTTCAGTCTCCTGTAGCTTACAATGTAGGCAAATAGACCCTGTCTTTGTTTCTCACACAAACCACTGGATGTTCCATTTCTAGCCCCTTGTATTCTCCATCCTTCATCCTGGGGATGCATACGTGTCTTATTCTGCTTCATAGAGTCATTCTTTTTCTTATAGATGAAACTCAATTATCATCTTCTTCATGAAACCTTTACTGATCTCCCCAATTATAAATGCCTTCCTTTAAAATTGAATATAGTTGACTACCATATATTTCTTAACTGTATCATTATATTTATTTTCATATGTACTTGTTACTTTCTAATCAAGATATAAGCTTCTGTGAATACAGATTATTCTACTTTTTTATACTTGCATGAGAAAACATTTAAGAAATTCTTTTAGATTGATCGGGATACAAAGTCTTGCATCGGTTGAGTAGAATGGAAGGAAATGATGGACGCAAGCGAATATAATAATAGGTCAAGGACATTGATGGAAAAGGAGAAATCCAGAGAAAATGCCCTATAAATGTGGAAAGAATAAGAAATAACTTCAGGCTTGAGAGGGGTGAACAGGGACTGGGATGGGAATTTGCTAGACTTTTTATATGGAAGAGCATATGAGTTGAGTGAATTAGTGAGAGGATTTTGAGAGGAAGGAGGATAATATTTCTGGCATTTGTCACAAAAGAAGGTTTATAAATGTACAGAAGCAGGACATAACATGCTGAAATCAGAAAATATATAGGAGTCCAGTTGACCTTCAGCACATACAGGGAAACGATGTAAATTGATTAGGAAGGTCAGCTGGAGTCAGATTCTGGAAGGCTTTGCATTCTAAAATGATAATAACAATAACAAAAATATAGTATTTACATAATGCATTGATGTTTTCAAAACTTTGCATGCATTATCTCATAACAGGTTTCTATTTTTCCTAAGGACAATAGGGAGCCATTAAAGGTTTTTGAGCTAGAAGATCCCTTTCATAATTTCAAAGCAAACCTGCTGTAGTCTGTTATAGCCATTAAGTTAGTTATAAGAATTGTACTCATTGCACCATATGGGATTGCTTTTGTCGTAGAGACTTTTCAAGGGGAAAGCACCCAAAAGTCAGACTGTGCCATTGGGATCAAGGTAGGGTACTGTTGATGGCATTGGCAGAGAGGAACGGAGAGCATGGGAATGGCCAAAGAGGAAAAATGGGATGGTTACAGCCAGTTTTATTTGGTAGTCTGGAAACAGCCTCACTCTATGGACCAGTGAGGAAAAAAGCACCTGGAACGCTGCATGTAGTTACGGGGCACCCAGACCAAAAGGATGTAGGCATTTTGGAGAGAGATCAGAGACGAGCAACAAAAATGATTAATGGCATGGAGGGATTGACTCATGGAGAAAGATGAAAGGCCCGTGTGGAGCTGGGTAAGCAGTGAGCAACGGGGCAGATGATAACAGCCTCCAAGTATGTGGAAGCATAAACAGGGAAGAAGGAAAAGCTTCATTAGTGAGGTTCATTGGGGGTAGGGACAGGAACTAAATGGGGAGGATGAAGGGAAGGAAGGGAGCGTTTAGCTGATGGAATATAAGACTTTTGAGAACCCCAAACATAATCATTTGATGGAAATCTCTTAAGGAAAGCTCAATGACATCAAGACCAAAAATATCCCCTGGAAGGAACATCTGTTGGACTTTTCCTTGGGTATTACGGATCTGAGAATGTCAAGAAATTTTCTGAGTAATTTCTGAGGTCTTCATTCCAGCCATATATTGGTGATAATTACATCTATTTGTAGTTCATTGGGCTTTTAAATCTTACCTTTCTTGTGTTTGTCAGATGGACTCTCTCATCATCCTCATTTTCCAAAAGGGGAAACTGAGCTTCCAAAATGGGAGGTAGTGGCAGGAGCATTAATTCTGGCATCAGAGGTTCAAATCATACTAGTAGGCTGTTTTGAAGGGATACATGACACTCTCTGGGCCTTAGTTTCCTAATCTGTAAAATGAGAGGGTTGGATTCTATGACCTTTTTGTCTTAGAGTTATATAACCCTATGATACCAGGTCTCATCTTAACGTTTCTGTTACTATCCATTCTTAGGTGGCTTCAGTTAGGTATGGTATTCTCCCCAGTCTGGACAAGAGCATCTGCAAGAGAATGCAGTTATTTTCCCTCTAAATATATTATAAAAACCATGGGAACATTAGCAAACGCAGCTGATCTTCTGCTTCCAAGTTGGTTTTCTTTTAGAATCTCCTCTTCCTTAGGGAAGGAAAATAATGTTTGAAGCCTTTGTCTCAAGTGCATGGAGTCTCAGGGAGTGTGACCAGTGTAGTTTGTCTTTTAATTAAGGCAGGTGGAAACCAGATGAGGTACTAGCCAAGGGCTTTCCTTGAAAGTGGCTCCTGCCCAACATGGCTGGAGGGCCTTCCATGCTCCTTGGTGCCAGCATGTAGTCATTTGGTAAGATGATGTTTGATAAAAGATAAAGAACCGCCTTTGGATTTGAGAACATGGTACTCCGAGGGCTTTTCTGGTTAACATTTAACAACATAAGTAACCTATCTTCAGCCCTGAGCTTTTGAGGAGGTGCTCTGTAGATATGTGCTGAATTAAAGAACAAAAAAACAAAAACAAAAACAAAACAAAACAAAACAAACAAACAAAAAAAACCAAATGATTATTTGCTAAATTTAAGAAAGGGAGATCAGTGTTCTGACTGCTAAATCTTTAGTAATGGGTATTATTAGTGCAGTTTATTTAGAAGATGTGTTTTAATGCCAGGTTAGCTTAGCACTTAGATAAGGATTCATAGAATTGCAGAATCATTTTCCAAATATATTTCCACCTATTTTCCTCCTCTTTTTAGATTCAGGACCCAGATCAATGTCTCTCACTCTTTATTTAGGAATAAATATGCCACAATATGCCCTTCACTATTTGATGATTGGACATTTTTGTTAGATCAATGTTTTTCTAATCTTTCTGAAGACTCCCCTTGGGCTTGAGCATCCCCCCAATATAAGATCTGTGAGGAAACTTGTTTTTTTTCCATTTGAATTCTGCACAGAACATCCTACACGATAGAGGCAAACTGTAGTCTTTGGATGGTACCATGACTCATGGAATACCACAACCACCAAAGACATAAAATGTCTAGCCATTTGATGGGAATGGAAAGATGCACAGTTGGACCAGGGAGGCTGCAGCATATATCCAGCAATTACCTATATTCAAGACTTGTGTCAAAGGCACAATACAGATAATGTCAGATCAGAACAGGAGATAGTCTAGTCTGTCATCAATATGAGAGTGAGGGGAGGGAAGAATAAAGCTGCCTTGATGCTCATGGAATGCTAAATGCCCTGTTCCACAAGTTCTTAACCTAGGGTTCACAGACTGCTGATGGATAGATTTCAGAGGGTCCATTAACTTGGATGAGGAAGAAAAGTGCACCTATACTTCAATATTTTTCAAATATTTTCAAAATGTGACTTTGCCTTTGTCATCTGGTGTTTTATTTTATGCATTAAAAAACCTGACAACCATGATTTGGAAAAAGGGCCCCTAGGTTCTTGGACACACAAATAAAAAAGATTAAGAATGCCCGAACCCAGGTCCCTGACACTTGAAATTGATTTCCCATGGAAGATTTATAGCAGAATATGAACAATATTCATACAGCAGAGGAAAAATGAATGGGACAAACAGATGACTTGCTAGAGGAATTTCTCGATTGGTGAGATTGTGACCCCCATCAAAGAATGGAAATATGAGAAAGTTGTCTATTTGAGGGGGAATCCATTTGCAGGTAGTGAATGTTCTTTGTTTTTTCAGGATTCTCAAGCATAAAGAAATGAAATTGTGTCTGTGGAATTGAGGGGATTTAAAATGGTGAATGGGGTGAAGCTCTGGTAGTTCCAGTAGGTTGTACTTGCACTGGTAGTATCAGTATCAGCCCTACCTATTGAGAGTTCCAGTAGGTTGTATTTGCACTGGTAGTACCAGTATCAGCCCTACCTATTGGGAGTTCCAGTAGGTTGTATTTGCACTGGTAGTATCAGTATCAGAACTACCTATTGGGAGTTCCAGTAGGTTGTATTTGTACTGATACTAGGTACCTATTGGGAATTCCACTAGGTTGCATTTGCACTGGTAGTATCAGTATCAGAACTACCTATTGGGAGTTCCAGTAGGTTGTATTTGCACTGGTAGTATCAGTATCAGAACTACCCATTGGAAGTTCCAGTAGGTTGTATTTGCACTGGTAGTATCAGTATCAGCACTACCTATTGGGAGTTCCAGTAGGTTGTATTTGTACTGATAGTACCACTAGGTACCTATTGGCAATTCCAGTAGGTTGTATTTGCACTGGTAGTATCAGTATCAGCACTACTTATTGGGAGTTCTAGTAGGTTGTATTTGCACTGGTAGTACCACTAGGTATCTATTGGGAAATCCAGTAGGTTGAAAACCTTTTAATAGTTAGCATCATTCAGATACAGAATGGGACATCTTGGAAATGACAGAAATCCTCATCCCTGGAAAGGTCTTGCCTCAGTTATGTTGACCACTTGGTCAAGATATTGAAAAGGGAAGTCATGTTTTGGTCAAAAAGAACTGATTTTCGTCCTTTCCAAAACTACCTTGTATTTATATATTATTATATGACTTCATGTTGGCTCCCATTAGAATGGAAGCTCCTTCAGGACAGAGATCATTTCACTTTTTCCTTGTATGCCTAATGCTTACCCCAATGTCTAAAGCATAATAATATTTATTGAGGTTATTGATTAAATCTTGGGTTTTGTCATTTATACTTCCGAGGCTCTATCTCTTCTGATCCCACTTGCATTGAAGTAATCCATAAGCATTTGCTAAACACCTATTATGGGATAGTCACTGGGCTAGGTGCTGGGGATACAAATGAAAAAGCCTTATTATCAAATATCAAAGACTATACCTCTGAGCATTAAGCAAATGGCCCAAATATTGGATTAGATCCAAATTTCCCCCCAAAAAAGTCAAGATAGTCTTATTATAATTTAACCTCAAAATTTGAGAAACTTTATCTGACAGGTACATAGTATCCCTACTGCCCATTCTGCCTTCCAAAATCAGTGAACCAGTAGGAGTGTGTATTGGAGACACCCTCTCGGATTCTGTCTCGTGAAAGGCCGTCTGCTCCATCCTCAGGCTGTTCTACCCCAAGGAGTCCTTTGAATTCCAGGAATGTGAAAATTTCCTACTCAGAACATGATAAATCCCTCCCTCTCACTAGACATCACTCCCATAATCATCATTTTCATGTTTCTCTTCTCTGTTGTTGCCTGAATAGCAACATTTTACCATGCTGGGATAGGCAATTTTATGATAATCTCAGATAATTGTGTAAAAAGGTTTGTAATGCTTTGTTTTATTTATAATTTGTACCAGCTGTAGGCATTCAGATGAAACTCGAATTTTTCCAGCGGAAGTTCTGGACTGCCAGCAGACAGGTAAGTTATAATCAGTATATTGAGGCATTAACAGCTCTGTGATTATACAGGTGTTCTCATTTGGGTCTACTGAGTTAGAGAAGTGCCAGATTTCCAAATGAATGTTTGCAAAACCCCAAACTACAAGGAGCTGAGTTTCCCTTTCTTTTCACTGCATGAGATAAAGATTAGTCAGAATATCAAACCGTGCATTGTGGGCAATATCATGGCAGCTGGCCACAAATTGTGTCCTTCCAAATTGGAAGGACTCCTTAAACATCCCTGTTTGCGGGTGGCTTCCATGGCAGATAAGCTAGTGTATTTCCCATGTAACTTTCCCATCATCTCCTTAGGACCTAGGCATGTTTCTTCAGCTTTTCTTACTAACTACAATAACGAGGAAAGTGCTTTCTGCTTAAACTTTATAAAAATGTGAAGATGAATAATTCTTTTTGTTATCATTCTCTCATATCCAAGTAGAATGGTTTAATTTAGTGATTGGAAGCCCGAGCTGCTCTCATCCTCTGGCCTTTTTTTGCCATTAAAAAAAATAAGAAAAGTCCTAAATTGCATTGACAACATTTCTGTTTCTGAGAATAGAAAGTAGGAATGACAAGATTTTGAAATCTCAAGGTTCTGAAAGTACAGATAGTCCAAAAATGTCCACATCCTCTAGAAATAGGAATAGAAAGGCATCCAAGGAAATCTAGTCCAATCAACTCATTTTACAGATGAGGAAACTGAGGCCCCAAGACTGGTTCAGGGTGATATTATTGGGAGCCTGGGTATCCAAGAAGAAACTGAGATGTAGTATTAAACCCAAGTTAAAGAAGATGGAAATAGAACACACAGTTCCCATTGAAAGTTCCCTCAGAGACAGAAAACTGAGAGTTGTATTTCTATCAAAATGTGACTGAAGACATTGCTTCCTGTTCAGTTACAGAGATCAGAGAGATCTGGGAAGTGGGCAAAATTCCGCAGGAAGGAGGCTCTCCCTGCGGGGTCTTAAACAATCTTACACTCTTGCAGCCCCTATCAAATGACTACTGAGCCAGCCTGGAGAACCACCAAGTGACATGTTTCCCTCCTGTTTTTCCCTTTCCAGTGTGCCTCTCTGGATGGCAGATGCTCCATTAGCTGTGATGATGAGGTAAGTCTTTTCCCCTCCAATCCTTCTCCTTGTGTCCTGGACAATAAGGGGGTGGTAGTCATCGGCCCGGGACCAGGCAGGTTGGAATTGAAGTTGGAAATGAGAGCTGGAGGTGGCTCACTTTGGGTGGAAGATTTTGAGGGTTTTATAAGATTAAAATTAAGCAAATTCAAAAGCATTTATTAAGCACCTCCTATGTGCCAGGTACTATTTTTTTTATTAATTTTATAAATATAATTTTTTTTTTTTTTTTTTTTTTTTTAGATTTTTTTTTTTTTTATTATATATATATATATATATATATTTTATAATATTATCCCTTGTATTCATTTTTCCAATTTACCCCCCCTCCCTCTATTCCCTCCCCCCGACGACAGGCAATACCATACATTTTACATGTGTTACAATATAGTCTAGGTACAATACATGTGTGCGAATATCACTTTCTTGTTGCACAATAAACATTAGATTCCGAAGGTACATGCAACCTGGGCAGACAGATATTAGTGCTAACAATTTTCATTCCCCTCCCAGTGTTCCTTCTCTGGGTGTATCTACCTCTGTCCATCATTGATCAACTGGAAGTGAGTTGGATCTTCTTTATGTTGAAGATTTCCACTTCCATCAGAATACATCCTCATACAGTATTGTTGTTGAAGTGTACAGTGATCTTCTGGTTCTGCTCATTTCACTCAGCATCAGTTGATTTAAGTCTCTCCAGGCCTCTCTGTATTCCTCCTGCTGGTCATTTCTTACTGAGCAATAATATTCCATAACCTTCATATACCACAATTTACCCAACCATTCTCCAACTGATGGACATCCATTCATCTTCCAGTTTCTAGCTACAACAAAAAGAGCTGCCACAAACATTTTGGCACATATATGTCTCTTTCCGCTCTTTAGTATTTCTTTGGGATATAATCCCAGTAGTAGCGCTGCTGGGTCAAAGGGTATGCACAGTTTGATAACTTTTTGGGCATAATTCCAGATTGCTCTCCAGAATGGCTGGATTCTTTCACAACTCCACCAGCAATGTATTAGTGTCCCAGTTTCCCCACATCCCCTCCAACATTTGTCATTATTTGTTCCTGTCATCTTAGCCAATCTGACAGGTGTGTAGTGGTATCTCAGAGTGGTCTTAATTTGCATTTCTCTGATCAGTAGTGATTTGGAACACTCTTTCATGTGAGTGGATATAGTTTCAATTTCTTCCTCTGAGAATTGTCTGTTCATATCCTTTGACCATTTATCAATTGGAGAATGGTTCGGTTTCTTATAAATTTGGGTCAGTTCTCTATATATTTTGGAAATGAGACCTTTGTCAGAACCTTTGTTTTTAAAAATCTTTTCCCAATTTGTTATTTCCCTTCTAATCTTGTTTGCATTAGTATTATTTGTACAGAAACTTTTTAGTTTGATGTAATCAAAATCTTCTATTTTGTGATCAATAATGATCTCTAGTTCTCCTCTGGTCATAAATTCCTTCCTCCTCCACAAGTCTGAGAGGTAGATTATCCTCTGTTCCTCCAATCTATTTATTATCTCCCTCTTTATGCCTAAATCATGGACCCATTTTGATCTTATCTTGGTATATGGTGTTAAGTGTGGATCCATATCTAATTTCTGCCATACTAATTTCCAGTTTTCCCAACAGTTTTTTCCGAATAATGAATTTTTATCCCTAATGTTGGAATCTTTGGGTTTGTCAAAGATTAGATTGCTATAGATGTACCCTTTTTTGTCCTTTGTATCTAATCTGTTCCACTGATCTACCGGTCTATTTCTTAGCCAATACCAAATGGTTTTGGTGACTGCTGCTATATAATATAGCTTTAGATCAGGTACACTTAGACCACCTTCCTCTGAGTTTTTTTTCATTAGTTCCCTTGCAATTCTTGACCTTTTATTCTTCCATATGAATTTTGTTGTTATTTTTTCTAGGTCATTAAAATAGTTTCTTGGGAGTCTGATTGGTATAGCACTAAATAAATAGATTAGTTTGGGGAGTATTGTCATCTTTATTATATTCGCTCGGCCTATCCAAGAGCACTGAATGTCTTTCCAATTATTTAAATCTGATTTTATTTTTGTGGCAAGTGTTTTGTAATTTTTCTCATATAATTCCTGACTTTTCTTTGGTAGATGGATTCCCAAATATTTTATACTCTCAACATTTGTTTGGAATGGAATTTCTCTTTGTATCTCTTGCTGTTGCATTTTGTTAGTGATATATAAAAATGCCGAGGATTTATGTGGATTTATTTTGTATCCTGCCACTTTGCTGAAATTTTGAATTATTTCTAGTAGCTTTTTAGCAGAGTCTTTGGGGTTCTCTAAGTATACCATCATGTCATCTGCAAAAAGTGATAGTTTGATTTCCTCATTTCCTACTCTAATTCCTTGAATCTCTTTCTCGGCTCTTATTGCCGAGGCTAGCGTTTCTAGTACTATATTGAATAGTAATGGTGATAGTGGGCAACCTTGTTTCACTCCTGATCTTACAGGGAAAGGTTGCAGTTTATTTCTATTGCATATTATGCTTACTGACGGTCTTAAATATATACTCCTGATTATTCTAAGGAATAATCCATTTATTCCTATACTCTCAAGAGTTTTTAGTAGGAATGGATGTTGGATTTTGTCAAATGCTTTTTCTGCATCTATTGAGATGATCATATGGTTCTTATTAATTTGATTATTAATATGGTCAATTATATTAATAGTTTTCCTAATATTAAACCAGCCCTGCATTCCTGGAATAAATCCTACTTGATCATAGTGTATTATCTTGGAGATGATTTTCTGAAGTCTTTTTGCTAATATCTTATTTAAGATTTTAGCATCAATATTCATTAAGGAGATTGGTCTATAATTTTCTTTCTCAGTTTTCGATCTACCAGGTTTAGGTATCAGTACCATGTCTGTGTCATAAAAGGAGTTTGGTAGGACTCCTTCATCCCCTATTTTTTCAAATAATTTATATAACATTGGGGCTAACTGTTCTTTAAATGTTTGGTAGAATTCGCATGTGAATCCATCTGGCCCTGGGGATTTTTTCCTGGGGAGTTGATTAATAGCTTGTTCTATTTCTTTTTCTGAAATGGGACTATTTAAGCAATTTATCTCCTCCTCTGTTAATCTAGGGAGCCTATATTTTTGGAGAAAGTCATCCATTTCACTTAAGTTATCAAATTTATTGGCATAAAGTTGGGCAAAGTAACTCCTTATTATTTCTCTAATTTCCTCTTCATTGGTGGAAAGATCCCCCTTTTCATTTGTAAGACTATCAATTTGATTTTCCTCTTTCTTTTTTTTGATCAAATTTACCAAAGGTTTATCTATTTTATTGGCTTTTTCATAAAACCAACTCTTGGTTTTATTTATTAATTCAATAGTTTTTTTACTTTCAATTTTATTGATTTCTCCTTTTAATTTTTGTATTTCGAGTTTAATTTTTGGTTGGGGGTTTAAATATAATTTTTTTGACAGTACATATGCATGGGTAATTTTTTTTTACAACATTATCCCTTGTATTCACTTTTTCAAATTTTCCCCTCCTTCCCTCCCTCTACTCCCTCCCCTAGATGACAGGCAATCCCATATATCATAAATGTGTTACAGTATATCCTATTCAGGTACTGTTTTAAGCACCAGCTTTCTTTAGATTGTGAATTCCTCTAAGGGCAATGTTTGCTTTGTTGAGGGGTTTTTATTAATTTTTAAGGGGAGGGGAAATTGAATTCAGCTCTTAGCACATTTCCTGGCACAAAAAAAGGTGAATAATAAATGTTGAGTTGAAGACAAGACCCAAGGAGTATAGTCCCTGCCTTTGAGGAGCTTACATTTCACAGGGGTGGGGGTGGGGAGATTACAGACTGCCTGGAAGTCTTCCTGGGAATCTTTCCAAAGAGTCAGCTCCATGATCATCCAGTAACTGAGAATCTCACTTTTGAGGTTTTTCTTCTCAGTTCTTGCTGTGCTTCCTACGTCCAGCAGGCGGCAGTGTTGACATTCTGGTGTTGGGAAGGGAGGTTTGTTCCTGGATGTGGGCTTTCTAAACAAAGGACTTAGCCCATCAGGTGACCAGAAGCCAACTAAGGCCAAGGTCACTCCTGTCCCCAGCTCTTCTGCCTCATATTCCAATATCAACAGCATCCTTGGGAAAAATAACAGCCTTGGAAGCCTCTTTTTCAGCTAGCAATAGTTCCTACTTCATGGGTCAACAATTATATTTTAATAATAATAATAATAATAATAATAATAATAATAACAATAACAATAATAATAATAGACATTTACATAGTATTTTCAATTCAATTCCTTAAGCATTTATTAAATCCCTTCTAACCACTGGCACTGACCCGGAAATAAAAAGGCATTAAAAAAAAAAAAAAAGATCCTGCCCTCAATGAGCTTATAATTTGCTAGACTTTAAATGTTTTTGTGAAGCTTAAAGCACTTTCCAGATATCATTTCACTTAAGTTTCCCAACAATCTTGAGATTTAAGTACTATTATATTAATTCTCATTTATAAATAAGGAAACTGAGGCTTATGGGAAATCTTGGTTTGTAGTCCCATAAAGACTGCTAAGTAGTACAATGGATAGAGCCTGAAATAACATAGACTGTAATTTGAATCCCTCCTCAGACACTAATAGCTGTGTGACCCTGAGCAAGTCACTTAACCTATGTTTTCCCTCAGTTTCTTCATCGATGAAATAGTAATCATAATAAGATCACAGTCTTGTTAAGGATTGAATGAGATCATACATACACATCATAAACTAGCAAATGCATGTTTCCTTTCCCTTTCCCCATAAATAATAACTGTGAAAATCAGAATTTCACCTCAAGTCTGATTGACTCAAGGTCTAATTGCTTTGACTCAATAAAACCAGGGGAATAGTAAAAAATACGAGTACAGAGTTCTAGCCTCAAAGGGCTTACAATCTAATTGTACCTCCTTTAATAATCCATTCAGAAAGAAATTATTGAGGTAGTCAATGCTCAAGTATATATTCCTCAAATTATATCTATATATGTATTTTTTTTTCCATTGGAGGGTAGAGAAGAAAGGGAGAGAAAACATGCTTATTCATTGAAAAGATAGTGAAAACTTAAAAAAAATGTGAGGTAGAAACAAAAATCTTAGAAAGGTAAGAGGTTTTAGAGCAATGGCAGAAAACTGCCAGGGTCCAGGAACTTGTATGTTGTGATGGGAAAAGAATCAGAGCATTTTAAAAGGGAGTTGTACTGTCAGCATTATTTAGTCAGGTCCCTCCCTACAGCATGAATGTCTGTCTACACAGTTCATAGCACTTGGTAATAATATACAGTAATAAATGTTTGTGAATTGATTGAGGGATTGCACCATTATCATGACCAGTGCTTGTCCCATCCCCCACGATCCCTGCAGTAATTTTCGGTGGAACTCTTCCCCAGCAGTGAGCCCAAGTCGGCTTCTATGAAATTGCATTCTGTTCTTTGAATCACCCAGAACCTATCACTTGACAAATATTGAAAGGTAATCACCATGGACATCCCCCAAAGTCTTCTCTGCTGACCTAAGATCACAGAACCATAGAATTGGAGAGTTGAGGGGACCCAAGTCCAACCAAAGAATGAAAGAAATTTCCACTCTAAGGGACACCACAAATTATCATGCCTCTAGATGACAAAGATGGGGTGCTCGACATCTCTTCAAACAGCCTAGTCTACTTATGAGTACCTTTGAGTGCTGGGAAGTTTTAGCTGATAGCCAATTACAATTACCCCTTACTCCCCATGATCCAGGGGGAAGGTCATGTTTTAGATCTCCTCATTATCTTAGTCACCCTAAAGTCTAGAAATTCTACAGCTTGTTAATATTTGTCCTATGATGTGATGGCCAAGTCTCAATAAAATTCTCAAAAGAGGGGAGGGGGGTAGCTAGGTGGTGCAGTGGATAGAGCACCAGCCCTGAAGTCAGGAAGACCTGAGTTCAAATCTGGTCTCAGACACTTAACACTTCATGGCTGTGTGACCCTGAGCAAGTCACTTAACCCCAGCCTCAGGAAAATAAATAAATAAAACAAAAAAAAAAAAATTTAAAAAAGAAAAAAAAATCAATTTGTTTAACAATAAAGCTATGATTTCCCCAGACCTGAGTAGAGGAATCAAAGATCTAATTAGCAGTCATTTATTTCAGCAATGACTATGGGCTGGATATAGCTCAGGGTGCCAGGCCTGGAGTCAGAAATTCTAATCTTCCTCAGTTAAATCCAGCCTCAGATACTTACTAGTGGTATGAACTTGGGCAGGCTGCTTAGTTCCTGTTTGTCTCAGTTTCCTCATCTGTAAAATGGGAATAACAATAGAATCGACCTTCCTGGGTTGTGAGGATCAAATGAAGAAATTTGCATAATGTACTTTTCAAAATTTAAAAGTATAATAACAATCCCAGCTTTCTGATAGGCACTTTAATATGTCTGTGTGGTCCACATTTGATGGCTCACTAAGATGATCAGCCATTGGTTGTCTTACTGTCTCTGTATGAGCCTGGCACTCTGTCCACTGTACAAGCTGTGCTGTTCCACTCAGTAGTTAGACTGAATCTAATAGGATGATTTTTTTTCCTTTGTGGGGAGGGGGAAGTAATTGGTATAGAGACTTGTGACAGGGAACTTCGAACTGCAATGTGATTGACTAACTGCAAACATTCTTCCCACCACTATAGCTTAGCAATCTCTATATAGTCAGACCTCTAATAATCAGAGCTTGCACTAAGAGGTTAAATATAAACCAGTCAAAAAGCGTTTATTAAGTGCTTAATATGTGCTAAATGCTATGCTAAGCCTGGGGATAGAAGAAGATAAAAACAGTAGTTTCCCTGTAGGAATGGACGTTCTAAGCGTCTACACAGATAGAAACATATCTATATTCATATGTATATAACACACTTGTATGTGTATATATGCATGTATAGAATATATATCATATCTCTATGTATGTATGTATACATACATGTATAGAAATATGTGTAAATGAATAAATATGCATATAAATAAATATATGTATAAATATACACTTATATAAATAAATATGCATATGTATTTCGTATATATATACATATGATAAATTATATATATATGTATATTATATAAATAAATATGCATATGTATATTGTATATATATACATATGTGATATATTGTATATATACATGTGTATATTATATAAATAAATATATATGTATATTGATTTATATACACCTATTTCTATACATATACACATGTGTGTTTATATACATATATTTCTATACAAATATGTTTGTATATATAGATATATTTATATCTCACTGGAAACATTTAAAATAAGTCATACCATTAATGTCAATTCTCTGAAAATTGCTACTGTATGATCTTGGGTATCATTCAACCATCTTCAATTTCTGTTTTTTCCATCTATAAAGCCAGCAAGTAGGTTTCAGTGGTCTCTTGGGTCATGTCCTGCTCTAAATCTGCAATTCCACCTGAACTCAGTTCTTCCTCATACCCAAATCAGCCTTATGCCAGCTATGTCTCCTTAAAGCTCAAAAAGAGGGGAAAAAGTCTTTAGGATTGCAAAATGGCTTTATAAGAGTGCAGTGAAAGGGATATCATTCGACAATGATTTGCTTCAAAAGTATCTGGGTATTATTTTGATTGCCTTGAGAAAAGCAGAGCTTCTATCCGATCACTATCAGTGATCATTCCCTCCCCTCTTCTGGCCTAGTCCAATCACGATTGAAATATTATATTTAGTTCTAGAGTGGTTCCATATTTTAAGGAAGGCATTATTAAAATGAAGTGTCCAGAGGAAGACAACCAGGATGAGGAACAGACTTTGAGTCATTTTATCAGAAAGCCTTTGGAAGGAACTGTGGATGTTTTGTTATTTTATCAGAAAGCCTTTGGAAGGAACTGTGGATGTTTTGTTATTTTATCAGAAAGCCTTTGGAAGGAACTGTGGATGTTTTGTTATTTTATCAGAAAGCCTTTGGAAGGAACTGTGGATGTTTCTTCTGTAAAGAAGAAAACTCAAGGGAACACATTGGTTCTATTCAATTATTTGAACGGTTGTCCTGTGTCAGAAGCATCAAACTCAACTTCTTTGTTTCTTTGTTTTGTGAAACAAAAGACAGGAGTGGAAAAATGGCAGACTTTTAGTATAAGTCAGGGAGGATGCTGACGATTAGCCCAAAATGAATAAGGAACTTTTCTTCTAATAAACATTCATTGAACTGTATTGAAGTAGAATGTGCTCACTTCAACAATGACATGGAGATGACTATTTTCAATTTGTCTTCCCAATCTAAGTCAATATGCTCTATTTTTCTAGCTCAAAGAACCATCTCTTGGAAAATGATTGATTATAAACTATGGTTTCCTTCCAAGGACTATGATTAGCACTATGAATTTAAATGGAAAAAAAAATACAACAACCCCTTCTTGCAGTGAATTTATAATCTAATGGAAGAGATAGCAATAAATATACGAATAGAAACAATATAAATTTAAAGTGAAGTACTAAACATGTATAAACATATATGTGTATACATTCAATGTACTTTTAAAAAGAGGACAGGAGCATTCTGGGGAATCAGGAAAAAGCTTCCTGCAGGAGATGGTGCTTGAACCCATCCTAAAAATGTGATTCTAAAAGGCAAAGAAAAGGAAGGAGTGCAGGCTGGTGTTTGTTTCTTTAGTGAATACTTTCATTATAGCATTCATAGAAGGTAATTAGTTCCACTAAAGTCTGGTGCAGTTATAAATGTGATGAATTTTAGTTCGGGGATCTGAATTCAAATCTTTACGCTGCACTTTTCTGTGTATGTGACCTCCATTTATTCTTTCCATCTCTCCTGGCTTCATTGTTGACAGTTGTAAAAACGAGGGGAGTGGAACAGATGGACCTTGAAGTCCCTTCCAGCTCTAACTCTGAGATCCTAGGATATTTATTGAAAGTGGCCATGGGTATCTCAGAAGGGATCCTTCCTTCATCACTGCTCACTCCGCCAGCAGCTTTCCCAATCAAATCCATCATTCACCAGTGAAATCAAAATTTCCACATCTTGATAATAAACTTTGATTTTTACTCAGATTCATAAAGATGATAAATAGTTCGAGTTTCTGTCTATAGCTAGTATTTCTGAATCAGAAAGAGAATGATGTGGCCTTTAGCAAGTTCAGAACTTCTCTGAGCTCAGTTTTGTCTTCTGGGAAATGAGGAAGTTAAATGAGCTTTCAGGTCTCTTTTAGCTCTGATTGAATAACAATATACAAGGTGCAGGGAGTAGGGGGAAGGAGAGAAAGAGGGAGGGAGAGAGAGAGAGGAGAGAAAGAGAGGGTAGGAGAAGGAAGGAAGGAGAGAGGGAGACAGAATTGGGAAGAGAGGGAGGAAAGAAGAGAAAGAGACACAGAGAAAGACACACACACACAGAGATAGAGACAGAAAAAAATACACAAAAAAGAGACAGACAGACACAGAGACAGAGAAAGAGGAAGAGAGAAAGATAGACACACACAGAGATAGAGACAGAAAAAAAATACACAAAAAAGAGACAGACAGACACAGAGAAAGAGGAAGAGAGAAAAAGACAGACACACACACACACAGAGATAGAGACAGAAAAAAGATGGAGAGACACAAAAAAAGAGACGGACACAGACACAGACAGAGAAAGAGAGGAAGAGAGAGAAAAACAGACACACAGAGAGATAGAGACAGAAAAAAGATGGAGAGACACAAAAAAAGAGACAGACACAGACACAGACAGAGAAAGAGAGGAAGGGAGAGAAAGACAGACACACAGAGAGATAGAGACAGAAAAAAAATACACAAAAAAGAGACAGACAGACACAGAGACAGAGAAAGAGGAAGAAAGACAGACTCACACAGAGATAGAGACAGAAAAAAATACACAAAAAAGAGACAGACACAGAGAAAGAGGAAGAGAGAAAAAGACAGACACACACACAGAGATAGAGACAGAAAAAAAATACACAAAAAAAGAGACAGACAGACACAGAGAAAGAGGAAGAGAGAAAAAGACAGACACACACACAGAGATAGAGACAGAAAAAAGATGGAGAGACAGAAAAAAAGAGACAGACACAGACACAGACAGAGAAAGAGGAAGAGAGAAAAAGACAGACACACACACAGAGATAGAGACAGAAAAAAGATGGAGAGACACAAAAAAAGAGACAGACACAGACACAGACAGAGAAAGAGAGGAAGAGAGAGAAAGACAGACACACAGAGAGATAGACAGAAAAAAAATACACAAAAAAGAGACAGACAGAGACAGAGAAAGAGGAAGAAAGACAGACACACACAGAGATAGAGACAGAAAAAATACACAAAAAAGAGACAGACACAGAGAAAGAGGAAGAGAGAAAAAGACAGACACACACACAGAGATAGAGACAGAAAAAAAAGATGGAGAGACACAAAAAAAGAGACAGACAGACAGAGACAGAGAAAGAGAGGAAGAGAGAGAAAGACAGACACACAGAGAGATAGAGACAGAAAAAAATACACAAAAAAAAGAGACAGACAGACACAGAGACAGAGAAAGAGGAAGAGAGAAAAAGACAGACACACACACACACAGAGATAGAGACAGAAAAAAGATGGAGAGACACAAAAAAAAGAGACAGACAGACAGAGAGAGACAGAGAAAGAGAGGAAGAGAGAGAAAAACAGACACACAGAGAGATAGAGACAGAAAGAAAGACAGAGAGACACACAGGAAGAGACAAAGAAAGAGACAGACACAGACACACAGAAAGACAGAGACAGAGGAAGAGAGAGAGAAAGCTCTCATGATTCACTTTCCCTTTGAAACATGTTTCCTTTTTGTTTTTAAACCTTCACTTTCAACAACCCATTAAAGTGAGTACAAAGTAAAGGCAGCCCCTCCTTCACGCCCAGCCTGCTCTCTGCATCCCCTCTAAGCTGGCTCTGTTTCAATGTTGTCATTCCCATTTCACCTATTTTAATTAGGGCTGTGAGACCTCCCAACCCTAACTGCCCTCAAGTGATCAGGCCCCTATTAATAAGAGCTCTGTGGGCCCATTAAGTTTGCCTGTTTCCCAGCCTTGGTCCAGGGCAGTGGCTGGGTGTGGCAGCCTCCCACGGACTTCACAGACAAGCTTTATTTTGGATGCCATCCAGAGCCCATTGAATAAATTCCCTCCCTCCCCCCCCAAAAAAAGTGCTCCTACTTTCGAGGGGCCAGACAGCTTCACTGGGGAAAGCTGAATTTCAGCATCATAGACTTGATTGCAGCAGGTAAGGGCACCTCATTCTGAAGTTTATTCTTTGACATAACTCTTGTCTGGAGCTAACCATGTAAGTGACTGAGGAAATCCCAAATCTATACAGAATACTATTTATACCCACCCTGAGTCTTTAGGACTCATAACTGGCCAAATTAAACCTTTGATTGGGACCTATTGTTGGCCAATGAACGAGAGCCAGAATAATTTGAGTTTAAGTTGATCCCTTCTATGATCTGGTGTTTGTCAGGTGTTTTTTGTTTATTTGTTTGTTTCTGGAGGGAAGTTGGGGGTAGAGAAAGCTCTTATTGCCCTGATTGACAAATCCAAATGAGTTTTCCCTAGTGGTTGACTATCATCATCATTGTATTGGTTCATTTGTTTCAGTCCTGTCTGATTCCTTATGACCCCATTTGGCAAAAGTAATGGTTTGCCATTTCCTTCTCCAGCTCATTTAACAGATGAGGTAACTGAGGAAAATAATATTAAATGGCTTGGTCAGGCCACACAGCAAATGTCTGAGGTCATATTTGAACTCAGGTCCTTTTGACTCTAGACCTGGTAGTCTATCCACTGCACCACCTTGCTGCTCAATAGAAATCCAGAACCTTGAAAGTGGACTTGTTTTGATTCTAGATTCACTCACTTTTTCATTCAACAACTATTGGATCTGATCCATGAATCAATAAACCAATAAAAGAATGGGCAACATATCCATTACCAGAGCATCACAGATTGTAAGAATTTGAACTTTATAGACCATCTTGTCCAACCTGTATCAGAGCAGAATCTTTTCTGTAGCATCCCTGACAACTCATCACTCAGCCTCCTCTAGCAGAGTTTCAATCAGAAAGAGCTGACACCTTGCAAGGTATCTTGGGGTTTAGAGGCAGGGATCAACTTAATCTCAAATTATTCTGGCTCTCCGTTCATTGGCCAACAATAGGTCCCAATCATAGGCTTAATTTGGTAAATTCTGGGCCCTAAATACTCAGGGTGGGTATAAATAACAATTGTTTCTGTTTTGGCCAAAAACCCTGAGTCTTCCCCACTCAGATTATTATTATTATTTTTTATTGCTATTATTTAGTAGTAGTAGTAGTAGTAGTAGTAGTAGTAGTAGTAGTAGTAGTAGTAGTAGTAATAGTAGTAATAGTAGCAGTGGTAGTAGTAGTAGTAGTAGCAGTAGTAGTAGTAGTAGTAATAGTAGTAATAGTAGCAGTGGTAGTAGTAGTAGTAGTAGCAGTAGTAATAGTAGCAGTGGTAGTAATAACAGTAGTAGTAACAGTGGTAGTAGAAGTGATAGTAGTAGTAGTAGCAATAGTAGCAGTTAGCAGTAGTAGTAGTGAGTAGTAGTTGTAGTAGCAGAGTAGTAGCAGTCATAATAGTAGTGGTCATAGTAGTGGTACTAGTAATAGTAGTAGTGGTAATAATAGTAGTATTAGTAGTCTAGGTAAAAAAGGCCATTTCTTCCCTCATTTCTTCCCTTGCTTTAATCAATGAATGGCCATTGCCTCAGTCAAGCTCAGACTTGAAAGACCTAACTTAAAAAGGTCAAGGTCTCCCACTGCTTGTGAGGTCATCTCCAGTCGGCCTGATTTATATATTTTGCCACTGGACCCAGATGGTTCGGAGGAGAAAATGAGGCCGGCGACCTTGCCCAGCCCTCCCTCACTTCAGTCTCATTCACTTGCATATCATGGTCTCACCTCCCTGATGGGATGGTCCTCTCAATTAGGAAGAACAAACACAACTAGGGGATCTGCAAGCAGTCCATTTCATCCCACAGAACCGTTCTTGTTAGGAAGGGTTTTGTTTGTTGTTTGTGTGTTCTGTTTGTTTTTCTTTTGCTTTTACTCCTGCCATTTCTAAATTTGCTGCTTTGTTATGTCCACCCTCTTCTTCTTGGCTTTGTTCCCTGGCTCCAAGGAGAGCAAATCGAATCCATCTGCCTCATGAAAATAATTGATCCTAGTTAAAATGTCTTCCCTAGGTCTTCTCTTCTTCAATCCAAACATGCCCAGTTCCTTCAACTGACTTTCATAAAATCTAGATTGCAAGCTATTTCTAATCCTGATCCTTCTCCAGACACTCGAGATTATCAATGACCTTTTTAAGTGGCAGTGCCCTGAGGATTTCTAGATTTAATTTGACAGTGACAATATATATTTTCATATGCAGAACATTTACATGTTGTATCTCTTTGGAGCCTTGAAAGGATCTTTGGTGTCAGACAGACATGACAAATATTATGACACCTATTTTAAAAATAAGGAAACTGCGATTCAGAGATATAAAATGACTCCTCTTCGGTGATAAAACTGAAAAAAAAAATCAGAAACAAGATTTGAATCTAGATCTTTCCAATTCCAAATGAAGTTCTCCATCCACTACAGTAAGAGGAGATATTATGGTAGAACTTTAAAAGGACAGATGACACACAATAAATATTTATGACCATGGATCTCTACCTGTACAAAATGGTAATGAAGTTCATTTTAAAGAAAAAAAAATAGATTTCAACAAGGAAATTAATTCTAAGCCATTATCACTCGAAAACAAATTAACTTTTACTGACCATTTCAGCAAATAGAAGACAAGATTGGTCTGGGAACAAGATTGATCCTGTTGTTGAGGAGTTGCTAAGCACATTTCTATGTTGTAGAGAAGGAGCTCCCATTCCCACAGACATCACTGTTTATTCTCTCTCCCTGGGATTATTATATCTATGGACCGTCTTTGAGGATGTAGCGACATTAATCTGACCAAAATGAATGGGCCAAGGAAGCCTGTTCTAAGATTTATGGCACCATATGTATTTTCTTCCACAAAAGGTCCCCAAAATAAAATGCTGTCTCGATCAGGCTATGGCTTTTGTTCCAAGAAATGGTCTCATTTTGTCTCATGCTGAGGAACATCTGAAATTTGTGTCAAAGTAAATCAATGGAGCTTTCTTTACATCCTATTCCCAAAGGGACCAATAAGACCCCCCCAAAAAACACACACACACACACACACACACACACACACACACTTAATTGGTGAAATGAAGCAATTATTCCATAGATTGCATATAAGTATTGAATACTTATGCTACCAGTATGGCAAAAGGGCTGAAATGCATCATATGTTCTTTACTTTGCAAGATCACTGTTTGTCTTAGACATCTGATAATATGACTCTAAGTAGATCATAACATTTTCTTTAGAGCTGGAAAGGATCTTAGTCAATGTACTGAGCTATTTCATCTTATAGTAAGCAAAGTGAGACCTTAAGACATTTAATCAGTTGCCCAAGGTCACAGAGGTTGTAAGGCTCCCTTTTCTCATCTGTGAAATGGGTCTAATACTATCCAAACTATTTATCTCTCAGGCTTATAATGAGAATCTAATGAGAGAATCCATATAAAGATTTTTGTAAACCTATAAGGAACTTATAAATGCTTGTTGTGATGGTTTTTATTATCACTATTATTACTAACAATAATAATGAAAGCTATTATTAATAAATTCATTAATAATAATATTCTCATGACATTATAAAACCTTTACCTTGAAATTAGTCATAGCTGAAGGCAAGAGATCTCCTTGTTGTTGTCGTCGTTGATTTTTGAAAACAATCCAGTTTCTTATCTTTCCCCTGGACCAAAAATACAGTGTTTTAAAAATATGCTTTCAGAGCTTTCTATCACTGTTTTCTGCCTTAAGGTTTTGGCCTTATAAAGTAGCTGATCCCAATCAGAGGCACTTTCATCCCTAGACAGGAGGAGCCAAGGTGTAGAATTGTGGTTGTTTCATGTCAGACAAGATGGGCAGTTTTACTGTATGGAAAAAGTAGGCCCACTGGATGGAACTTTCTGGCAGCTGAGCCTTGTCTCTATCCCTGAACCTGGCATGGTGCACCGTGTTCAGTTAGACCAAAATAAGCATTTCCATTGTACTGAAATGAGCCTTCTACAGTTAATGAGCCAGCTTGCAGCACTTGGGAATTTCACCAAAGTTTGACATCAGGAGCCAGAGTTTGCCTGGGAACTTAGTGCTCTTTGTAGGACTGAGGTCGAGAGGGTAGACCTGGATGCTATGGAGTTGACCTTGTGAGGACCTTAGTGGAGAAGAGCTAAGAAGGAAGAACTAGAGAAACTAAGACTTAGTAGAAAGTTAGTGAGACTAAGAGTTGTCATGGTCTCCATGATTGGTCCCAAATTTCACCGGGCCTGAGGAAGTTGGTACAGTCTGGTTTAGTCTAGTTATATTACCTCAAAGGCACAATTGCAAAGTCATGTTGGGTAAAGCTTTGTTCGTTTTTTAATTTTTTTTTTAAATTATAGCTTTTTATTGTGTGTGTGTGTGTGTGTGTGTGTGTGTGTGTATCTGTGTCTGTGTATTTATATGTGGATGATTTTTGACATTCACCCCTACAAAATCCCGTGTTCTATTTTTTTTCCTCTCCCCCCCCCCCAAGTCGGCAAGTGATCCAATATATGTCACACATGGGTAGTTCCTCTCTCTATTTTTATACAAATATCACTCTGCACAAGATAAAGCCTTATTCTGTAGGACACGACCGTCTATTGTAATGTCTTCATACCAATGCTAGAACTCTTGAGTTTTGTACAACTGGCAAGCAAAACTAACCTGGGTCCAACTCCTCTGTGGGAGAAATGGCCCAAAGTTGGCCCTGTGACACCCCACAGCTACTACCAGAAAGGATACTACCCAGAGAAGATGAGAGCGGAATTAGGTCAGGGAGGAAACCATCTGTCACGGGGCCACTGAAATGGAGAAAACATGCCAGGGGTCTTCCTGGTTTGATGAATTACTTTTGCAAGCTAGTTTCTCTGCTGCTGAAGGAATGAATTCACTGTCAAGATACAAATATAACAAAATTCAGATTATACAATTAAAAAACGAAACACGAGAAACGTTCTTGTCTTCTGGATTTCAGGGCTTTGGGGCTAAGCCTGTTCTCTCTGACCTAGTTACTTTTAAAAATCGTAAAATGCTTTTTCTTCTCCTCTGAAATATCTCTGGGACAGGCAGAGGTGGGTCTCCAGAGTGATGCTTTTCATCATTATGTGGAGAATACTTCCTTTTGGGGATGTATGTGTGTGTTTGAGCATGGATGTGTTCAAGTGTGTGTCCATACACTGGAGAGTGTGTGTGTGTGTGTGTGTGTGTGTGTGTGTGTGTGTGTGTGTGTGTGTGTTGTGTGTTTGTGTGTGTTTCAAAGGCAGCCAGATCCTTGGCCCTCTCCGCCTGTTTAAAGCCAGCCCTGTGGGTCAGGAAATGTCCCAGCACACACCAGCCCTGCGGTGGCCTAGTGCTGGGTGGAATTCAGCTCCGGGTAAAGATATGTTACAAATTAAATGTTGCAGGCGGTATGTAAAGCTGCAATAAATAGAAACGGAGTTACATCAAGGATTGAATTAAACCTTCAGTTTCAACTCGGCAGCTGTAATTAAAACTTAGCCCGTAGCAAATCATTCACTGGAGATTAAAGTAGTGTGGGGGAAGCCCAGAATGGGGCTCACCTTGCTTGCTCCAATTTATACGTCTGAGTTACCCAAAGCTAACAGCCCTGCCCCTGAATCCAGCTCCCAATTAAAAACACAGTTTGAAAAAGCTTTAGGAGACCTGAGGGGCCCCTTTTACAGAAGCCTCTCCCCTTCCCCCCTGCCTCAATCTATGAACAAATTAAAAAATATTACCTGGTCCCCTGTTGCTCCTCCAAGCTGACACTGTGTTTTCATTAATACATCATTAGAGTAATGACATTGTGCTGGGGCTGGACTCCAAACACCAGGCCGGGACAAAATCATGAGGTCCCACAGGCTTGGACTTTCCCATTGTGTTAGGGGAAAATGGAAAGCTGTGAAGATAGTCCGAATCTTGGCTGTTTATATTCCCTATCTATAGCTAGAGTGTTTAGAAGCCTTTTGCTGTTTGTTTGTTACTTTTAGAAAATAAGTGTTGTCTCACTGTCTCTTCAAGCCAGCCCACTTTTCCACTGACCTAAAACCAAAAAATCCTCCTTGATTGATTGAAAGACTTCATTTCATATCCAACCCATCTGGAAATGCACAAATTGAACTGTTTGTTTTTTGTTTGTTTGTTTGTTTGTTTTTTCTTAGACCATTAACTGTTACCTCATAGACAATAACGGCTTCATCCTGGTGTCTGAAGACTACACACAGGTAAGGGAGAAACTTCTCTCTACTAGCCCCAACCCACAAATTCAGAAGGTGTCTGAATGGAGGAAAGCTAGTAGCAATATTAACTCTTTCAGATAATCATTTGTGTTTAAGAGGTAAATAACAGATTATAAAGCCTGTTCCCATCCTCCCCAAGAGCGGAACTGACTTTTCACAGGGCCCCAAAGGATTTTTTAGCTTAGAGTAAGGAGGGTCTGCTCTTAATCCCATTAAAAGTTCAATTTATAGAAAGAACTCTTTGCCACAGGGTTGTCTCTAATACGGAAAAGGCCATTTAATGCAGGATGTTCCTAAAAGCATTTGGGCCACTTTGAAGGAAAATGTCCTTATGACATGTTATCTCCTCAGGGAAGAGGGGGGTGGGAATGACCCCAAGCTCTCCACAATACTTGACTCTGCTTTTTCTGTTTTTTTAACCTGATAACCAAGTCCCAGGATTAACTCCAGCACTCAGCATTCAGGGACACGGGTCCCTAGAGAGATAAGAAAGGCTCTGAGACTGATTGGGCTACTGGTGCCAGGTAGGGAAAAGAGGAACAAGGGGCTGAAGCAGCAGTAGACAGAAGGAGATGAGCACCAATATTTTGGGTGCATTTTTTTTTAAACTTAAGATGACAGTTGTAATCAGAAGAGTTGTCAACGATAAAGAGACAGAAGCCAAAGTGGACATTTTGGTATGTCAGACTCTTCTTGCATTTGGACGGAAGGTTAAATCAGTGTGTCAAAAGTGATAAAAGACTCTCCATGTGATGGGCAGAACCAGTCTTGAAAGATCGAAGATGCATTCTAATCTGGGCCTCATTACTGACTGGCTGCGTGACTTTAGTGAAATCATTATCCTTATGTGGTCCTCACTTTCTCCATCTGTAAAATGGGGATAATGATAGCATTTCTCTCAGATTATTGTGACATAATACTAAATGACATCGTATTAAAACTCTGTATAGATATTAGTTGATCGGATAATGATGATGTCGACAAGATTGATAACTATAATCATAATAGTCAAAACAGATGTTTCTATTGTATGGTGAGGCTACCAAAGTGCTTTGCATGGCATTGGAGCCTGAAAACAATATGATATAGCAGGTTTGATGCATTCTATACTGCTTTATATTATGAGAATATATATATATATATATATATATACATATATATATATTTTTTTTACTTTACAAATGAGAAAAATGAGGTTTAGAGAAATGAAATAAATTGTCTAAGTCTTACGAAAGTATCATGAGAGTGATTTGAACTCAGTTCTAATAAATTCTATTATTCTGTAATTCCATCCTTTAATTTTGTTATCCTAAACAAGTGACTACTTAGAGTGAAAAACATTGAAATACAGAGAAATGATTTCTGTTATTCTTTTTCTCCATTCGTATTTAGAATTTAGAACGAACAGTGAAGAAGGTGCAGTGATCTTGATGTTTTTCCTTTGTTTTTTGGATACTTTTATTTTCCTGCTGGCTGCTGTTCTCATTAAGTCCTGTCCCCCTACCAGAATCATTTCTGCTATTGGGTTGGGATGCCTTTTATTCATATTGCCCTTAAAACCACCATATTCCTTTTTGGTGCTTTTTTTTTTTTTTAATTTGTTAAAAACCCCAAAGAAACCAATTAAATAAATAATTAGGGAGTAATAAAATGTCCCCACTAACACAATCTAATATTGTGCTTCTTTTTGATGGGCACTGTCTACCTAGGTAATAGCTTTGGCTCCAGCACATAAGACACACAGGTTTCCAGAATAGGGGGAAAGTCCAAAGGTGACTTAGGTCTCCATCTCTTTCTCAGGATTTTTTAGGAAGTGAGGTGATCTAGATGAATATCTTTGACCACCATGGGGAGGGGGGAATATAACAATCTATTCCGATCTTCAGAAGATCTAGAATTTATATAGAAATTGCTTTTGAATGTCAGTCCTTATCAACTAACCAACTGCCTTGAAGAAGGCTAAAAGAGACTAAATTTTTGTCATGTGGAAATTATGAAACTTCACCAAGGAAATAACCAAATGGCTGGTGCTAATATCAACAATAACCAAGCTGTAAAAGCTGTGTATAAGTACCCCCCCAAAACCCCTCTGTGCCCCAAGGCCCACATACACTCCATATTCACCCAAGGCTTCAGTGCTCAATTCACTTGCTTGATCTCCTTGAATAGGGCTGAAACAGGACGTGATACCTCTGCCTGTCTTTTGAGCCTGGACTTGTTTGAGGCTGTCTGACTTCCTGTGCCCCAATTAGGATAATTCTTCTTCATTTAACAACTAGTTCCATTGAAATTGGTGTACTTATGCACATGAAATACCAATGTCCTCCTGGCTTCTCGAGGGCTACACACACCCACATATTTTGGAAAAGCTCCCAAGTTTCCCTCAAGTGAAAAAGGCAATATTCACTATTCAGACAGAGGAATGCTTTTTTTTTTTTTTTTTTAGTTTTCTGGCTAGGTCTGTAAGCATTTCTGCCTGAAAACTCCCAGGTGCATAGTTGAGGTCAACTCAGTTACTTGTAATGGAATTGGGGTTTAGTTAATACAAAACCCATGGAATTTATGTAATTTAGGAATATAATGCATTTTGCCCCCATAAATCTTAAGAATTTTTATTTCTCTTCATCTTTTTTATTTTATTTATTTTTTTTTTTTGTCTTTCCCAGACCCTATCTCTAAAATAAGATGGCAGGAATGCCAAATCTCGCAGAAGGCAGGAAGCTTCTTTCATGCTTTCTACCTGGATATTAGTAAATTTTTCGCCACCCCCTCTCCAGTGGAAAGAGTTCTGAATTACAGTTTTAAATTTTTATTGGAGAGCCCAATTTAAAAAAAAAAAAATGCACGTGTTCCTGAATTTGCCAAATCCCCACCTGGGCTAAAATACAGACCTACAAACATATTGTCTCCATGGTAGGCAGTAAACACTGAGCCTTGCATTCGCAGGGAGCGTTCGGTAGCAGCAGGTCGGGTTGGATGATTGTCATAGACAAGTATTGTCTACTTGAAAGGTCTGTCCTTTCTTTACATCTTAATCACAGAAATACAGAGTAAGGTATTCACCAGAAAGTGGTTGTGAGAAAGAACATGTTCTAAAGTGAGGAAATTCACAGAGCTAATGATAGGGATGGTTATAGGTCATCCAGGAATTATAAACAATTCGTTTTATTGTGTAGAGGAAGCCCTTTCCATAATGTATTTTTACCTTTATGGAGTGCTATGTTACTCACAAGGGAAAATACCTTCTTTAATATGGGTCTCCTCTGCAAGGTAGAGGCCGCCAGTGTTACAGGTCCAACATCGTTCCTGCCAGGCCCAGCCATTCCCTGGGTAGTGGGCAAACTTTGACGGTGACTTCTTACTTTTTACTCTCAGAACTTAGGATGGGTAAGGAGTTTTTGCATTTTGTAATGTTACAGTAGCCCTGAAACTCCATCTGTTTTTGTGGCTAGAACCCAGTTCACCAGTTCCTCAGCCCCTGATGTTGGCTGTGTTTGTTTCTCGGTGCTGTTGGTAGAGTAGTGATCTGTGCTTTTCCTTATGTCTTCTTTCTTGCAGACTGGAAACTTTTTTGGTGAGATCGAGGGAGCTGTGATGAACAAATTGTTAACAATGGGCTCCTTTAAGAGGTAAGGGTTTTACGGGCCCTGTGCCCCCCGAAAAAAAAGTTTGCCTAAATAAAGTAAAACCAACTGAGGTCACATAAAACAAGCCCAGGTCTGACCCCTTTGGCTGCCTTCGCCTGGTGTGCGTCTTCCATCCAGAGGGCCTTGATGTAACTCGATGCCTCTCGCCTGAGTGCCGGGAGTCTTGGAACCCCAGCCCACAATGAGCTTCCTGTTAGGCGAGCAGTTTATTGGGGGCTGATATTGAAGTCGGGGTCTGCAAGGTGATGCCCATTACATCAATTTGAAGCAAGTCACTGGAGAGAACCAGGAAACAGTTTCACTGGAAGAAAGAAAAAGACTTTTCCCCTCATGATGACATTAAGAAAAAAAAGAAAAACAAAAGAAAAAAAAAAAAAAAAACACAAGGGTCCAAATGACTAAACTCAAAGGGGGAAAAAAATGAAAAAAAAAATGGATGGAATAATAATTTTTTTTTTCCTAAATCAATTGACCCTTTTTTTGGAACTCAGCAAATAATTTCCCCAAATGAGTTTCCACAGATGCAACAAAGTGATGTCTAATTATGTCTAAGGTACCACACAAATGAAATGACTTCTGGCTTTGGTCATTAGTTAATTACACATTGCCCCCCCTTCCCCCAGTGTCACTTCTCTATCCATCCAGCAACTAGACGGAGCTCCTATTAGCTCCAAAGGTCATGGGAAAATGGAACATCCAAATAATCCATTCCTTTATAACATCTCACTTCCTTCTCTTCCACCTCCTTTCATTCTACCTCCCAAGAAGAATGACAACCTTTGAAATGGTGTTTTAATAGGAATAACTGATGTAGTTAAATACATAATAGGAGGAAATATAATGATAGACCTCAAGCTCAAATGGGAGAGCTCAAGCCTGCTGGTTGCCAACAAGCAGTGGTTCTCCATCTTATTACTACCCTGCAGTCAGGCAGTGTCATTAAAGACAGCCAGTGCAATTAATTCTTCCTAATGCCCTGGAACCTGGAAAGCCAATCATCAAGATCAGCTGAGCCATGCACAAAGCATCAAAATTTAAATATGGCGATCCCATTTAAAAAATAATAATAATTAGAATACCGCGGAGAGCAGACAAGATTTTCAGTTAAGGGCTTGAAACCTGGCTGGAGAACTGATTTATCAACTACTTTCGGTTTGGGTCTTTGAGCAGATAACTCCCAATTCTTGAGAGTTCCCATCTCAGTTTTTTTTGTTTTTTTTTTTTCATCTATAAAAGGTGGGGGATGATCTCTAAGCTCCAGTTTGTTTCTAAATCTATGAATTTATGATATAACGACCTGGAGTTTCCAAACCACTCAATATTTTAAGAAATACTTTAAGTCCCTTTTAGTTCTAATTCTCTGTGTTAAATGAACAAAACATGGTTAAATGAAAAATGGGTTACTATAAGTTAATCAGTATTTGGATTATTTGTTTGATTTTAAATTCTAACTAAACTACTCACCACTGTGCCATACTGTGGAGATTCTACTTTGATATGAATTGGTTTACTTGACTTTGAAGCCCCTCCTAACTGAAATTCTCTAATTCTGTTAATAAATGGAAATGGATAAAAGAGCAGACATCCACACATTCTATAAGCATTTTCTAAGAAATTTGAACCAAAGTGGATTGATAACAAAAATGTAGAAGCAGAGGAGACTGAAACCCGCCTTAGAGAACAATGCAGTGAACTCCTTGCCAGTTTAGAACATGGAAGCTAAGGGCAAAACTGGCTTGAACCACTGAGATTAAATTTATTCTCTTTGGTACCAGAGGGCAAGAGCAGGAGTAATGAGAGAAAGTTGCAAAAAGGTTTACTTGAGATAAATGTCTAGAGGAGCTTCTTAACAATTAGAACTGTTCCAAAGTGGAAGGAGGATAAGGAGGATGATAATCATGATAACTAAGATGTGGCACATAGTGATTACTATGTGCCAGGTATTGTGATTTACAAATATGATCTCCTTTGATCCTCACAACAGCTCTGGGAACTAGGTATTAGTATCATTTCATTTTACAGCTGAGAAAGCTAAAGCAAACAGGTTAAGGGAGTAGCCTGGAGTTACAGAGCTAGTAATCATCTGAAGGTGGATCTGAATCCAGGTCCTCCTGCTCCTTTCCATCAGGCCGTTCTATTTGGAATAAGAGAGGAGGTGTTGGGTACCACTCCCTTTGACAGTCTTCAGAGGCTGGAAGACCTTTTGTCAAGAATAGTAAAGTGGGATTCCCTCTGAGTATAGGTTGAAATAGATGATGACTTCTAAGTCCCCTTTCAACTTTCACACTTTGAGATTTTTTCTTCTTGGCCTCAGATTGTCTCCACATTGGAAGGTAGTCCAGAGCTCTGAAGGAATCTGTAATTACTTCTCAGGGCATGGATAATTTTAGTCTACCTTGAAATTCCAAGGTAGCATCCTAGAGGGAGATAGAGTATGGATTTTGGAGTTAAGGAGATCTAGATTCAGATTCTGCCTCTGATACTTTCTACCTGTATATCTGTAGGAAGACATTTAATATTAATAATGATCTAACAGCATCTCCCTAAAGTTCATTTCTAAATGTTTGACTCTTACCATTTAGGACAACATTTAGGACATGAGAGACTCCTCAGATAGTTTTTACAGCATAATAAACTGTCATCCATTTGCTTGTCAAAAATCCTACTTTCTTCATATTCAGGTTTAATAGAGTCAACAAACCTTTCTTAAGGACTTACTATTTGCCAATCACTGAAAATTAAACGAAATACAAAAACTATCTGGGATTTCAGGGAGTTCACAACCTAATGTGGATGACAATCTACAAATAACTATGTACAAGTATACATTATATACAGAATAAATTGGACATAAACTCAGAGGGAAGGCATTAGCATTACATGAGTACATGAAAGTCAGGCAGCAGAGATGAGCGGGGAGATCATTCTATACCCAGAGAAAAGTCAGAAAATAATGTCTTTTTTAAAATTAATTTTATAATTATAACATTTTTTGACAGTACATATGCATAGGTAATTTTTTACAACATTATCCCTTGTACTCCCTTCTGTTCTGAATTTTTCCCCTCCTTCCCTCCACCCCCTCCCCTAGATGGCAGGCATTCCCATACATATTAAATATCTTATAGTATATCCTAGGTATAATATATATGTGCAGAACTGAATTTTGTTGTTGTTGTTGTTGCAAAGGAAGGATTGTATTTGGAAGGTAAAAATAATCTGGGAAGAAAAACAAACAAACAAAAAAAATGCTCACAGTTTACACTCATTTCCCAGTGTTCCTTCTCTGGGTGTAGCTGATTCTGTCCATCATTGATCAGTTGGAACTGGATTAGCTCTTCTCTATGTTGAAGATGTCCACTTCCCTCAGAATACATCCTCATACAGTATTGTTGTTGAAGTGTATAATGATCTCCTAGTTCTGCTCAAGAAAATAATGATTTAATAAGATGAGAGTTAGAATGTAAAGATTAACGAATGGCAAGGAGGCATTGGACAAAGAGTAAACAGTAGGGACAGTATTCTAAGAAGCTTGAAATTAAAGGGGTTGGAAGACAAATAGAAGATATAATATTTGATTACAGTCACTAGGTGTCCCCAAGGCTGCTTTGCATCTCTGGTGAATAGCAGCAATGTCTATATTTCTCAACTTCCTGACAGATATTCTTTTGAGGCCTTAAAGTGAAGCATATGTGGTCAAAATGACCACAGCATTCATATAGAGTTCACCTCAAATAGACTTGATTATTGTATGTCCATGAGGATTTGGTCAGTTTTGCTTAATTACCTCTGTGGGAGAGACTGAGTTTCAGAATATAAGGATAAAAAGTTAAATAGAAGAAAAAGAAGAGAAAACAAAGATGAAGGAAAAGATGATGACAAAGATAAATATGAAGAAGAAGGCAATGTACTTTTCAAATAGAGAGAGGATACACTTATGGAAAAATGCATATTTAATACATGAAATGTATTTTTGATTTATCAAATATAAATTACTATTTGAAATGTTAAATGATATGGTAAAACCTTAAAAGAATGCAGAACCAAAATGTGAATAGATATCAGAAAGGAATTCTTAATGAAAAGTTCCCTATATGGAGAAGAAAGGCTTTCATAAAGAAATTTTGATAATAGTCCTCCAGCTGACTGAGATGTGTTGACAATACAAGATCTTGCTTTCTTTTCTGTTTCTTACACTTGAGCCTCCAACTCTGATAAGAAGCAGAAGTTTGTCAGATCTCCTCTCATTCAGATTCAACTCCATTAATAGGATTAGGTCTTATAAAAGTCCTTGACATCGAGCGGTGAGATTGACCCACAATCTTCTGTATTGCCCACTCTAATGGAGTTTGACCTAAAAACTCCACTAGATATGAAAATGAGATTCTCCCATAATGCTTCAGATTATGGATGAGGTTGTACTTAAGGCATCAGATTTGAAAAGCTCCTTGATGACCTCCTTGAACACTCCAAAGGTACAGCCCTGATGAACCACACAGTTTTTTAAATGGCAGAAAAGAAGTCACATAGGCTAATTTATTGTTGGGCACATATTCCATAGAATTATTCCTCTGTTCTATTTATATAAGATGGGCCACTGAAAATAAGGAACTGGGCTCAGAATGGAAGAGAAGAGCAGGATGAATTTCATATGGAAAATTACCCAAGGATATCAACAATCCCAAAGGGTTCTTTGACATTGTCTGAGGGTTTGTTTTGGTCTGTATATGTCCACCAATGTAGGGAACTCCCTGGGAGAAAACTGTCTTTCCATTAGAGATCTTGAACACTTCTGGGATTAATAAGCCTGTGCTTATAAATTACCTCTTATCTAGTTGATCCTGACTCCAAGGCCAGTTCTCTATTATATCCACTACCTCTCACTTCCAGACAGAGACAGAGAGAGATACAGACAAAGAAGAAAGGAGAGAAGGAAGAAGAGAGACAGAGAGACAGAACATTTTTGTACCAGTATTCTTCCTCTGATAATCTAGTGGAAAATCTTGGAATGTCATAATCGTCAAAGGATCCAAATTCTAGATGGCCCAAAGTGGGGGAGGAAGCAGTGCTTTGTAAGCATAAGCAGTTGCACATGCTTACATGTCTAATTTTTTGCATGTTGTATCAGAAACCAAAACCATCCAATTTAATTAAAAATATTCATTATACATTTGCTATAAGTCAGGTACCGTATCAGACAATGAGGCTACAGAGACAAAATCAGAATATTCTCTGCCCCCAGAAATCTTGACTCTTCACCTTATTCTGTTGGGAAATGCATGTTCAGAAAACATGAGACAGTTAGGCAGTCACACACACACACACACACACACACACACACACACACACACACACACTATGAAGAAGCTTTGACTTAGAGGAAGACAACTTCATTTGTGTTTGATCAGTTCTAAAATTGTGGGTGATTGGCAGGACGCTGACAACAAGTGTGCAAATCGAGGAGAGAGTGGATGGGTTGGGACCCATCCAAAGGAGAATAATCCTCACCTAGATGAGCTTATGGATCCCTTCTAAATAAGAGGCAGAGCCTGTTAGCAGGAAGCTTGCTCCCTGAGTCAGGTTTCTTCATCTGTTAAATAAGGGTACTAACTGTAGAACATATCACCTCCCAAAATTTCCGGGAGGAAAGTGTTTTTTTGTTTTGTTTTGTTTTGTTTTTGGCCTAAATCATTATCTGATGGCAGATGACTGCTATTGATGACAGTGCCATTTTTATGATTATGATTATTTTTAATTGTAGTTGTCACTTAGAAAGCCCTTTTTCTTTCATTTTTTAATTTATTCATTCACTCATTCATTTGTGTATCTAATTACACTTTAGGGGCAAATACTTTATGTTATGGAAACCTGGGCTCTAGCTTGCTGAGAAGCTGGCTGCCTCACCCCTGATTTGAATTGGTTTTGAATTACCTTCCCTCCCTTGGCTTGTCTGCATTTCTGTTACTCATTGTGGGATCAAAGACCTCGAACTGGTCCCTTTACAGATGACCACCATTGGGGGCTGGAAAGTGGGGCAAGGGGATTGTGGGTGATTGGCAGGATCTTTGTGGGATTGGTCCTATCAGGTCCTATCAGGAGACGATCCCACAAAAACTCATCGAATTTTTGATACAGTATGAAAATAATAATTGCAAGTGATTCAGGAAAGGTCACCCAGATTCTAAGCATCATCAGGTGGGGCTTTCAGGTAGTCAAGCCTATTCTCCTCCTCCAGGTACCCACAGACCTGAGCAATCCGTTTTGGCATTCATTGATTGAGTTGGTTTGTCTTGGTGAAATTCCCCCTTTTCTCCCTTTCCTCCCCACCTCCCCCCCCCTTTTCCATCTGAATCTTGTCAGGTTTCTAGAAGTTGTCACTTTCGGACAGAATGTTTTTGAAAATATGAAGTGTAAATGCAATTAAGGATCAGGACCTCCCTCCCCCTATTATCTTTCCTTGGTCTCCCCCAGAGGAAACAAACACGCCTGCTTTTATGTCAGTAGACTTGCATTTCAAGTCTCTAGCAATTACATATTATTTTAGAGAAATGCTCTGGAAACAGTGTCAAGAGGGTGTTAACGGAAAAGTCTGTTTTGTTTGGACAGCTTCTTTCCTTTAATGCTGAACTTTCCACCAATTTTTAATACTCCACCACTCATTTACTGATTGTAATGGCCTTCTTGGCTTCCTATTGGCCTGATAATTTCCCTAGAAATCCACATTGTTGAAGAGTAACACTGAGGGGAATGAGAAGGCAGATTGATTTGGACAAGTGTTTTCCCTAGGCCAGGTCCTCTGGTATGAAGGGGTTTACAAGATGCAGGTGGACCTCTGCTTAAGTAAAGCAGATGACCCAATTCAAATTTACTAAAGCTTTTCATTTAAAAGAAAAGAAAAAAAAAAACTAGCAATTTCTCTTACAGGTAGAGTACAGTAATGCATTTTATTCACATGTATAGTCTAACTTAATGGTCAGTGCCCCAACTCTGGCTATATGGAAGTGGTCCAATTAAGGAGTGACCCCCCCCAAAGAAAGAAAAAAAAAAAAAGTCTGGCTCAGTATGTCTATATCAGTGGTCCTCAAACTTTTTAAATAGGGGCCCAGTTCACTGTCCCTCAGACTGTGGGAGGGCCGGACTAGAGTAAAAACAAAAACTCACATTCTGCCCTCGGCCCATTTGCCATAACCGGGTGGGCCGCATTAGCGTCCTCAGCGGGCCTTCTCTGGCCCATGGGCTGTAGTTTGAGAACCCCTGGTCTATATCAACAGTTAACTCTGGGAGAATCTTCATATTTTGAAGATCTACTTAGATGTAAATGAAAGCATTTTCTAAGGGCATATAAGCACCCAAGGTAATGTTTCTTTGGTATAGGAAAGCATTTATATAAGATCATAGAATATTGGGCATGAAAGGCTCAAAATAGCATCTTATCTGAAAATCTCAGTTTTAAGATTAAGAAACAAAGAAGCAAAGGGATCAGCCCAATATCCCACAACTAGAACATAGGAAACACAGAATTAGAACTCAGGCCCTTTGACTTCAGATTCAAGTTTATTTCCTTTATTTTTCCCCTCCTTCCAAAGCCCCAATTCCTGTGTCTTCTTCTGCCTTCTCCTTTCTGTCATCCTCCTTTCCCTTGCCTCCCTTACTCCTTCTAACTCCCACTCTCTCATTCACCATCCCTGCCTTTGCCCCTCTTTCCCTCTACTTCTTTCCTTCTCCACACTTTCTTCCCAGATCCCTTTTTCTTTCTTTTTTTTTTTTTTTCCAGACAATTATTTTATTTTCTCCTCTGCTTCCACTTGCCTTCCTAGGCCCTATAGTGTCTTTTCTATGCTACAGAATCTTTTACATTCATCATTAATGACTGGGAGTGCCAAATAATGCTTATGCTGCTTTAAAAAGAAGTCACAATACTAAAGTTGTCCATTGGAGACATTAAAGAAACTGCCGCTTCCCTAGCATTAAATTCTCTTGAGTCAAGTGCATTTGACATCAAGATTATGTCCTCAAATCAAAACATCACTATTTCTTCTGGGTCCTTTTTTTCTTAAAATGGGTAAAAACAATCAAGTATATCTGTTTGTTCAAAGACATAATACTCATTGCAACAGGAGCAGAGGATTCCAAAAGACTAATGGGCTCTGAGTGTGATTTTTCTCTATTTCCCACAAGTCTTGAGTTTTTAAAAGACACACCCTGCTATTTCCCAAAAGAGGGCCTCTAATCGGTTTTTGGGGGGCAATCAAGAATGATTCCCAAAAAATCACTAGATTCTTCTGATAGATGCCCAGAGCATGCTGGTCTTCTTGGGATGGGCAGGTCTTAGAGATCAGGAATTCATTGAATGGCTACTAGGCTTAAGCTTCTTGGGGATACAAGATAAGACATGGTGTCTGCCCTCCAGAAATGCACAGTACAGTTAGAGAGGCATGGGAAACAATTAAAAGACAATGCAAGATAATAGATTAAGTATATAATTGAGGGTTAACCTCAATGACTAACTACAAATGGAATGACTAACTCGTGTGCAGAAGGGATCAGACTTTTTCTGCTTGGCCCCAGAGGGTAGAGATCAATGGAGAGAATTTACAAAGAGGCAAAATTTTGGCTTAAGCAAGAACTTCCTAATAATTCATATTGTCCTAAGATCAACAAGGAGTTGCCTTAGGAAGAACTGGGCAAACAGAGGCCTGATTTGAGAATGATTCCAGTTCAGGCACATATTGGGTTACATGATCACTTTCAATTCCACTTTTTAAAAAATATGCTATAAGACTTTTGAGAATATACTAAATTAAATTGTACAAATATGTATTCATTTATTTTTTTTTCCTTATGAAATGTAATCTCTTTGAAATCAAGGGCTCTTTCATCTTTAACTTCATATTATTCCCTGTATTGAGTATAGTGCCTTTCCCATAATAGGTACATAACTGATGTTCCTTGAATTTAGTTAGTAGTCAAGATGAAGAGAATTGCAATGACCTTAAAGTAGGAAGGTCAAAGGAAAACTTGTATTTTTGAGGGGGGGGGTTGATTTGAGTTTTTGGAGAACATTTGTTGGCATAGGGGAAGATACAAGTGGAGAGGAAGGCCCTAAAGATGCATAAGAGACTTAAGGATATCCAGAAGGATGTAAGAGGGTAGATAGAATAGTTAGACATAGTCAATTTTCAGGAGATATCTTTATTGTTTTGTTACCAGGGGAAGGAGGAAAGATAAAAAAATAATGCAGAGGGATTTGGGAAATGAAGGCAAGATGCTTTCTGAAGCATCCTTCCTAATGCTTGCTTTATATCCCCTGGATCTTCCTGGTGAAGAATTGGATCAGCTTAGAGAAATTATTAATTTGAAAACAGTTATTTATTGTGGACACATACATAATCTGAGTTTTTTTCAATATTTTCATTTTTGTAAGGATATAATTCTAGAAATTAAACAATTCTCTGTGTGTTTGCTCAAATTCATATATAGATAAAGATTTTCAGATATGTGGATAGATGGCTAGTTAGAGCAGTAAGCAAAGAAATTGAGAAAGACAGAAGTCAAGTTACTTGCCCACAGTCACACAGCTCGTAAGCAGCTGAGGCTAGATTCCAACTCAGGTGTTTCCCAAGTCCATGTCCAGTGCCCTATTTATTGTGTCTTCTTCTGATAGCTACTTCTGATAAGGAAAGTTGAAATTCCTCAGAATCTTAGAGGTTGCCTACAACAGTATCTTCCCTTATGGCATCATTCCCTTAATGGACCCAATTTGATTCTGGAAGAATGAGTCATGGGTCATGAAACGCAACCATGTTATTTGCTGTGGTTCATTTGATCATTTGAAGCCAATTTGAAATACCCAAGTTATTAATGCTCTATGTCCAGAAATTATCAAAATAATGATCAAAAATTATAAAAATAATAAGCTTGATCATTGTTAGTAACTCCTTACAAGAGACTGTCAATGTTAGAGAAGTCCATAATCTCAGAGTTGGAAGGAACTTCAGAAGCCACTTAATCTAACTCATTCCTGCAAAAATAGCCTTTAATGTATCTCAAAACATTCTCATCTCATTGTTACTTAAAGGCTTGAGGTAGCCAATTTTATTACCCCAGAGCTCTAGTTGTTTTTTTTTTTTTTTTGTTTGTTTGTTTTTTTTCCCTGAGGCTGGGGTTAAGTGACTTGCCCAGGGTCACACAGCTAGGAAGTGTTAAGTGTCTGTGATCAAATTTGAACTCACGTCCTCCTGAATTCAAGGCTGGTTCTCTATTTACTGTGCCACCTAGCTGCCCCCCATAGCTCTAGTTGTTAGGAAGTTTCTTTTGTTATTAACATAAATCTGCCTCTCCACATTTTTGAATCCATATCCTAGATCTGTTTACAAGAATAGGTAGAATAAGTGTTCTTGCTCTTGCATGTGATCACCCTTCAGATACTTGAAGAAAGCTATCATATATACACTGTGCATTTTTCCAGGAAAAAAATTTTTTTTTTCTGTTCCTTAAGTCCATGGGGACCTTAATCTCCTCCCCATTTAGTTAGTTTTAGGATACTGCTCAGCTTGCCAAGGTCATTTATAAAATACAGCCATCAAAACTGAACATGAAATTCCTAAAGTCCTCATATTCAGCCTTCAGATGAATGGAACTTTCAGTCAGATCAGTGACAACTCAGAGGTAGGGGACTTGTTCAGAGACTCCCAATCAGCAGACTGAAAGTTCAGTGATTGCAGACCTTCCCTTCCATCATCTGATTCATTGTCCGAGGACAATACAGCACCCAGGGGGCTGTTGACCTAGCCTGTGTTTCTCACCTGGCTTGGTTGTTACATCAACAGTGTGGAGTCAGCTACAGAGAGAACAGAGAAACAAAAAGTATGAATCATCCTTCAGGATTTAGAGAACCAAAAGTCTGTGAATTCAAGGGAACTGCTTTCTGAGAGGATGAAATCAGGCAACTACATCCTCACTGGTCCTCCCAGTTTCCCTTCTCTTCCCTCTTCAAATCGATAATCTACTGGATACAGCCAAATAAATATTCCCAAATATTATCCCCTCCTCAAATATCTGCCATGAATAGCTTTCAACATGGCATTTAATGCTATACCATATTCTCTGTGCTATCTTGTCAATAATTCCAAATATTACTCTTCTCCATCTATTCTCCATTCTAGTCAAATTAGCCTGGTAGACATCCCAATATAGGACAGGCTGACTCCTGCCCCCATGCTTTCACAAGGACCAGTGAATATGAAAGAAAACATCGAATAAGTACTTACTGGGAGCTATGCTAAGTGCTAAGGATGCAAATCAAAGACCAAGGCAGCAGTGCACTCCAGCAATATATCTTTTAAGAAGGGCAGGAAATATGGCTGAGGATGAGATGCTGAAAAGGAGGTTTTCCTCTAGGAATCCTTGGGTGATGAGTAGAATTTCAAAGCCCTTCAATGATACTCCTTTTTCTAAAGCTATGGTGATATCGGTTCAATGACTAGATTAGGGTCATGTGCCCTGTCTAGAATGGGCTTTCTCTTCAAGATTTCACTCTCCTAAAACCCTGAGCTTTGTCACCAGCCCAGCATTCGTGCCACCTCTCATAGGAAGCCATGTTGAAATATCCAAGTTATGAATGCTCTATGTCCAGAAATTATCAAAATAATTATCAAAAATTGCCAAAATAATGAACTTGATCATTAATATTGTGTACCATGTAGAAGGGAAGTTCCTTGAGAATAAGAGCCATTTCTTGCTTTTTATCCTCTTATTTCTATTACTAGATATAGTCCTGACAAAATAAATGCTGGGTAAATTATATCAAATCATTTCACCCAAATAACAAATTTTGCATAATTTCCTATCTTACCATATAATTCTATAATACGTGCTTGAAATATAGAAAATGCTTCCCCTCTTTCCTTTCCTCTCTCTCTTTTTCCCTTCTATCCCCTTTCTTCATTTTAAAAATTCCTTCTTGATTCTTCCATCTGCTTCTCCCTTTCTCTGTCCTTCCTTTTTTCCTCTCTCTCTCTCTTCTCTTTTCCTTTCTTTGTTTTTCCCTCCTTCTGTCCTTTCCTCCATCTCTTAGTCTCTTCTTCCTTCCTTCCCTCCTTCTTTCTGTGCTTCCCTTTTTTCTTTCCTTCCTTCCCTCATTCTTTTTCTTCCTTCTTTCCTTCCTTCCTTCCTTCCTTCCTTCTTTCCTTCCTTCCTTCCTTCCTTCCCTCATTCTTTTTCTTCCTTCCTTCCTTCCTTCCTTCCTTCCTTCCTTCCTTCCTTCCTTCCTTCCTTCCTTCCTTCCCTCATTCTTTTTCTTCCTTCCTTCCTTCCTTCCTTCCTTCCTTCCTTCCTTCCTTCCTTCCTTCCTTCCTTCCTTCCTTCCTTCCTTCCTTCCTTCCTTCCTTCCTTCCTTCCTTCTTTCCTTCCTTCTTTCCTTTCTTCCTTCCTTCCTTCCTTCCTTCCTTCCTTCCTTCCTTCCTTCCTTCCTTCCTTCCTTCCTTCCTTCCTTCCTTCCTTCCTTCCTTCCTTCCTCCCTCTCTCTTTCTTTTTATTCTTTTCCTTAGTTAAGACCTATTTTATAAAACAAAAAATTCCTCCTTGGTTTGCATATCTCACCCTAGATAACAACATCCTAACTGATAGATTTAAATATGTTATAACTTTCATATGTGTCCCTGAGCATATTATTTTCTCATCCTATTACTAATATATTTTTAAATATTAAGATTTAAAAATTGTATTTTAGTGGTAGCTTAGCTTAAAATGGTTTTCATATATATATGTATGTCAGCTTAAAAATAATAATGTTGATTATATTATTTCCTTAAGAAGATGCTTAATACAATGGAAAGGATGCTAAACTTCAGCACCTCACACTTTCTAATTCAATGACTTCAATAAAGTGACCTAACCTCTAAAAATCTCAGTGTCCACTTCTAGAAAGTGGATTTAAAAAGAGTTGTCACTGTCTTGACTTCCCAGCATTCCTGCTCTAGGTTTTGAATTAGGAGTGCCTGGGAGGGAACTCCACCCCACTTTTCCATCTCTGTGAACCAATGCAAGTCACTTCATCAGAATCTGTTTCTTCATCTGTAAGCTCAAGTTAGCTAATAGAGCTATACAAAAGACACCTGCTCTTAAAATTAGAATAATAACAAGTGACCTATTTATGTCACTATAATGTTGGGAGAATGAAAGAAATGTACACATAAGCACTTTGTTAATTAAGCAAGCATGTGGCAGAAAGAATAGAGTTCAGGTTGGGAGTCTCAAAGACCCAAGTTTGAATCTCACTTCAGACAATTATTGATTGTGTATTCCTGAACAAGTTCCTTAATTTATCTGATCCTCAGTTTTCTCATCTGTGAAATGAACTTAATAGCATCTACCTGATAGTATTATTGTTGAGGTTCATTTGAAGTAATGATTGTCAACTGTTATCATGTTGTTTGAGAAATATTAGGTCAAGGCTAAATCTGCTGATTTGTTTCTGTTTTCTTCCTTTCCTGGAAAATGAAGGCATCGAACTAGATGATCTTAGATCCTTTTAACTCTAAAATGATGTCATTCTGGGATTTTTCCAATTATTATATTTATCGCAATGAGGGGAGAAAAGAGTAAAATGAACATTTTCCCTTCTCAGAAAATTGGTCAGCCAGTGATTTTCCATCTAAATCTCTCGGTAGCACCAGGGCCCCCGCAATAGCCTCATATCATTCTGCATGAGTTCAAGCTTCTACAGAGCTCCATCTGTCTTCCATCCAAGTTTCAAAGCCACTGGCTTGCTAAGCACAATGATGCTAATGATAAGGTGGAGGACTGTGGGTAGGGGCTGAAGGAGCTGAGTGGTGATGTCATGGGGCTCTGGCTGTGTTATCTGCAATGAGAATAAATGGCTAGTCCTGCAAGCAAGCAAGAAGTGGCCTATGTCCTAGCGGCCTTGGGCTGGGCTCCATTCTCAGGGCTTAAATTTAGATCACAAGAAAAGCAGCAATCATCATATCCTTTAACTAAAATCAGCTAAACAGGATACAGGTAGCCACAAAATGTAGTCATTGCAGAGAGTAACAGAATCACTTCAAAAAAGGTAATAATCGGTCAGTCTTGCTTTTTTTTGCAACATGTAGTTAAATCTGTTTAAGTGTGGAGAAGGAAACGTGGGGGCTGGGGCAGTTTACTTTATAACTTCCTAAAATGGCACTGATATTAGACAAGTGTATCATCAATAGAAAAAACAGAAACTCTGTGCCAGGGAACCATCCCAGAGCCCTTGCACTTGGCTCAGACATGTAGGCAAGGGCTTGAAAGGGGGGGTTAATGGAAGCAATGAGGCCTTCTTATGCTTTCCTCAGTGAAGCTCCTTAGTCACTGTAGACCAGTAGGGTGGATACAATTTAAATATATTTATATATTGATTTCTTCAGCTTGGAAGGTTCCCTTTTTATGTCATCAGAGAGAGGGAAGATGGGAAAAGGAATTGAACTAGTCAGAAGTTTTGAGTGAGATAAAACTAAAAGGAGAGTCATCTGCTCAGATGGTATCCTGACACTGATTTGATTTAAACCTACTGAATAAAATGAGAACAAAATAATGATAATAATGATAAAATGAACAACAGTACAACTAGAATAAAAACTCCATATCAATTACACACAGGTTCATTATGTCAAGGGAGATATCAAATGGTTAACACTTTCTTGTTTAAAAAAGGGGAAAAGTTGGGGGGGAGAAGATCTATAGATGATAAAATGTGATCCCAATTGATGAATGGATTAAATTTTTACAGGAAAAATAAACTATTTAAATAAATAGGCCTCACTTTACAAAGCAAAAATAAAAGTTGGCACAAGTCTATAGCACTGAACTTGTCTAACATATCAAAAAATAGTTTGTCTCTGGACAGAGTCTAGAAGCATGAAATCTAGTTGTAGAATCAAAAGGCCCTCCATGAGTAACATCCATATAAGTTCTATTAGCCATACATCCACAGATATCAATAGGTTTAGGGAAAGAGAACAATAAGATAGTGATTTGGGATCCTTACCACTAGAAATTTGAAAATATTTATCATTAAGGAGCCCCAAATTCTCATATCAAAATAAATTATGAATTGAAATGGTGAAAAGCAGGCAAACACCATCACTATTGTTTGCAGAATTTAGTATCTGTATACCTAGAATGGACAATCAGATGGCAAGACTTATACATTTAAAGTGAACAAATGCTGTAAATTCAAATGTCCAAATATTCACAATTAAGACAGAGCAAAATGTCAACAATTTTAAAGATATAGCATCTATCTATACAAAATTAAGAACTATGCTTTTTACTAGATATAATAATGCTGAGTATAATATCCAAATTATACGGAATTTAAAACTAGAAAACAGAAGCAGGAGGGAGCTCAAACTCTATGGCAACAGAAAAAAATAGTGTTTATTTGTCCTCTTGGCCTTTCTGCTACTGCATCTGCCCTACATCCAGCACACTAAATTCAGTACAAAAGCAGTCAGTCATTTTATCTCCATTTGAACTAATCCATAAGGAATTAAGTATAAAAATAACAATTATAAGGTACTGACATCTTTGGGTCTTTTCTCTCTGGATTCGTGCTCAGAGAATCTGTATTTGAACCTTTGCTTCTTTTTGTCAGGTATATGACTTGGAATAATTTATGACACTTCTCTGGGTTGAAGCTTTCACATCTCTAAAATATAGGAATTAGAGTAGCTGGCTTCTGAGGTCCCTTTCAACCCTAAATCCAGGATCACCAAAGAATTTCAAAACTTTCTGCTGACTACTGGAGCTGACAGAAAAGCATTCAAAACAAACAAACAAAAAGCAAAAAAGCAAACAAACAAGCAAAACAATGAGTCCATTAACATAGTTAACAAAGTGATTAGCATGTAAAAGGCTGGGCTTTTGATATTTGAGTCTAAAAGTGGAAGGATTGGGAAAGAAGAAGGAATAAGAAATATTTTGATGTCAAAAAATGGCCAGAGAATATCACTGTATCTTTGCCAATATGGCATACAGGAGACTTGCCTTAGGATCTCAACAGATATGAATGATTTTGTAATTCAAGGAACCAAAACAAATGGGTCATCTCCAAATAATTCCCTTCTCTAAAAAGCTGACTGACCAGTCCTTACATCTATTGGAGATAAGATCATTTGCCCAGCAAGAGACCAAATATAGTAAGTTCCCTCCCCACTCTAGAATTTGGCCAGTCTGTGATCTATAAAACTATCTTTCCTTTTACATAATACTATAGACAAAATAATAATAATAATAATAATAATAATAATAATAATAATAATAATACTTAACTAAGGACTAACAAACTAATCAACTAAAGGAATAAATATATTAAATACTTGGGTACACAAACAGTAAACTCAACTGAAATTTCTGTGAAATAGAAAAAGCTGAGAAAGAGTGAAAAGATAATTGAATTTGAAAATAGGTTTGAGTCAGGCCTGACACGTACTGTCCAGATGCCATCAAACCAATTTGAGTCTGAAGTTCTTTACCTGGCAAGCAAACAGGCTTAAGAACGTTACTAAGCCTGCTTGGCAAGCACTGGGTAAAAAGCATTTTCTATTAAGTCCAATGTAAGTGCCAGCTATTGCATCCTGTCTCTGAGATGGAGGGAAATGTGGGATCAGCTTTGTTTCATGGGCAGTCAAGCAGTTTGGCCTCCATGTGTATGTACACACACAGAGATTGTTTTCAGAAGATTAGCCAGTAAAACTTGGTTATTAATCTATTAGTGTCAGGTTATTAAGTCTGAACATTAAAAAAGCAAACCCGACTCTCTGGTATCCACAGTCTAAAATAATTTGGGCATGAGAACATAACCTTATATCTAGAACAGTAAGCTCATGGAGTGATGAGCAAGCCCTAAAGCCAACTGGAAGTCTTCCCAGCATAGTCAAGGCACTGGGTTCATCATGGTGTGTGCTCCAAATGGAGTACCATGACCCCCCAAAAAAATAGTTTTATTATATTGTATATTGTTTATTTTCAATGGATTGCAGTGAAACTAAGAGAAGATTGTGTCTTGTCTTTGTTTACATCCCCAGAACCCTGAGAGTTCCTGGCTCACAGTTGGCATTTTACAAATTCTCGTTGAGATAAATTCATTCAAATTAAACTGAATTGAATTGAATTCAAAATATGCTCCCAAATTCAGTGTCAGAGAGCCCAGTGATTATGAAAGAACATCCATTTTCCCTGATCTACTTAGATGTAAATGAAAGCATTTTCTAAGGACATTAATTACCCCTAGGAATGGCCAAAGGGCCTTTTAGATTTAAAAAATGGCAAAATTCTGGTGTTCTAGGTTGGAACTTTTTTTTTTTCTCCTCTATTATTGTTTATTTCAAAATGAAGAGCTTGATCAGTTACTGCTGTGGAAGTGTCTACACCTGCCAACACACTTCTGTGTCAAGAATGGATCTTAATTTAGCTCTTCTCTTCTGTAATCACTTTTTTTGTTTGTGTGTGTTTTTTTTTTTTTGTTTTGTTTTTTTTTTTTTGTTTTTGTTTTTTTTGTTGTTGTTGTTGTTGTTTGTTTGTTTGTTTTTTGGTTTGTTTTTCTTCTGCAAAGTTTCTCTTTGTATTCTGGGCTTTGAATGATGCATCTTTCCTTCTCCTGGTCCAGGATTACACTTTATGACTACCAGGCCATGTGCAGAAGCAACAAGGAAAGCACAGATCGGGCTCACAGCTTATTGGATGTAAGTAGCATCATAGCTGCGTTCCTCAATAGGAAATAACCTAGAAATCCCTTGTCATCTTTGTCTCTGATGTCTGTCTCTATCTTTGTGACCTTTCTCTTTGCACTCTTCTGGCTTCCCAAAACTCATTATGTAGATGTTTATTTTTTGCATGATAAAGAGCTTTCCCCTCATCTAAAATGTTGTAGTTTTTAAAATTAATCCTGAAACAAAGAGCCTAGAATTAAAGAAGGAAGATTTCATGGGACTAATAACACCTTTTTGAAATTAAAGAAAAAAAAAAAAAGACCTTGAGTTTGGGGGTTCTGTCATTTGGAGGCATATAAAAGGGAGTTTCACTTCCTTTCACAGAAATGCCAACATTAGACTGCAATCTGGCTTCTGGTCTCTAATTTAATTAACATTTGTATCAAAGAACCCCTTCCTATTGCCCAGAAGCTTAGTAACTACCCTTTGGCCATTCCTAGGGGTAATTAATGTCCCAGTTAAGGTACAAAGAAACACCCATCAATTAACTCCTGTCCCTCTCCCTTGGAGTAAAATACAGAATGTGAAATGTGCAAATAATACCATTTGGACCACACAAAACATGCCATCTGTATATGTCTATACATACACAAATAGGTAGGCAGAAAGTCCTCAAGATTAAAATGAGTCAAGAATGGAATCTGCCTAAAATAGCTCAGTAGAGACATTAAATGCATAGAGAGCAATTAAAAGAGCCAAACATGTTTCCCTTTATTTATTTATTTATTTATTCATTTATTCATTTATTTATTTATTTATTTTTATTAGAGTAATAGACTGTAGATAACAAACATCAAGAGTGAAGGCTGTATTATTTTTATACCAAAGACGTCCTACAGAGAGGAGGAAAAGAACAAACAAAAACAATATAAAACAAAAAACAAACAAACAAACAAAAAAAAAAAAATATATATATATATATATATATTATCAGTTGGAGTATTTCTAAGGAACATCTGATATTTAGAAAAACTGAAAGTTCCTTCTCTCTTGTCTTTCTGAATGCAGCTTCTCTCAACAGTGGGGCTATTTGCTGAATTAAAAAAAAAAAACAAACCAAAAATAACCCAGTTTCCAAGATGCTCTTTTACTACTAGGCTTAAAAGCTCAAAGGTTTTTAAATAGTACTCTGCATTTTCATTGTTTAATCCTGTATTTACATAATCCCATCCCCTGCACCAGAGTTGATTCACAAACTCTTTGGGATTTGGGGAGCTCAGTTTCCCATTGGTTTGAACTGGAGCTGCAGGAGAGTCTGCCCTGTCATCCTGACCCTGGTATTTATTCACTGTTCCTCCCAGGCTACAGAGACCTACTGAAAAAGGCCTTGAACAGCCTGGCTGGTCAAAGATTGGGCATTTCTCAATGGTCTGACCACTGAGAGCTTGCTGAAAGATCTGATTATTTTTCAAGTCATAAAATAGAATGGCTAAACCACAGGGTTGGAAGGGTGACTTTGGTTTCAAATAGCCAGTCACCAAAAGTTCAAATCCTGATCTGAACCCAATTCCCAGGCCCAGTCACTTTTGCCTCTATGAATTTGGTTCAAAGTCTCTTGGAGGTTCAAGGGAGAGATCCACTTGTTCTGTTTTTGCTTTGGTCTAGCCATATTTCCAATTGCCTTGTTTGTTCTCAGCTTCTCCCCTTCCAGCCCTTCATAGAAAGATGGAGAAAGTAGAAAATGAAAAGTTTCAAGAATAGACAAAGTCTGGAACTGATTTTTACTTTGTTAAGCATTAGACAACTCTCCAATTTCTGGGGTTGATCTGCATAAATAAATTTACCCAATACACACACTAACCAGTGCTCAAATTCAAAACAATATTTCAGTATTTCAGTTTCAGCAGTCCACAAATGTAGCCTAAAACGATGCAGACTTGTTTTGTTGGGGAGTGTTTAAGATCCCAGCCTTTTAAACCCAACTCTGGCAGATGTTGTCCCTTCATTTTTCCGGAGGCCTCCGTGCAGCTCACATATCTGTCATACCTAGGTACAAAGGCCTGAGTGAAAGAGAGAAAGAAAGAGTCCATATTTTCCAGAAATCAGGAAATTGAATTATCTACATAGGAAATATCACAAAATAAACAGTCAACTTCTTATTTTAAGTTAAAGCAGTTGGAAATAAAGACCAGAATGTCTTTTCCTTCCCCCTCCTCCCCTTCATGGAATGAAAGGATTTTCTTCAAGGCTAAAATCTCTTGTTTGCATGTTGATCACTTAAAAAACAAACAAACAAACCTTAATAAATGTGAGAAAAAAGCACTAATCCTATGTACCCAACCCTCTGACATGACTCCTTGACTGCAGATAAATTAAATGCACATCTTTCCCATATTTCAGTAAAAAGAGAGCCCTAAGTGAGCATTTCACCTTTGATGGACTATTCTGTGAGTCCTACTTGGTAAGCAGTAAGAAGAATCCCAAGTCCTTCCACATTAGGCTGGGAAATAGTAGCCCCTAGAGGTTAAAACTTTTAGAATCATTGGCTGGACTTCCTTCCTCTTATTCCCCTACCAGGGATAACCCTCGCCTTGAATCCTGTTTATTTTCCTTGTAAATCACATTTCATGAGGGGCCCATTCAAAGATGTCCAATGCCAGCTTGGGGACACAGTATCTTCCCTTTTTTTCATCACTGGATAAAACTGCTGCTTTTCACATGCTAGCCATCAGGCTGAAGGAATAACATTGTCTTTGCAGAACTTTCCTATTTTTTCCCCCCCCTTACCCTATGGCTTGTTCCTCTACAGCCTTATAATGCCTTCTTTGCTGCAGTTAAATGGATAATGACAGAACTGATCTTGTAAGTAAACCTTTGCTAAGAGTTCATTTTGTTTTCATGTGATCTCTGCCTTTGTTCTGTTATAAATTGACCCAGGGGCTCTAAGAAGCATTCTCTTGTTGGGTTTCCAGGGCATGGTCTGTGCTTCTAAATCGCCACACTGGATGCCTTGGACAATCTCACCCATCTGAATGAATGATTGTAACTTGTATTAAGTGCCTCCTGGTCACTGCTCATGCCCTCCCTGGCTTTGTTTAGCTGTCGAACAGCTTGCCATCCGCCAACCCAATTTATTTATTGTGGTTACAGTTACATTCCCCATGAATGTCTGGCTGTTTTGAATGCTGCATGGGTGGGCTCTGGGCCATAGCACAAACTGTCATAGTGATTCATTACACCACTTTGGATTGCTTAGCATGTACAGTCACGGGGCCTTTGAAATCATCTGCCAGAACCGAGGGGAGGGTCTCAGGTGTGATTTAATTGTTTACCTTGTCAAATACTAGTCATGTTTTCAATGTCAATTATTCATCAGTGGCTTGAGTCAAACATGGAATGGCACAGAGATGAAAGCCTGAGCTATTAAAAAAAAATTCATTGGACATACTCCACAAGCATTGTGTCACACAAAAAGGAAGAATTCTGGGGATTGACGTGGAAGCAAGTCACTGCAACGGGAACAAACTGGGTTTCTCACCATCTGCCTCTTCCTCCACAGCCCCCAATCTTCCACTGTATAGATTTAAGGGAGATAATCATGCTAGGAAATGAATGAGATTTGTCTTCCATTTCCAACATTCACAAAAATGTTGATCCTGTTGGTAAAACACAGTGGGGAATCATGTGCTAAGCAGAAGACGGGGCTGGGGGTGGGTGGGAGGAATGACAAATGACATCAAAAGTTGGAATGAAAATGACTTGTCGGCAGCAGGGACAAGTATGAAAAAGAAATCATCAGAACTTTTCCCTGTCCCTATTCACTTGAAAAGCGGTTTGCTATGACTATTGCTTGGGGGGATCGTTTCATATTACTTTGAAATGCGATTTTTCTTTGATTAATTGAGAATCTTTCGTTGTTTTAAAGCTGTCCCACTGCATGTTTTCACTGGGAGAAATGCACATATTACATGCATACAGACCCTCACATTGGCAAGGCAGGCCTACCAGAAGCATTGCTAAAATATGTTTTATTATTCAAGATCGGAGACAGAGGAAAACAGAATAAAGTTTTTTTGTTTGTTTCATTTTGTTTGTTATTCCTATACCAAGTCTAGCCCCTCGGAGCCTCTAAGCCCCTAGCTCCTCTGGAGGTCCAGAATAGGCAAGAGGCAGAAGAATTCCTCTAAATGCTAACTGCCTGTCAAAGGGCTGCAGCCTCCTAGCAGATCTCCCTGCCAAAGGCTGACACTTGATTAGGGGGCCATGACAGGGGGACAGCTTGCTCTGGTGTTAATGGCAAAAACAACCTTTCACTCACAAGATAAAGCCCAGTGAACAGACCCCAATAACTAATCCAAATAGCCCAGGAACTATGTCAATAGCTCCAATTTGGGATTTGTTTTTATTTTCAATGGGGTGAATCAATCAGGGAGTATATCACTACTGCACTCCAGTGGTGGATGTCCCAATAATGCTGAGCTTTTTTTCCGATTTCTAAGGTTTCTGGTGGAATTTAACTTGTGCAGTTGGTGGCACTCAGAAACCACAGCCAAAGGTAAGTGGACAATGTGTTAATGTGTTTCCTTCTGCTTGGTGACTATTTTGGGGGGACTCATTTCTATTATTCAAATCTAAGCTCCAGAATTACATTGATAATAGGGAATTTATGCAATGGAAATTTCCTACCCATAGACATATATATATATATATATATATATATATATATATATATATATACACACACACACACATATACATATAAGATTGATACCTCATCTGAAATTTAGAATATTGCAGAATTGCCTGATACTTGAAAGGTTAAACAATTTGGCCATGATCCCAGGGCTAGTAAACCTTCGAAGGCAAGACTCGAACCCATACCTTCCTGCCTGCGGTAATCCATGCTTCCTGTCGGAGGTTCTTAAAATCTCACAGGCAGTGACCCAGAGTTTCAACTCTTTGTTGGCTCACACAGGTGAGGATTCCCATGTGGAAAATGTCATTCAGAATATGCCTCAGCACACACCCCAGTCATGTGCATGGGAATTGCCCCCACTGCACAGAGTTGTCAAAACAATCAGGGATTCTTGCCTTGGGAAGTTGCTCTGTGATCCTGACCCCGAATCCTGCTGAACTTTCGAAGAATATCAGGGTTTGATCCTTGCTAGCCACCAGAGAAAAGCCAATATTCAGCTGAAAAATGCTTAGACCAATTTACCATCTCAAAGAAATACATATTTTTTTTATGGATACTATCCTATCCCTCAAGCTAATCATATTTTTATTGCTTTAATTTTGTTTAAAAATTCAATTATTTCTCTTTGTATCAATTTAAGTTTGATAATCCAAGTTCAACAAGGCAGGGGATAAGTAATCCAGGCAACAAGAATACACTTGTCCAATAAGCAATTGGAAACGGGGGTAAATATCACAAAGAGATGAGTTTATTATTTATTTGCCTATCAGAATTATAATTGAACACCACACTCAATAAGAAAATCATCAAAAGTCTGGAAAATGCTGGATCTGAACTCAGAAAAAAAAATGTGGGTTTGAATTCTGGCTTTGTTAATGGATTCCATTATCTATCTTCTCTTGGGTCGTTCCACGTTAAACAATGTGTGTAACTAATTATAATGAACTGGATAAAAGCGGATTCCCATTTTAAGCCATCAATACACATATTTCCATGAAAGAGAGTGGCACTATGGCACTGTCTGAAAGTTCCGATTGAAATAAATTTTTTTTGTTGATGTTTTTGTTTTTTGTTGTTTTTCCCTTTTACCCTTATATCAAAACCAAATTTGTCTATTTGGAATTTCTATGCATTAATGCCCTCCTGACACCAAGAAAAATGATATTAATGCTTTTGCAAAACTGTCCTTCAGGTACTTAAAGTGAGTTATTATTTTCAAAATTTGTGATTTCTCTTCTCCAGGTTAACCACCCCCATTAGTTTCAGTTAAGTATCATATGGGATAACCTTTCACCATTTCAATTGCCCACCTTAAGGACATCCTCCAACATTTTGATGCCCTTCAGAACTGTGATACCCAGTTTGTTGTTTTTCAGTTGTTCAGTCATGTCCAATTTTCCTTTTTTTTTTTTTCCTTTTTTTTAATTATAGCTTTTTATTTACAAGATATATGCATGGGTAATTTTTCAGCATTGACAATTGCAAAACCTTTTGTTCCAACTTTTCCCCTCCTTCCCCCCACCCCTTCTCCCAGATGGCAGGTAATCCCATACGTGTTAAATATGTTAAAGTATAAGTTAAATACAATAGATGTATATCATGTCCAATTTTTCATGATCTCATGGATTATAGCATATCAGGCCCTTCTATCCTCCACTTTTTCCAACTACATGTTCAGTGTTTCCATGACATTATCTGTCCATATCATGCTGTCATCCCCTTTTTTTTTTCCTTTTGCTTTCACTCTTTCCTAAAGCCTACTGTCTTTCTTTTTATGGCCAATGTATTTAAGCTTCAGCTTCAGTATCTGATCTTCCAGTGAAGTGTCTGAATTAATTTCTTGAAATATGGACTGATTTGATCCTGCTGTCCAAGGGACTCTGAAAAGTTCTGATCAGCAAGCACCACAAATCCAAAATATCAATTCTGCCACATTAAAGCTTTCCTGATGGTCCGATTCTCAAAGCTATATATTGCTACCGGAAAATAACAGAACTTTGACTATATGGACTTTTGTGAGAAATGTGTTCTCTCTACTTTTTAGTCTGTTGTCAAGATTTTTTAGAGCTGTCCTTGTCACAGTGTGCAGTGATCATTAAGCCCAAGAATATAAAATCCCACTCTGCTTTCATTTCTTCTCTCTTCATTTGCATGGAAGGGATGGAAAAGTCGCCAAAATCTTTGTTTTATTAATGTTAAGCTGCAAACCACCTCTCTTTCACCCTCTTCAAGAGGCTTAATTCTTTTTTTCACTTTCTGCCATCAGAATACTATTGTCCTTACCTGAGATTATTGATATTTCTCTCATCAACCTTTATACCATCATTTGATCCATCCCAGCTAATATTTTATGTGATATACTCTGCCTTTAAGTTAAATAAAAGGTGACAATATATAGCATTACTGTACTTCATTCTCAATGAAACCAATCATTCTCTTCTCCAATATTAAGTTTCTTCTTCTTCTTCTTCTTCTTCTTCTTCTTCTTCTTCTTCTTCTTCTTCTTCTTCTTCTTCTTCTTCTTCTTCTTCTTCTTCTTCTTCTTCTTCTTCTTCTTCTTGTTCTTCTTCTTCTTCTTCTTGTTCTTCTTCTTCTTCTTCTTCTTCTTCTTCTTCTTCTTCTTCTTGTTCTTCTTCTTCTTCTTGTTCTTGTTCTTGTTCTTCTTCTTCTTCTTGTTCTTCTTCTTCTTCTTCTTCTTCTTCTTCTTCTTCTTCTTCTTCTTCTTCTTGTTCTTCTTCTTCTTCTTGTTCTTGTTCTTGTTCTTGTTCTTCTTCTTCTTCTTCTTCTTCTTCTTCTTCTTCTTCTTCTTCTTCTTCTTCTTCTTCTTCTTCTTCTTCTTCTTCTTCTTCTTCTTCTTCTTCTTCTTCTTCTTCTTCTTCTTCTTCTTCTTCTTTTTTGCCTGCTGTGTCACAGTGACATCTTTTGAGCATAGAGTTCACTAAACTCAGTAATTTGGCTATGTTTAAATGAAAGGATGTTATAGCTATATCACCTATTTTGAATTAGTTTCACTGAGTTTTTTAAAATTTAAGTAAGACTTTGCATTTATTTTTCTTTTCTTCTTTTTTCTATTCACTATAGTTCTAAATCAAACCGACTCCTCCTGAATCTTTGGCAACGATTAGAGATTGCATGGGGAGAAAAAAGTCTTTGAAACCTCTAGTTTTCATTTTTTTTCCATCTCAAAAAGACTTTCTTTAAAGACTACTGAAAGCTAAATGTTCTTCCTTCCCCCTTTTTTGATGAGTCAATTGGGGTTAAGTGATTTGCTCAGCATCACACAATTAGGGAAGTGCTAAGTGTCTGAGGTTGGATTTGAACTCAGGTCCTCCTGACTCCAGGGTCCCTACCTATTCATGAAAAGAAGACCACCCTTCCATCCTATAGGATATAAAGAGTCCCAGACTTCTGAAACAGGCATATGATCAAAAGCACTTGATCAAGAGACCAAAGACCTAATCTCACATTGTCTTTCTGCTACTTACTACTGGTATTACCCTGGACAAGTTTTTCCCCTATCTCACCATATGTGGGAATGAGGGGATTGGACATTATTTTGTTGTTCTAAGTTTATTTCCAGGTTTGAACCCAATGTATAATAGGGTTAGGGACTAAAAAATCTTCTCTTAATTAGATAGGAAATACATCATTAACATCAGTGGACTCAAGGGACATTCGATCTTATTTTTTTTTAGATGGAAACCTGTTATTTATGAGTTTCTTTTTTCATTTCCATGATTAGTAGAAATGACAGGCAATGACGGGGAATTCTCATCATGATTATTAAAAATGTTATTTTATCACATAATTAAGATGTAGTCAACTGGTCAAAGTTTATACATTGGGTTCAGTTAACAGAAAATGGAACCTTTCTAATTTGGATTACTCATGAAACCTAGAGGTTGCTTCAGTGTAAAAAAAATGTCCTAGTGAGGAGCTACCTTGTGTCATGGAAAACTAGCATCTATCTTGCTACATCTTGTCATGAAGCTCTGAGGAGCTCTTCAGAATTTAGTGACTTGCTCAGGGTCACTCATCTAGTATTTATGAGTCAAGGATGGAACAGATTTCTTCCAGATTTTGAGTTCCCCAAAATGGATAAATATGAGTATGATCCCACCCAATTTTCTGATCTCATTTAGCAGAATTTTTTGTCCATGAATTCTCAAGATCCCTAAAGAGTTAGAGCATAGTCTATTCATTTCAATATATGTTCCATTAAAACAATTAAAATATTGATCGCAACCATTTAATCTTTCCAACACTTATATTTCACAATGGATTCTTCTTCCCTAACCTTTGTAAAGAGCTAGCCTTTAAAATAAACAATAAAAAAGAGGAAAAAATGAGTTCAACAAAACTACCTCACATTCCCTATTATTACCTGAATCTTCCACATCCATATTTCCCCTACCTAAAGTTATTGTTGTAAAATCATAATAAATTGGCTTGATCGCAAAGAGTAGATACATTGACTACTTTGTCCTTTCAATTTTTCAAGGATAATAATGCAAAAATATTATCCTCCTCTTCTCTTTTTTCCTCTTCTCTCTTTTTCCTCCCTCCATTTCCCCTTCCTCCTTCTCTCTTACAAAGGAGATAGCTATCTGTCTTAGAAAAAGGAGTTTCCATGCCAGAAAGGCCTTATACCACTGAAATCCAAAGTCTAGCCCAATCATGACAAAGAAGATGGCAGTGATAAGAAAGATGTGAATCATTCATATGTACATCATGCTAGATATTTGCAAAACTTGCCTTTAAACTGTTCTACGAAAGTAGGTATCATAAAGAGAATTATTTAGTTTGCCCTAGAGCCATAGTTTTATTTATAAAGAGAATCCTAGTGAGAAATTTTCCTGGACTAATAAAAATAGATAACTTTTCTGAAGTTTATAGTTCCAGAAAATTGCCTGGGGCACTAATAGTTCAATAAATTATCCAGGGTCTTACCACCAGTATGTGTCAGAAGCATGATTTGAACTGAGCTCCAAGATTGACTCTCTATTGTGCTTTACAGAGTTGCCTTCAGAAGACTTTGACTAATAGAAAACAAAGATTCATGCTTTTAGGACACTTATGGGATATAAATAGTGGACGACTTTCAGGGCCATTTGATGCTGATGTTGGTCACATTGATTCCTTATATTATTTTTTCCTCCATCTATAGCCCAAAGATTGAAACAAACTCTGGAACCGTGTGATACGGAATACCCGGCCTTCATCTCAGAGCGCACCATCAAAGAGACTACGGGCAACATTGTCTGTGAAGACTGCTCCAAGTAAGCCCGCCTTTCAACATCTGAGGGAATTATTTGATTATGGTAGAGCCTCATGCCATGCTCTAGATCATGGGCTTGGCAACTCTGGCCACTGTCCAACATGAGGAGGTATAGTCACTTGAACTGGGCACAGGCCCTTTCTTGCAGTCATCACTTAGAATTTTGATGGCATTAAAATGGCATTAAAATCACTCATTAAACACAGGGATGTGTAAAGACATTATTTAAACAGCTTGAGGGTTTTGGGAGGGGATGGGGTAGGTTGATTAGGTGAGTGAAGAAATCTCCAAGAATGGGGGCATTTCAGCTTTTTCAGCTGGCAGTCAGTTAGAATTTGGAGCAGAGAATCTTATCCTAAAGTGCACGAGTATTTTTATGTTTACTTTTTAAATTTAAAAATTTTTAAATGTATTTTAATACATATTGCTTTGTGAATCATGTTGGGAGAGAAAAATCAGAGCAAAAGTGAAAAAAAAACATGGGAGAGAAAAATAAACAGGAAAAAGTGAACATAGTATGTGTTGATTTACATGCAATTTCCATAGTTCTTTTTCTGGATGCAGATGGTGTTTTCTGTCCAAAGTTTGTTGGGATTGCTTTGGATCACTGAGCTACTGAGAAGAAACAAGTCTTTTGTAGTTCATCATTGCACAATCTTGTTACTGTGTAAAATGTATTCCTGGTTCTGCTTGTTTCACTCAGCATCAATTCGTGTGACTCTTTCCAGATCTTTCTAAAATCAACTTATTCATCATTTTTATAGAACAACAATATTCCATTTTTTAAGATACCACAACTTATTCAGCCATTTCCTAATTGATGGGCGTCTACTCATTTTCCAATTCTTTGTTACCCCAAAAGAGCTGCCACATTTTTGCACATGTGGGTACTTTTCTTTCCTTTAGGATTTCCTTGGGATACAGATGCAGTAATGGCACTGCTGGGTCAAAGGGTATACACAATTTGATAGTCCTTTGGGTGTAGTTCCAAATCGTTTTCCAGAATGATTGGATCAGTTCACAACTCCACCAGTTTTCCCATAACCCCTCCACATTTATCATGATCTTTTCCTGTCATTGTACATGGATTTTTCAAATGGTTCTTTTGTAATCTTTTATCTTTTATTTTATGGATTTTAAAACAGTACTTTGACAAGAGTCTATAGGTGTCACCAGATTGCTGTCAAAAGGATACGTGATGAAGAAAGAGCAAAAAGCCCTGATTTAGAAGATAGTGATTTATGGTAAGGGGCAGATGAGGCCATGAACCAAAAACAGGTAGAATGGGAGCCTCATGAAGGCTATAGACTGGATTTCCTTTGTGTGGTTTAGTCCCAGGTCCTGGCAGAGCCCCTTCTGCCTTGTGACTCAGGACTGGGAAGATCAGCCAAACCTTACCATAGGAGACTACAAGTATGGCATCCATTAATGCACATCCTCTCCTTGCCTGTAAATGATCATCTTCGAGAGCAGCCTGGAGCTCTGAGAGGAGCCCTGATTTGCCTGTATTCACACATCCATTAAAAGTTAGAGATAGAGCTTTATCTGGCATCTCCTGAGCTCCCACTCTAGCTCCCTAGCCATTTGGACTCTGTCTCTCACTTCTGGCAAAATAACGCCTGGATGAAGCTTAGTTCGATTTAGTTATGAGTGCAACAGAGAAAATGCTGAATTTGGAGTCTTGGGTTCAGGTTCTGGACCTACCATTTACTAGTTGTGTGACATTGATTAATTCAGTGAATCACTCTGGCTTTTAGTTTGTTCATCTATAAAATAAGGAGGTTGGACAAAATAAAACCTAAAGTGCCTTCTGACTCTGAACATTGCTAGGGAGTTCCATAGTGCATACAGTACCCAACTTGGAGTCAGGACGATCCAAATTCAAATCCTGTCTCCGAAACTTATTAGCTGTGTGACTGTGGGCAAGTCACAAGTTCTCTGAATCTCAGTTACCTCCTCTGTATGGAATAATAATAGTAGTGAGGATCACATGAGGTCACACCTATAGAGATTTACATACATATGATATAAACAATGTAGTAAATAACATCATCCATATTCTAAATGATAAATTATATTAAATCAATATAACGCATGCTACATACATGCTGCTGCTGTTAATTTTCTTTTATAATAAACATATAGAATACTTTAAGGTTTGAAAAGTGCTTTTATGTAAATATTTTTATAACTGACTTTTCTGAATTGAATATAAATCTGACATGACAAGCAAAACTTTTACTATTATGTAGCATACAAGTATAATGTGTTTTAAAAGCTTATGCAAGCTCTTAATAACTTCCTTTTCAAAGGTGCCTTGACTTAGTAGCAAGCTGGGGCGAATTCTATGACCTTGATTCTTCAGAATACAAAGCAAAGAGATATGGGAAGAAAGGCAACAGGGTCTCCTTAGGTGCCTGTCTGACTTGTTCTCCCTGCATTCTTCAGCACTTTGAGTTTCTGAGATCAAATTCTCCTCCCACTTGACTGACAATTGAAAATCTGAGTCTGTTGCTGATGGACTGGTTCCTCCATGAACTGAGTATTTATTAACTAAAATCCAACTCTGCTCATTTACTAAGTGACTATGCAATAAAAAGGTCCTTTACCAAGTCCCGGTGCACTAGAGATTTCTTGTGAGAAAAAGGAACCTTTAAGTATTCCTTTTGTCCCCATCCTGATGCATCCAGCATCTCGCAATAGATCAAAAGAGTTTTGTCCAATTATTCTCATGGGAAAAGACTAGTGGATGAATATATGTGGATGGATGCCTTATAGAAAATGTCCAAAATATGAATATGTAAATTATTCTTCACAGATGGACATTGGGTGGGGTCCAGAATCAAAAAGGAGGAGAGTGGACTGGATTACATTGAGGATATTGCAAAGCAGGTTTATAAACTGAGCCAAAGCTTTATAAATGCAAAAGTTGAGCTTTTGATTACTAATATTTTATTCGAGTTCTTTTATATTAATGACAAGTGGAACTTCTATTACCCCCAAAGAATTAAAGATGAGTTTCATATAGAGGGCATGGAAAGGCAAGAGTAGCATGCAATGTGAAGGCAATGAGGAACCATGGATAAAAATGGGGAGAATAGACTGGATGAAATGAGGAAGGAAGGTACTGGACCTCCTATGGTCCATTTTTTTTTTGTTTGTTTGTTTTTGTTTTTGTTTTTGTTTTTGTTTTGTTTTGTTTTGTTTTTTAAAGTTGATCAATTGTTTTTAATGTATTTTGATCTGGTTTGCATTTTTGTGGGGGAAGGGGAAGGGTGAGAAAGGAAGAGAATCTTCAAAAAAAAATGGCAAAAATTAACATTTTAAATGCCTCTAAATAAATACTTGTCTTGTTTAGCTAATTACTAGACTTTTTATGTCCTAAAATGAATTTAATATAAGATATTGCAAGTGAAAATATTAACAAAAATGCAAGAAAACATGTTCATTCACTTAAAGGTGCTTCAAAATCTGTTTACTTTTATAAGGGATTGTCAGTAAATCAGTCATGATAGAAGCTCATTTCACTGTTGAATCCCTTCCAACTTCTTAGTTCCATGAGGATATACCATTTATTTTGGTTCTGTGGTCCGTTTTTGAGAGAATATGAATATGAGTCTTATGGAACGAGCAAGTATTGATGAGTAACAATCTTTGTTGTTAAAGAAAGATCCTAAAGGTATTGTCACAGACTCATTAGGGAATTTCTAAGAACCCATTACAGTTCCTGTTCCTAAAGTACTCTTGTGGACTTGGTTCTTTGCTAACTGTTGTAAAAAAAATTAACAAAAATTAAAAAAAAATCCTGCCCTCAAACAACTTATAATCTATTTCAATTTTCCAGATTTCATGATCTCTTTGAGTGCATAGATCTTGTATCAAGATATCCAAAGTGGGTATTTTAACTATAATTTCTAGAAGTACTTTTCGCTTCAACAAAATAATAATATAAAGGGAAAACATAAAAGCCAGGAGATCAGCTCTATGGTATATCTTAGGCACAATTTGTTTTAGGACTCTAGGGAATGTCTGGCTAGACGGCCATAATTCATGTAAAAAAAAGATCTGAAATGTTTAGTGGATTACAAGCTCCAAATGAATGAATTGTGTGATAATGCAATACTGCATTATTTCAATATAATAAGCATTTAAGTGCTTATTATAATATGAAAATAAAAACCCTGATACTATCCTGGACCAATGAAGTCTACCTTATCTTTCATTAAGAGGTAATATTCAGTATACATATATTGTATTTAATTTATACTTTAACATATTTAACCTGTATTGGTCAACCTGCCATCTGGGGGGGAGATGGGGGAAAGAAGGGGAAAAATTAGAACAAAAGGTTTGGCAATTGTCAATGCTATAAAATTACCCATGCAGATATCTGGTAAATAAAAACTATAATTAATAAAAAAAAGAGGTAATGTCCAGCTCTAGAAGGTGATAGTGCTCCAGTCTGGTTATATCATCTCTTAAATGTTGTGTTCCAGTCTGGGAGACACATTTTAGGAAAGATATGGATAAGTTAGTGTTCATTTTGAAGAAGAAAATCAGAATAACAACAAATATTTAGTATATAGATGGTAAAGGTATGAACAGTCATGTCATACAAAGATAAATGGAAGGAAATGGGAATATTTAGTTTAGAGAGATGTGGGAGGAAGCATGATAGAAGAGGGATCAGATTTGTTGTCTAATCCCTAAGGACAAAATTTTGAACACTGGGTAGATCTTATAGAGGAGCAGACCAGTTCAACATAAGGCAAAGAAATTAAGAATTAGAATTAACTCAATGTGTAACAGGCTGATTTGGGAGGAAGCAAGCTTCCTCAAATCACTAAAGGTTTCCAAATAGTTGGATTGGATGGCCACTTCTCAGACATAGTTGACCGGATTATCTCAGTGACTCCTTCCATCTTTGAAAATCTGAAATTCTGAGACCTTCACTCTCCCTTTTGGTAGATGACTCACAATACTCAGCTTATAAAATAGGAATAATAACATCTAACTGTTTCCAAGGCAATTTACAACCATATAGTTTTACATAATTTAAGAGCTTTTCTGTGTTGGAATAAATATACTATGTGAGTATAAAAATAATATTATTTTATTACGGTCTTCTTTCCTTTTCAATTACCCCAAATCAGAACCAATATTATTTCGCCACTATGACTGAAAAGTCCACTGCAGACCAGAAAACCAAACCTATGTATGCTGTTGACATCTCATTAATCCAGAAAGATTTCCCCCTTTCTCTGGAAATAATGAGATTTAATAAGACATTATCTCAGAGACAATTGCAGATTTCCACCAGTTTGTTTTTAGGTAACTTCAGGTCAGAGGCAACAGCATTCAAAAATAACACGAGCCCGTAGTGACTTGGAAACTGAGTTTGGTGAAAATTATAGTATTTCAGAAATTATGCACTAAGATCTTTTTCATAGAAAAAACATCCAGAGTCCCACAATGGAACAAAAAAAAAAAGAGTTCTCTGTACATTACAAACTGGTCTCAAGGCACCCATTATTTTTTCTCCACAAGCAATGGCAAAACCAAGATGCAAAAAGCTCCAAAAACTGTTGAAGGATTCCCATGGGAACATGCTTCATGCTACAATTTACTCTTGGACTGTCATTAGCAATCTGCCCATCACTTAGAAGGTTTCATACGACTCCAATGTCGAAATATTTTGTTCCAGTTCAGGAAACCATGAAAGGTAGTCCTATACTGGACAGCAAAGACCACTTTGGTTGCCAAAGTCCTTTGAAGTTTCACTGCTTCTGTCTCTGCCTTCAAAGTCTTCCTTTCATTATCGTTGGCTCCTTGAAGATGGAAACTCTATGGCAATGGGTTACTCAATGGCCCTCAGCGGAAACCTGCAAATCCCTTTGCTTAAAGAGTACATAGCTTTCTGTCTGTAGCCTAGGCACATATGCTATACCGTATAGGGATAATTTGCGATGTTTAAAAATGATTTTTGAAAATATAGGGTTTATTAAGAATGCGGGAGCCTAAAAGAAAATACGAATTAACATAAGAATGTCATTAGGGTTGGCGGTTTGGCTAGCCCAACCAATAATTTTTGTCATTCAATATCCCAATGATTATTAAATTAATCTGTTATTCAAACAGCAATCGAAAACAACTCAACCCATATTTTCTGGGCATTTGTGACTGTCAACAAGTTAACAAAATTGGATATCTTCAAAAATGAAATGTTTTAATATTTTCCAGTAAGTTTATCCTCCTCTCCATTTCCCTCCCTTGCTTTAAGGAAAGACTATAAAGGTTCCTTGGGAAGCTGAAACTATCACAATCCTAGAGAGAGCCATTACAAACATGATTAATCAAAGTTAAAGAGATGTACTCTTTTCAGTGGCAGTGTTGGATTAGCTTTTCCAATTGCTGTCAAATGTCACAAACCAGCAAGGTCATCACTCATATGGCAAATGCATATTGGAGTTGTAGTATTATTCATAACTTATCATTAGACTTGGATGCTAGGATGATCTCATCAAGATGGGAACTCCCTCCAACAAAGCAGATCACAGTTCATCTCTGCCCTTGCATCCTGTGTGGCTCTTTCCATGGCTTCCCATAAATCATACTCAGGATTTTCACCCAACATGCTTTGCTCACATTCTCTTTCCATTGCCTGGGTACCAACAGAACATGCCTTTTATAGGCTCTCCCTGTCAACACCACATGTCAGCTTTTCATTAAGGTGATAATTCTAATACTCTTACAAAAATATAGTTATGCCAGATTCTTTTGAAGAGCCCTTTACTCTTCTTTCAATAACTCAGTTCATCAAGTATACATTACCTCTCTTATTTAAGCAAAACACTGTGCTAGATGCTGAAGATACAAAATAAAATAAACAGAATCTTAAACACTGAAGCTTCATTGAGACTCTAATTTTTATGAATTTCACCTCTAAGGAGAATCCCTACATTTACATACTAGAATGTCCATGTATGTTCTCTTCCAAAGATTGTAATCTCCTTGAAGACAAGACGCCATTTGAGTGAATAGGGTGATGGTGATGGTGGTGGTGGTGGTGGTGTGTGTGTGTGTGTGTGTGTGTGTGTATTCATAATTGGCTTAGTGCTTACCATAGTAAGGTTTTTAAAATATATTTGTTGATTAAATAATAGATTAACTTGATATCACTGGCCCACAGATCAGAAATGTGGAAATGTGATACTGTTAGTGAATGTTTCAATTCCCTTCTCAGCTATCCCATAGGATTGACAAGACTTCTAGAGTTTGTTGGGGTTGTGCTTCATGTGACAAATGATCCAAGGACCCCAAACGTGATTTGGGGAAATTTATTTTAAAATGTCTAGCCCTTAATATAATCTAACTGTGACTTGGTGAGTGATGGGCTCCACAAGACCAAGTTGACCATCTACTCTTTATGTGTCTGCTCTTCTATAGATCTGAGCCAACAGGGGAAACCGTTCTTTCATTTGTTAGGCACAGCATTTGGGTGAATGTTTAGACTTGAGAAGGAAGACAGATGGTGGGTTTGAAACCTATCTTCAGGTACCAAAAGTATGCCACATGGAAGAGAGATTAAATTGTTGCTTGTCTCCAGAGGACAAAACTTGGAGCAAAGGATAGGAAGTTACAAAGAGACAAAATTATTTGGCATTGGGAAAATATTCCTAATAATTACACTTACTCCAAAATGGAAAGACCTGACCTAAGAAGCAATGAAGTTCTCCTTTCTGGAGGTCTTGGAGCCAAGCCAACCATGAGATTTTTTTTTGTGGACCACTGAAGGTCCTTTAAAGTCAGACATAGTCATTTTATGCCTCATAGACTCATGAAATCAATGTCTGACGAGAGCCCAAAGGTGAACCATTACTTAGTATATCCCTGTGAAAAGGTAGCATTGAGTGGACTCTCATTTCTAGGCCTATTTGAGTAAATGATTCAGTGCAAATTTGTGATTTGGCTTCAGAAACAGGCTCATACATCTATGAATCTCTACAGTCTTGGCTTAGCACATGCTGGTTTTGCCAGCAGGAATATGTTAACATTAGGCATAGTTTAATTTCCAGGTGGCAATATATAATGAATTTTAGATCATTTAATTTGGAAACACATAATGATTTGCTGAAATGATTTTGTGTTACCTATTCTGGAAAGCATTGCCAGAACCCTATGCTGATTTCAGTCAATATCCCATTCAGTTTCTTAAGAAATAATCATTTGTTCATTTTATGGATTGCTAGTATTTGTGAACAGATCAGCTTTCCATATGAAAGGCAGATGAAATATATGTTTGGTGAGATGATACTTAAGTTTGCTGATTTTTTACATAGGTTTTCCTTGGTTTAATCCCAGTATTTTGCCATTTTGGTAAAGCTTATAGCTGTGGATCATTCAAAATTAAGTGGTTTCTGTCACCGTGTATTCTACAATGCAGATATTTGGGTGGAGATCAGGGGAAATCTCTATCTGGTCCCTGATCATTGTGCACTTTGCATGAACCGTTTCTAGGCCATCCCCCCTACCCCAACCTTAAACAAAACTTCACTTACATTTACAGGTAAGAACTGGAGGCAATGTGCTATGATGAATATAATCCTAGACTTGGAGTTAGGAAGATCTGACATGAGAGATTGCCTCAGTTGCATACTAGCTTTTTGATCATGGACAAATGATTTATACTCCCAAGTTTTAGTAGCCTCAGCTTAACATTAAAGGGGCAGAATTTGTCCTCTAAAGCTTCCTTTAGCTCAATGCTGATGATCCTAAGACTTCTTATAGAGGAAAAGATTCTTCATAATAATTTGTCAGGAGATTTTAACGATGAAGCACCCATGTGCTTTTTTGTTGTTCCCATGGATATGTCTTCCTTAATTCTACACCAAGAATTATTAACCAGAAGTCCATGATAGATACAGAGGAATTACATAAACAAAGCTAGATAGTATATATATATGTATATATATATATATATACATATATATATATGTATGTATGTATGTATATATATATTTATATATATAATATATGTATGTATATATATTTATGTATTTATGTATATAAATATATATATATTTATATGTATATAAATATATATAAATATATATATATAGTATGTGTATTTATGAAATATAGCATATATGTGCTAATTTCAATATAATCAGTTTCCTTTGGATAATTGTGTATTTATTGTATGCATTTAAAAACAGGATTCTTAGAAGGTGTTCACAGACTTTATTAAACTTCCAGATGGGTCAATTACAAAAAAATTAAGAAACCTAGTTCTATGGGATCTTACAAATTGAATGCATGGGCATTTAGAATGGAATTGGCTTATCAAAGTGAATGCATTCTTCTACCTCTATGATATTTTGTTCTGAATATTAACATAAAGCCATAAGAGGAGAAACGGATAGTAAAGACCTCAAGATTGCTAAGAACAAACCCTTTGCCAAGTTCCACCGGGGAACCCTCAACTTCCCCCGTGGATCTGACTTATCTGATGCCCATCAAGAAGAACCTACACTTTAACATCACTGTAATTCTCTTCCTGCCACTCCAAGGAAAATATGTTCCCCTTGTTTCTTTAAGCAATGATGATTACAGCCTTCATGATCCAGCCAAAATGGGAAACTGGGGAGGTGCTGGTGTCTCTCCCCTTTGATAAGCAATATTTGGAAAGGTTTTGTGCAGGAAATGTTGCAAATTACTGTTTTCACTTACTGGCCCCATGATACAAAATGAGAGGGTAAGATAACCTGGGTAGCCTCATTAGACAGGTTTCTACCTGACATGAATTAGTCTCCCAAACAGTTTCCCTTTTATATGTTGTTTTTGTTGTTGTTGTGTTTTTCTTTTTCTTTCTTTCTTTTTGATTTAATTTGTGGGCGATGGAAGTTAAAATACATTTACACTGGGCTAGGCAACCCATGTTTCAGAGGAAGAGGGCTTTGGGCCATGATAATATTTTGAGAAAATGTTTATTGGTGTTTGGAATTGAATAGTGCAGAAAAATATCCACACTTTTAACAAGAGAAGCACATTTCTATGACCCAATTTTTGTCCCCGTCCTGATGACTACAGGGGCCATGGCTTCAACTTCTCTCCCCGCAGAAAGTAGCCTTGATTTTTCACTTGTCTTCCCTAGATACTGCACCTGAGCTGGCTTAGGCTGTTGCCAAAGTCCTATAGATTTCTGTTTATGAAGTCCCTGACTCGCCCTCCATTTGTTTAGGTTGGAAAGCCTTTACATATATATATATATATATATATATATATATATATATATATGGATGTTTAAAAAATTCTTCTGATGAATTAAAGAAACTCCAAGGATCAAAGGAGAAATGCTGCATGAAATATTGTACATTTAATATATACATTAAAAACTCTGGACACAGCCCACTTTTTCAAAGGACATTTTGTATGTTTGAGAAGGAAATTCCTTTCTTAATGCTCAATTTCTCTTTGTGACTTGAAATTTTTCTTTTTCACATTCATCTCTCCATCGAGGGCCTCTTATGAGTTAGCCAGGACAACCACCAGGCCTGGGTCTGGTTTAGCACTCCTGTGCCACTATTCTAGGACTATTGCTCGAAGGGAACTCAACAAAGAGCATTAATCAGTAGAAGAGCATGGCTCTCTGGGTGGTTTTATTTTTCCCTTGGAAGGAGATGTGGAAACTGGTCAGGGTGTAGGATGTAAGCAGATACCACTCAAGTGAATGACTATTGTTCTAAGTGGAGATTCTCCATGCCAAAGGGAAGCAACAATATTGTGGGACCAGCAGAGCATTGCGAGACATTCGGATCCAATCGCTTTATAAAATGAAGCTGTACTTTCCACCAAAAAAAAATCCAAGGCCATGATAGAAATTTCTATTCAAACAATGGCAACTTTCCCATTTCTGTCCCTCATGAAAGTTATCCACTCCAAACCTAAGGATTTCTTTAACCACCTCTCTAGCAGACCACTCCATATTTAGGCAACTTCAATGAGATTTTTTTTTCTTCTTGATGTTAAATTTAAACTCACTTCTTTGTTCCTCTTCCCATTCCTCCCTTATTCTGCTCTCTGGATATAAATAAAATGAATCTATTTCTTCCTTCTCATGATTGTCCTTCAAATATTTGAAGTTCAGAGATAAGTGATATTCTCCTCTCTTCCCAAAAATCTTTTCCCCCCTCAAGTTAAATATATCCAGTTTCTTTAACTAGTCTTTATAATGGCAGGAATTTTCTTGGTTGCTCTTCTTAAATTATGTCTCCTTAAACTATGGTGCCCATGCTTGAACATAATACTGATTCATATGAAGGTCGATGAGGGTGGAGTACAGTGGGACTGCCACCTTCCTTTTCCTTGATTCTATCCTTATCATAGTGACTGGTACACAATAGGTATTTAATAAATGCTTATTAACTTGAAGCCACTCGATACAACTTAAGATCGTATTTTGGCTCCTATATCTCATTGATGAATCCCACTGAGCTAAAAATACAGATTATTTTTTTAAATGATTTCTATTTAATCATGTCTTCTTATATTTGTGCAATTTATTTTTTTATAACTGATTTGAGGACTTTACCTTTATCTATAATGAATTACACTTCAATAAATTCGACAGTTCTTTCAAAATCTCTGAATGAAAGTAAGATGCCCATAGAATTTCCTATTAAAGAATGTATGATTGTTAAAGTTAATTAGTAGTGATAAAGATACCAGCTTCTCCATTTGGAGAGAACAGTTTTTAATAAATAATTCATAGGGATATTGAATTCATTGAGAGTCAAGAAGACCTGGCCTTTTATTTATATTAACTGTTGACTTAATACAAATTATCCTGATCCTTTATAAAATGTATGAGTACCCAAGCAGAGTTCCTTCCTCCAAGGTTTGTTATAAAGTTTAAATAGGTATAGGAAAGGGGCAGCTAGATGGTGCAGTGGATAGAGCACCAGCCTTGAAGTCAGGAGGACTTGAGTTCAAATTCAGCCTCAGACACTTAACACTTCCTGTGTGACCTTGGGCAAGTCATTTATTTTGCCTCAGCCAAAAAATTGTGTAAGAAATAGACAAACTTTGAAGTGCTACATCAATCTCGCTAGAGGTAATGTGAGGGAAAATAAAGGGGGATGAATTAGGAATCAGAGGACTTGGGCTCAAAGGCTGGCTCTGCTCCCTCATAGAGACTTACAAGTGAATGTGAACAAGTCCCTCATGTCTTAGGACTCTCATTCCTCACATGTAAAATGAGGTAGTTGAGTTAAATGATCTCTGAGCTTCCTCCCATATCTACAAATATGATTATATTACCTGTACTTTGTAGATAGGCATCCATAATGATAGATATTCCAGCTTTTACTTAAGGAGATGGGTCTTTCCACAAAATAATTTACATATATGATTTTATCTATATCTTTTTAAAATTTGTTTTTTCCTTCCTCTCTTCCTTTCTTCTTCCCTTTTATGCCTCTCTTCCCTCTCTTCCTTCCTTCCTACTTCCCCCTCTTCCTCTTCTCTCCATAATTTTCCTCCTTCCTTCCTTCTTTTTTCTTCCTTCCTTCTTCCTTTCATCCCTCCCTTTGTTACTTCCTCCCTCTCTCCCTTCCTTTCTACTTTCCTTCCTCCCACCATTGTCCCTTCCATTTCTCCCTTCCTTCCTTTCCTTCCTTCCTTCCTTCCTTCCTTCCTTTCTTCCTTCCTTCCTTCCTTCCTTCCTTCCTTCCTTCATTTCCTTCCTTCCTTCCTTCCTTCCTTCCTTCCTTCCTTCCTTCCTTCCTTCCTTCCTTCCTTCCTTCCTTCCTTCCTTCCTTCCTTCCTTCCTTCTTTTTCTTTCCTTCCCTTTCTCCCTCCCTCCTCCCTTTCCTTCCTTCCTTCCTTCCTTCCTTCCTTCCTTCCTTCCTTCCTCTCCTTCCTTCCTTCCTTCCTCTCCTTCCTTCCTCTCCTTCCTTCCTTCCTTCCTTCCTTCCTTCCTTCCTTCCTTCCTTCCTTCCTTCCTTCCTCTCCTTCCTTCCTTCCTTCCTTCCTTCCTTCCTTCCTTCCTTCCTTCCTTCCTTCCTTCCTCTCCTTCCTTCCTTCCTTCCTTCCTTCCTTCCTTCCTTCCTTCCTTCCTTCCTTCCTTCCTTCCTTCCTTCCTTCCTTCCTTCCTTCCTTCCTTCCTCCCTCCCTCCCTCCCTTCCTCCCTTCCTTCCTTCCTTCCTTCCTCCCTTCCTCCCTCCCTCCCTCTCTCCCTCCCTCCCTCCCTCCCTTCCTTCCTTCCTTCCTTCCTTCCTTCCTTCCTTCCTTCCTTCCTTCCTTCCTTCCTTCCTTCCTTCCTTCCTTCCTTCCTTCCTTCCTCCCTCCCTCCCTCCCTTCCTTCCTTCCTTCCTTCCTCCCTCCCTCCCTCCCTCCCTTGCTTCCTTTCTTTTTTCTTTTTGTTCTTGTTGTTGCAAATTTCATTATCTAAAGACAACTTGAACACAAAATAATTCCTGTTTAGAAATTGTATTTAAAAGAAAAAGAGACATTCTTAACCTATATACATGGATATATTTCCATGAATTTGAACATGGAAAAATCAGGAATTGGATGGGAAAAAATATATATCTTCATTTTTTCCAACCTCTAATCTTCTTTGAAATCTTATGCATTTTATTTTATACATTTAAATACATTCTTTGGAAAAGTAATCCATAGGCTTTCTCAGACTTCATGTCAAATAATAGCTTAAGAAGCTAGCTCAACAGGAAAGTGCTATGCAGCCACTGATGGAATCCTTAGTTCTACTGGTTTTTTTTTTTTTTTTTTTATTTGCCTGATAAGATAAATCTGTTTGTAATTTAGCAGAAAACCTGAAGGGAAGCATCTGGATACAATGATGGTAAGCAAGGTTCTTTCCTTGAGTGCACGGGCTTCAGACATTTGGGAACTTCAGAAAGTCAAAGAAATTCATAGACCCCATATGATCATGTTTGGGCCATTAATTGATTGAAAAGATGTGTGATGACCCAGCAGTACAAGGAATTGAGTCGTTATTCAAATAATTTGGGGTCCTATTAAGCACACCAGCATGTACTTCATATTAAAAAAACCAAAGGAGTATGTCTGAGATTTATTATTTATTCAAAGTGAAAAGATGTCACCTCAAGTTATACTGTACATGGCTGGAGAGAGACAGAGACAGAGAGAGAAAGAGAAAGAGAGAGACAGAGAGACAGAGAGAGCCACAGAGACAGAGACACAGAGACAGAGACAACAGAGAGAGATAGACACAGAGAGAGAGAGACAAAGAGACAGGCAGGAGAGAGAGACAGAGAGACAGAGAGACAGAGAGACAGAGACACACATACATACACTCAGAGGGAGAGATCAAAATTGCAATAATAATTATTGTCATTTATAGAGTACATTCAAGCTTGCCAAGCCCTTTATAGATGTTCTCCTTTGAGTTTCTCAACTACTGTATGAGGTAAGGATTATAAATTTTATCTCTGCCTTTCCTGGGATTGGTCAGTCTCAGAGATGTTCGGTAACGGGGCTCTCCCAGCTGTTAGTGTCAAAGAGAATATTTGAATCCGATCTTCCTGACTGAAGTCCAGCACTCTGTCAAATAGGTTAAGCAGCTCCCTCCCTTGTAAATAAGGCTTCACATTTATTTCAAGCAAAGCTAACTAAGCAAAAGTCCACACTTCCACCCTTGGGGGGGAGTTAGAAGGATTAAAAGATGATTGAATTACTATGTAGCAAAATATTTAATCATGGAAAACACCATGTGGCAAAGGCTAATCTGTTTTGTGAAATTGCTCCAGTGCAAGGCTTATTAATGTGAGGGGATAATCGTATATTGTTTGGAGAGAAATGACTGTGACTGCAAATGTATATTCACACCAAATCCAGCATCCCCAAACCAGCAAGAGCTGGGTTCAAATCCTGCATTGGACACATCCTGGCTCTGTGGCCCAGAGCAGTCCTATCCCGCTCTCAGTGCCTCAGACAACTCTCTAAGTCTATTAAAGGAAAGCAAATGTTTCTTGGATCAATGGAGGGAATAGTGCTATACCATCAATTAAAATGAAAATTATAACCTGTACACATATCAGACGCCATGATAAATCTGTGCTACAACTTAGAAACCACCAGATTCGCTCTCCATTTGGTCTCCAAATACAACAATTTAAGTTTTTCAAAGAATTTTAAAGGTACCTTCAGTGATTCTCATAATATTCCTCCAAAGTAGTTAATTTTTATTATTTTTACTTTATGCATGAGGAAACTAAAGCTCAGAGGCTTAAATTTAATCATATTCCATTTATCTTGATACTAGCACATGTTGCTTTCTTTACATTAAACACAAGTATGACACAGTTATGTCTTAAGCATAATTTGAATCCAAATCTTTTTGGTCTCAATCTAGAGTCCTTTGTCTTGCTGTCTAGCATGAGGTTTGATCCACATGTGGATTTTCACTTGTGCTTCTTGGATAGTTCCTCTAAAGTTCTCAGCCTCCACGTTGGCAAGTCCTTCCAGCCTCCACATTGGGAAGTCCTTTCAACCTGCACATTGGGAAGTCCTTCCAGCCTCCACATTGGGAAGTCCTTCCAGCCTCCACATTGGGAAGTCCTTTCAACCTGCACATTGGGAAGTCCTTCCAGCCTCCACATTGGGAAGTCCTTCCAGCCTCCACATTGGGAAGTCCTTCCAGCCTCCACATTGGGAAGTCCTTCCAGCCTCCACATTGGGAAGTCCTTCTTGCACGCTTTTGTTTTCTGCTGACTACTTGTCTAGAGGGTATATGGAGGATTCTTTTCAGCGATAGACTAAGCCAGTGGTCCTCAAACTTTTTAAATAGGGGGCCAGTTCACTGCCCTTCAGACTGTTGGAGGGCCGGACTATAGTAAAAACAAAAGCTCACGCTCTGTCTCCACCCCTCAGCCCATTTGCCATAACCGGGGGGCCGCATAACCGTCCTCACTGGGCCGCATCTGACCAGCGGGGCATAGTTTGAGAACCCCTGGACTAAACTAATAATGATCATAATAACAGCTCTGATTTGTATGTTAAAGGTTTACAAAATGTGTTTTCTGTCAGATCTCATTTGATTACACCACCAGCTCTATAAGGCAGATGTCATTACTTAGGACTATTTCATAGATGAGGAAACCAAGACTGAAACAGGTTAAGTGACTGGTCCCACTAAGAAACAACTGAGGAGTGTCCTCTGAACATTTTCCAATGCTCCTATTCTGGGAATCAGAGGCTTTGTGCTTTCCATTTCATCTTAAGTCTATTCCCCTTCTATGTTTAATATAGAATTCCCTCTAGACCAGGTCTCTTCTCAGGAACCAAATTAATTATTTCACTTTCCAAGGAAGCTATATTAAAATGGAATTACCCAGGCTCATAAAGTCTTCAAAAAGACTTTTGGATGTGTGAACTTGGCTACAATCACCACTAATCAGTAAAATTAAAGCAACTGTGAACAATTGTCTAGATTAATGAACCCTGATTAAAACTGGATCAAATGCCCAGGGTCTATTAAAGTCAAACAGTGTTAGGAACAGGTCTGATGATTCCAGAGGCCCTGATTTTGGTTAAGAGAGGGCTTCCAAATGGATTTTGCTAATTCTATTGATTAAAGGGACTGCCAGGCCCGTCTCTTCATCTGCCTTTCTATCTGGCCTCCATTATAAAGGGTTTGAGAATTAAATATCTAGTTAGAACAGAGTAGGAATGGAGGGAGCTTTTAAAAGACAGTTCAAAAATACCCCAAACACCACATTGGCTGCACTAACTAACTAAGATTGTTGGGCCAACTGGAGAAGAAACACCAAAGAATCAGCCCATTGTAAGAGTCTTTAGGGTATGGCTTAAGATGTTTGTAGGTTATGTCTCTACATGCAATATAAAGTGGAGAATTAAGATAATTACCTTAGTAATCATAGAATAAGAAGAAGGAGAAGAAAACAAACATTTTAAAAACTCATTTACCTCAATGTTTCGGCCTTACTTCTTTTCACGAGTCCTTCACTCCATTCAGCTACAGAGACACATCAATCATGTTTCCCAGTGTTTCCTCAGGATATGTTGAAATTAGTCTCCCCAATTATGGGCCTTCCAGTTAAGTGCACTTGGTGATGGCAAAATGATTTTCCAAATAGGATCGCTTTTAATTCTCACAAAAATTATATGTGGAAGGGGCCATTATTATGCTTATTTTACAGATGGGAAAGTCAAAGCTATAGGATACTTGACAGTGGCCATATAACTTTTAAATATTCGATGGAGATTTGAATCCAAGGCTTCCTGATTGAAAGTCTGGTGCATTCAGAGCAGCAAGTTCATCAAGTGCTAAAATTAGAATGAAGGGAGGGCAAGTCAGAATCAAAATAAAGCAATAAGGGTTTTTGGTTTGTTTTGGTTTTTAAGATTATCACAGAAGCCCTGAATTAAGCTTAGGGTTAGAAAGGACCTCCCTCATAGCTGACCCACCATCTTCAGAGTCAACCCTTATTATTTTTGGAGAGCTCCAATGATTAGGAAATTTGTTTTATTTTCTTTACATCAAGCCTACATCCCCACTCCCCCACATTACTCTTGTCTAACCTCTGGGGCCAAGCAGAGCAAGTTTAGTCTCTCTTTGATAGGGCTCAGTTTCAGATACTTGCAGTCCTATCACACTGGGCAGGGTAGCTAAGGGGTGCCATAATTCACAGAGCCCCAGGACTGCTGTCAAAAAGACACATCTTTCTGAGTTCAAATCTGGCCTCAGCATTTTGGAACTATGCCCAAAGGGCTATAAAACTGTGCTAAAATCTGTGATAGAAAACCCTTTGATCCCGCAGTGTCTTTACTGGGTCTGTATCTAAAAGAGCTAATAAAAAAGGGAAAAGGACCCACATGTGCAAAAAAGTTTGTAGCAGCCCTTTTGGTAGTGGTGAGAAACTGGAATCTGAATGGATGTTCATTGGTTGGGGAATGGCTGACTAGGTTGTATTATATGAATATTATGGAATATTATTGTTCTATAAGAAATTATTGGCAGGATGGTTTCAGACAGCCTTGGAGAGATTTACAGGAATTGATGCTGAGTGAAATGAGGAGAACCAATAGAATATTGTACACAGCAACAAGATAATGTGATGATTAATTCTGTCGGATGTGCCTCTTTTCAACAATGAGGTGATTCTGGTCAATTCCGATAGACTTGGGAGGGAGAGAGCCATCTGCATCGACAGAGAGGACTATGGGGGCTGACTAGATCATAACATAATATTTTCACTTTTGATGTTGTTTGCTTGCTTTTTGTTTTCTTTCTTATTTTTTCCCTTTTGGGTCTGATTTTCTTGTGCAGTATGATAATTGTGGAAATAGGTAGAGAAGAATTGCACATGTTTAACCTATGTTGGATTGCTTGGTGTCTAGGGGAGGGGAGAAGGAGAGAAAGAAGGGAGGGAAATTTGGAACACAAGGTTTTGCAAGGGTGAATGTAGAAAATCATCTTTGCATGTATTTTGAAAAAGAAAAAAAAACTTTTTATTTTAAAAAATAAAATGAAGAGAAAGACAAAAAAAAGAACCAACAAACCTGGCCTCAGACATGCACTAACTGTGTCATCTTGGGCCTCAGTTCCCTCATCTGTAAAATGAGCTGGAGAAGAAAAAGGCAAATCACTCTAATATCTTTGCCAAGAAAACCCCAAATGCGATCCCCAAGAGTTGGACATGATTGAAAAAAGACTGAAAAACAAGAACATTATTCTGTACTCCCTGCCTCATAAGCTTTCTTGTCTTCCCTTTAAGACTAACCTTAGTGCCTTCCACTAATTCTGATAGGGCATAAACTCAAGGACCTTCACCATCTTGGTTGTCTTTCTATGAATGCTCTCTCTTTTCTAGGTCAGGCAGAAGTGAGCAAAAACTTTGGCCCTTAGGCTTGTCTTAACATAGCCCAAGATCTCATTACCTTTGTTGTTGTTGTTTTGGGGGAGGGGGAAGCACATGTCACATTGTTGATTTGTAAGAAGTTGTAGCACCAGTTTCTTTTCAAATAAATATCTGTCCAACCATAGGTCTCCTCGCTCCGGGCACAGTTAGGGCTTTTATTGTTAAAGTGAAGGAAAATAAATAAACACAAAATGTTATGGGAAACTGTGGCTTTGAACCCAAATATAGGACTTTCTACTTATCCCTCAGAAATTCCATCTATTTGGACAGCCTTGGATTAGATGAGCCTGTCAAGATCCTCGGATCCCAGCTCTATCAGGAAGAGACAGAAGGTTCCTTCTGCAAACAAAGAAAATAACAGTCCCATGTTGATCTCAATGTGGAAGACTCAAAAATCTCCCCTCTCCGCACAAAAAAATCTGTCCCTCACTTGTAGTCCCTGATTTTGAAATGGCAGACCTTCCCACAGGATCTTGGTCACTGCAAAAAATGGGAGGAAACTCCGTGGGCCATGATGGAATGATATAATCACAACAAAATTAGGAGGTGCTCACGAGACCATGAAATTCCGTGGGATAAAGTAGTGACGGTGGGATTGGAGGCCCCAGGGAGCTCACAGCTTCATTCTAATATTACTGTCTATGACCTGGGGCCAATCACTGACCCTCTCAGGGAATCATTTTTCCTTATCTGCAAAATTAATTGTCAAGCAAGATATCAGCATCCCACAGCTGGAGCACTGCCTGTCTAGCCAATCATAGGAAATGGGTTCAAACCCCACCTCTTAGAAATAGTAGCTATATGTCTCTGGGCAAGTCATCAGAATGTTCCTGTTGTAGTTTTCTCCTGTGAAATCTAGACTTTCAGCATTAGATTTGTGATAGCTACTATTTGTTTTACCATAACTACGGCTACTACTGCTACCACTAATACTATTACTGTTGCTGCTGCTGCTGTTGCTACCACCACTATCACCACCACCACCACTACTACTACTACTACTATTCTTACTACTGCAGTGGCTCCTGCTATTAATAAAATTATTATTAACAATAATAACAACTGATATTTAGGCAGAGCTTTAAGATTTGCAAAGTGTTTAATGAATATTATGTCATTTTATCCTTACTATAATCTTGGAATTAGGTTGTTGTTAGTGTCTCTGTTTTACGGTTGGGTAAACTGAGTCAGAGGTTGTGACTTGCCCAGGGTCATATAGCCAGTTTCTTCCTTTTTTTCTTTTCTTTTCTTTTCTTTTTTTTCTTTTATTTTTTCTTATTTTTCTGAGGCTGAGGTTAAGTGACTTGCCCAGGGTCACACAGCTAGGAAGTGTTAAGTGTCTGAGATCAGATTTGAACTCAGGTCCTCCTGAATTCAGGGCCAGTGCTCTATCCACTGCGCTACCTAGCTGCCCTCCATATAGCCAGTTTCTGAAGCCAGATGTGAACTCAGTTTCTCCAGATTCCAGGCTCACCTCTCTATCTATGGGTCTACATGGTAGGCAAACTTCTTATCGAACTTTAACATTTGTAACACTTTCCATATATTATCTCATTTGATCCTTATAATACCCCTATGAGCAAAGTACTATACTTTTCATCCCCATTCTATAGATAAGCAAACTGGGGCACAAGGAAGTTAGATGATTTAACTAGTGTCATACAGGTAGAAAATGTCTGAAACTGATTTTGAATTTAGGACCTCTTCACTCCTGTTCTAGCAGGTTATTCCCTATGCCATCTCTTCCCCAGTGAAAGATAAGAGAATCATTGATTCAGAGCTACCATGACCAGAAGCCATTCGTCCCACCTCCTCAATTTATAGGACAGGAAGCATAGTACCAGAGAGCGGAAGTGATCTGTCTAAAGTCACATAGGTGACAGAGATGGAATTTAAATCCTAGTTCTTTGTCTCTAAATCCATTCTCTTTGCACTTCATTAAGTTGTCTCCCAAGAGACTCAGAAGGCTTCAGAGATCCTCTGGTATTATACATCTGTGTTTCACTTATTCTCAGTGTTTACTAGTGAAAAACAAAACAAAACATCCTATTCTGAGACATCTCAGATTAGTTTCCTTAATGGTAAGACTATCTATCTATCTATCTATCTATCTATCTATCTATCTATCTATCTATCTATCCTGTCTATCATCCATCTATCTATCTATCTATCTATCTATCTATCTATCTATCTATCTATCTATCTATCTATGTGTCTATCTATCCTATCATTTATCTCTATGTCTGCCAATCTGTTTATCTATTTATCTATTTTATCATCCACTTGTATGTTTGCCAATCTGTCTATCTGTCTATCTATATCTATAAATATACTTAACTATCTATCTATCATTTCTCCATCTCTCTCCCTTCCCTCTCTCTCTCTGTCTCTGTCTCCATTTTCTGTCTGTCTGTCTCTCCTTTTGTCTAGCTAGCTATCTGTTTAATGAGTCCATATAATATTGCTTGTAGTTTTCAATTTGGGCTTTATTTTCTCCTTGTGATAATAGTCATTTGATGTCACTGGTTTCTTTTCCCTTTTCCATATTTTCCAAATGATAAAGCAAACTTCAAAATATTTGTAGAAGAGTGATTTTGAACCAGGATCAGATTACTAAACCAAACGAGGTTTTGTTTTTGGTTCAATTCTTGGTCTGTGATCCATTTTAGCTAAAGTTTCTAAATATAAACAAAACAAACAAACAAACAAACAAACAAAAAACTTCTATCATCCAGAGCATGAACTTGGCGTCTGAAAGGTGTATGTCTTGTCTCTCCCATTTCAGAGCTCATTTCTTCTGCTATGTGATATGTAGGCATATCACATCAGAGTCAGAAGGGACTTTAGAGATGTACCCTTCTCTTTTCATAGATTAGGAAACTGAAGTCCAGAGAGGTTGTCCATTGCTTCAGGTCCCACAGCAATTGAGACTCAAAGAGAGTCAATCCTTTGTGCCCTGATTGTAGGATCACAGATCTAAAGCTAAATAGGGCTTCAGAGGGAGGTCAACCCCTTCACTTCAAAAATCAAGAAGCTGATTTGTGAAAGGACACATGAGGTACCAAGTGCAGAAGTTTGATTTTGAATCCGCCTCTCCTGACCTTCAGTCCACAAATCTTAACTGACAACATTCTGTAGCCTGCTTCTGGCCACCTTTGGCCCCTTTTGTTACACTTAAATTCTCCTATAATTTTCATTTTTCTAAGGTTATTCTATTCCACAGTCTGCAGTCCTATTCACCTCCTAAGGGGATTTGGGTAGTTAAAAATAATAATAATAATTTTCATAGCAAGGAGCAGTTTGGAACCACAGGAGGTATTGCCTAATATCCAGAATGAGACGCGGGTCTCTTTTCATCATGCTCATTTCTAAGCAAGTTCATGGTCTATTAGTGGTGTCTGTGTAAGCTCCATTAATTTAATGTCCCACCAAAGCATCTGCGTGCCCCACACTGGAGTGGACAAAGGCAGCCACTCCTGGGTTCACGGTTAAAATGCTGAGCACTTAGGTATTTGGAATATTTCTTTAGGACTCTGGGACAAGCCCATCTCTATGAATTTCCCAGAAACTCTCACAATGACCTCTACATTCATTTTCTCCCTGGGAGTAAAACACCAGCCGAGCCCTGTCACTAGCCTCTGTCTCATAATTTATCTTCAGGAAATATCCCGGGCTTTCCTGAAATGGTCTTTCCTCCCGAGCAGGCAGATCTGAAATTGACCAGGAGGACATGAAGGTGTATAAGGTTAAAAGTCACCTGGAAGCTGACAGATGTCTGGCTCTCTTTGCCGGGCCCCATTAGCACTTCCTTCCCAAGCAGGGCTCAACCACAGGGCTGCTCTCTCCGTTGATCTTAGGTGGGGGAGTGCCATTTCTCTCTGCTTCATTTCTTGACCGTGTTTATATTTTAATATTTGACTGGACAAGAAATAGATCCTTTCCTCCCCACCAGCAATCTTAACCTTCTTTCAGGGACTGTCAGGTATGCATGATTCATGCATTCTATACCGTTTATGGTCCTCGGTCTTTTATCAAACCACACGAATGAGCCTGAGACATCTGGGAATGAATTATCCTGAGTTTTAGTTCTTTAAAAAAAAAAAAAAAGCAAACTGTAAATGTCTATGGACATATTAAATTAATTCTGTTGAACTGTTTTAAACATGTCTAGGAATTAAGAGTATATAGGCCATGTGTTTATTGTTACTGCCTACTGTATGTACAGAGCAGAGAAAAGTATGTCCCCCTGAGCACAGAGCATGGTAATGAGAACCTGACTTTTGAATGTCTAAAAATGTCAGCAGCTTCGATGCCCCACTTTGCATCTATGTGTGGGGATGAATTAATGATTGCCCAATTCATAAATGGAGAGGATTCCCGATCGCTAAGTGGGATGCTCTGGTCACTGAAGAGAAGCAACAACACGGAACTCAGCTTCTGTCCTTTGTCAACTCTTCATAAGGAAGGTGCATGGAGAAAGTGATTTAGGAAATGTCATAGGTTCTATAGAAGGAAGACATTCCAAAAAGTCAACCCTATTCCTTCCTCAGAGCTCTCTCTCCTGAGCATGAGATATCTCACATCCTGGGCCCAAGTGCAAGGGAAGAACTAAGCTGAAGTGGAGCCAAGATGGTGGAGAGAAGCCAGGAAGTTGCCTTAGTTCTCTCAAAAGCCTCCAAAAGAATTCTGGAGCAACAAAATCTACAAAAAAGAAAGAGTGAAACAATTTTCCAACTTAAGACAACTTAGAAGGATTTTAGAAAACGTCTGCTTCCCTTGGGTAAGTCGAGAGTGGAGCCCAGCACAGATGGTGGTCGGGCTAGCCAAAGCACATTTCAGCAATAGATGTCTTGAGGTCCTGGATCAGCAGTGAAAAAACAGTGATCAGGTCCTTGGACTCTAGCAAAAGAAGCTTGGAACAGCTCCCTATGCCCTAGGAGCAGAGCTTAACTTTAAAAGTCAAGAAATAAGCTAAAAAATGAGCAATAAATGAGAAGAGCTATGATCATAGAAAACAACTATGGTAACAGGAAAGATCCAAACACAAACTCAGACGAGGACAACATAATCAAAATGCATGGGGATGGAGCCTCAATGGAGAAGATGAACTGATCTCTAAGCTAAAAATACAAAAAGGAGTTTTAAAATGAAGTAAGGAGGGGCATCTAGGTAGTGTAGTGGATAGAGTGCCATCCCTGAAGTAAGGAGAATCTGAGTTCAAATCTGACCTCAGACACTTAATAATTCCTAGCTGTGTGACCCTGAGCAAGTTACTTAACCCCAATTATCTCAGCAAAAAAAGAAAAAGAAAAAAAGAAATAAGAGAGAGGTAGAAGAAAAATTGGGAAAAGAAATGAAAGGTATGCAAGAGAGAGTCAACAGCTTAAAAAAAGAAGCATAAAAATTTAATGAAGAAAACAGTTCCTTAAAATATACAATTGTCCAATTGGGAAAAAATCCATTGAAGAAAACAAGTTAAAAATAGAATTGGCCAAATGGAAAAGGAGGTTCAACAGTTAATGCTGTTTTGTGGTTTTTGACTTCTTTGGCTTGTTGGAAGCTTTTGTCTAGTTGCCATCATCACATTCTGGATAATCTTTTATCCCTTAAATTTAGGATCCATGTTCTCCTGAATCTTCTACCTCTTTAATTTTTCCTTTTTCTTTTGCTAACTGTCCCCTCCTTCTTCCCTTCCCCTTTATTCTTTCTTTCCTCCCTTCTTTTTTTTCCTCTCATCCTTTTCCTCCCTTTCCTTTTCCTTTTAACTTGAACCCTAACCTATAGAGCCATCTTTATTCATTTACACACAGAGCAACCTTTTCTAAAACATATAAAACAGGGCAAACCCTGTGCTACAGAGACAAAATGAGACAGCTCCGGAACTCAAAAACTTTGCATTATATTCTATTTTTAATTATTACATGGGCAGAGAAAACATCACAGACCATGGTCTTAGATTTTGATGTTCTTCTGTGTGAAGATTACCTGGCTTGCTCCCCAAATCTAATTCATAAACTACCTTTTCATACTATAAGGATTTGCAATTATTTTCTTTGAATCAACAGCTTCTAGCAGACTCTGGCTCCTATTATCATTAATAATGATTTCCTGAATTGGATTTTCCAAAAAGGTCATCAGTAAAATTCTTCCCAATTATTTCAACAGTGAAGTCTTCATATTTTCACTGTTGGAAGTGAGTAGAATCATCACAGTATTGTTCAATTAATGAAAATGTCAACATTTGATAAATTATAATTTTATAATTTATTGTAATAATTATATTATATAATAAATTATAAATTTAATAAATAATAACATTTAATACATGCTTACCCAAGGCAAAAGGACATCCCTGGTCTCAAGCTGTTCACACATTATTGTTACAGTTTTCTGAATTTAAAAATGATTATTTTCTATAATGTTGTGTAAAGGGAGGTCACCTAGCATGTTACAAATATGATCTGGAACCCTAA